>NW_020664417.1:74894073-74954732 GCF_002925995.2 Terrapene triunguis
TGTGCTGTGAGACTTCTGTATTTTTGTCTTATTTTGTAAGCAAGTAGTTTTTATGTAGCCTAGATGAGTTGATATACTCTCAGAAAACCTCTGTGTACCTCCAGAGGTACATGTACCCTGGTTGAGAACCACTGGGCTAGAATAATCAGACCCCTCAGCTTCCAAACACAGCAACTGTAAAGTGGGACAAATGATCAGAATGTGGAACATCTGGGCTTTGTTGTGCATTGTGCCATAATTAACAGATCATGATTTTTCACTATAAATCTGCTTCTAAGGATATTTTCTCTATGAATCAAATTATAAAACTTGTCTATTTGGCTCACACAGTGAGAAAACAGCCTTAAAATAGGTGTCCTAGTTAAAACTCTAAAGACACAATGTGTCAGATGGGGTGTCATGTGACAATACACTCTTTCCCCCCATTCCTACTCTATGCTTTTTAAATTGTTCCTGCCCCCACCCCTTTACTTGCCCTGCCCTCAGTACCCTCTCACAGAGTGAGATGTTCAGAAGCATCTGTCAGTTCCATAGGTGAGGCAGGAGGAGGTGGCACCTCTGAATTTCTGGCAGCTAGTGAGTTCATATCAGACATGGAGGCAGATAGCTATGGTGGCAACATCACATGGTGGAGAGCAGCCTTCAACCCATGAATGCTTTGAATGAGATGGATCTGGAATGAGGGAGTGGTGCCTGCCTCTTCCCCTCTAGGTGTGACTGGAACTCTTCCAGTGGCCACGGAGAAATAGATGGCATCAGATGCTGATGTGATACTATGCTGAGGCCTTCGTGTTGAGCTGCAGATCCTGCAGGAGGAGGTGGTTTGGTCTCAGAGCTCCTCCCTGTGTGTGTTCCCTGTGTAGCCTAGGGTTGCTACCTGTCTTGGTTTTTTCAGGATTGTCCTTTTTAAGGTAGCTGGCCCAGGAAATCTGTACATCTTCCTGGGACATTAAAAATCCTGTTTTTTGGCAGTCAGGCCCTGCTGACTCTCCCAGCCCTTAATGGTTGGGAGGAACCATGGGGCAGAAGTACCTGTGCAATGGGAGCTCTGCATCTGGGAGCCACAGGGACAGGATGGCTCATGAGCAGCAAGCACAACAGGGAGCTTGGGGCTGGCAGCACCCAGTCACCACCGCACAGGTATCAGCTGGACAGGAGCTGGCACCGCATCCTGCTTGGCAAGGTCAGTGCCTAAGGCAGCCCTTGGAGCTGGTACCCTCTCCTGTGGGTGGGATGGGGAGACAGTGGCCTAAGTGTGTGTGTGGGGGGGGGGGGGGCAGATGTCCTGGCTTTTTGCTACCTCAGAGGTGGTAACCCTAGGCCTAACTGCTTGGAGACAACCCTATGCGCGCACACTTCTCCACCGTCTTCCACAGGCAGTCGGTTGCTGATGGCTGAGACAGCAGCAAATGTGGCCCATGGCCCTGTCAAAAAGGGTGTGGCGCTGTAATATATGATGTACTGTGAAATGTGGTCCACCTGAGAGGTGTTGCTGGAATAGCAGGTCCAGAGGGATTGCACTGAGCCCCATGACCTGCTCCTAACTTGGCATGACTTATTCTGTTTCTCCTCATTACACCAACTCCTGTGAAGCTCCTTACGCAAAGCCTTTTATTCAGGCCTGGTGGGGTGTATAAATTTCTCCTTACTGGCCATATTCTGACCCCTTTAGGCATCTTGGGCAGTACTTTCTCACAAGAGTAGTCCATTTCCCAAGAGGAAAATTTGTGCTATTAACAGCTTTTTTTGTTCTACTCCCCATAGAGCTTGTTACCATCCTATGTTTTGCTCCTCACCACTTCCTCTTTCCTAGTCTCCAACAGATAGCTTCTGCAGGGATGTGTACTTATAAAGACAGCTATGGGTCAAATTCATCCAGGGGATAATGTTTAGGTATCTTACAAACCTATACCTATCTCATAGAGCTGGAAGGGACCCTGAAAGGTCATTGAGTCAAGTCCAGCCCCCTGCCTTCACTAGCAGAACCAAGTACTGCTTTTGCCCTAGATTCCTAAGTGGCCCCCTCAAGGATTGAACTCACAACCCTGGGTTTAGTAAGCCAATGCTCAAACCACTGAGCTATCCCTCCCTTCACTAACAGTCAATTGCAGTTTCATTTCTTAAAATTAGAAAGGTGTCAAATAAGCCTTAGTGGTAATTAACAAACTTGAATATTTACAGTAAAGTGGTACATACAGTTACTATAATAGCAAAATTCAGTAGTTATGAAGTGCCAGTTTTCTGCAGCTATTGAAATGCAATACATTATCACTAGTATTATTGATGGGTGTGTTTTCCCGTTTGCACAGAGAACTCTTATTAACTTGCTAAAAATTTGAGATACACCCTGTTCTTTTGTTCATTCTGCCCCATGCTATTCAACAGATTCCATATTTTGGTACAGTATGTGTTGCATAGATGTGTAAGATCTTCAGGCATCAAAAATACAACACAAGCCCATATTCCTTTCGTACTCAAACACCTGTTGATTAGAAGCTGAGTTACCATGGTGATAAGCATGGTTTATATGCTTACATAGACAGGGCTTTTGGTGGAAACATTTAAGTCTGAGCTTTCAAATGATTTCAGATATATCATCATGTTAAACTCAAGCACAAAACTGTTCCAACTGAAGATCATATTTGTAAACATCTAAAAGATAATAAGGTGGTAAGTAACAGTCAGCATGGATTTGTCAACAACAAATCATGTCAAACCAACCTGATAGCTTTCTTTCACAGGATAACTAGCCTTGTGGATGGGGGGAAGCAGTAGATGTGGTATATCTTGTCTTTAATAAAGCTTTTGATACTGTCTCACATGACCTTCTCATAAACAAACTAGGGAAATGCAACCAAGATGGAGCTACTATAAGGTGGGCGCAAAACTGGTTGGAAAACTGTTCCCATAGAGTAGTTATCAGTGGTTCATAGTCATGCTGGAAAGGCTTAATGAGTGGGGTCCTGCTGGGATCAGTTCTGTTCAATATCTTCATCAGTCATTTAGATAATGGCATAGAGAATACACTTATAAAGTTTGCAGACGATACTGAGCTGTGAGCGGTTGCAAGAGCTTTGGAGGATAGGATTAAAATTCAAAATGATCTGGACAAACTGGAGAAGTGGTCTGAATTAAATAGGTTGAAATTCAATAAGGACAAATTAAAAGTATTCCACAAGAGAAGGAACAATCAGTTGCAAACATACAAAATGGGAAATGACTGCCTAGGAAGGAGTACTGCAGAAAGGGATCTGGGGGTCATAGTGGACCACAAGCTAAATATGAGTCAACAGTGTAACGCTGTTGCAAAAAAAGCAAACATTCTTCTGGGATGTATTAGCAGGAGTGTTGTAAGCAAGACATGAGAAGTAATTCTTCAGCTCTACTCTGCGCTCATTAGGCCTCAACTAGAGTATTGTGTCCAGTTCTGGGCACCACATTTCAGGAAGGATGTGGACAAATTGGAGAGAGTCCAGAGAAGAGCGACAAAAATGATTAAAGGTCTAGAAAACACTTCCTATGTAGGAAGATTGAAAAAATTGGGTTTGTTTAGTCTGGAAAAGAGAAGACTGAGAGGGGACATATCAGTTTTCAAGTATGTAAAAGGTTACAAGGAGGAGGGAGAATAATTGTTTTTCTTAACCTCTGAGGATAGGATGAGAAACAATGGCTTAAATTGCAGCAAGGAAGGTTTAGGTTGGACATTAGGAAAAACTTCCTGACTGTCAGGATGGTTAAGCACTGGAATAAATTGCTTAGGGGGTTGTGGAATCTCCATCACTGGGAATTTTTAAGAGCAGGTTAGACAAAATACCTATCAGGAGTAGTCTAAATAATACTTAGTCCTGCCATAAGTGCAGGGGACGGGACTAGATGACCTCTCAAAGTCCCTTCCAGACCTATGATTCTATACTGAGTGAAATCTTGGCCACACAGAAGTCAATGGGAGTTTTGCTATCAGGGCCGGCTCTAGGCACCAGCAAAACAAGCTGGTGCTTGGGGTGGCACATTTTTAGGGGTGGCATGGCCGGCGCCAGAATGCCGCCCCTGCCGCCCCTAAAAATGTGCCCCGGCCGCCCTAGCTCACCTCCGCTGCTGCCGCTCGCGCGCCACGGTGCGCGAAACAGCTGATTCGCGCGCCGCTGCTCCCCCTCCCTCCCAGGCTCTCAAACCTGGGAGGGAGGGGGAGATCCCGAGCAGCCGCGGCACACGAAACAGCTGATTCGCGTGCCGCTGCTCCCCACCCCCTCCCAGGCTCTCAAACCTGGGAGGGAAGGGGAGACTCCGAGTGGCCGCTGCGCGCACACCACTTCTCCCCCTTCCTCCCTCCCTCCCAGGCTTGAGAGCCTGGGGGGAGGAGGCAGGGCTGGGGATTTGGGGAAGGGGCGGAGTTGAGGCGGGGCCGGGAGTGGGGTAAGAAAAAAAATGGGGGGGGGGGCAGCCAAAATTGTTTTTGCTTGGGGCGGAAAAAATCCTAGAGCCGGCCCTGTTTGCTATTGACTTCAGTGGGACCAGGATTCACACATTGTGTTTTTAATCATAGTGCTGCTTCTAGCTTCTCAGTTAAGAATAGCAACAATTAATCAAACAATAGAATCATAGAAGATTAGGGTTGGAAGAGACCTCAGGAGGTCATCTAGTCCAGTCTCCTGCTCAAAGCAGGACCAACCCCCAACTAAATCATTCCAGCCAGGGCTTTGTAACCTCTAAGGATGGAGATTCTACCACTTTCCTAACCCTAGCCCAATATTCCCAAATTCTGGCTAAGGAAAAGTTAGTATACAGTCAGCTTCATCCACTGTCGTGCTCAGTAATAGACTCTCCAAGCTCTTCTATGTAGACAGCATCCTCAAAGTAGATAATGAAGTTTGGCCAATGGAAGGTAGCCCAGTCACAAGACTACAATCTAATCAGGACAAATACCGTAATTAGTCTTCCTAGTAAGCATGACTCAGGTAGGATAGAAGTCAACGTGCATGGAGCATAGCTGTCTAATGCATGATTTTATATTCTAAAATCATAAACACTTGACTGCTGATAATTAGCTACAGGACTCCACTATCCTCATTGTGTAAAATTGTTAGAAATATTTAGTACTTTTAGTTCTAAATTCCCCCAAAATTTCCACAAATACAATTTTGCTGCTGCAGCAAGAATTGCTACATTTGCATCATTTTATTAAGTGTTCTTTGCAAAACTAAAATACTTTGAGCTCTTCTGCTACTTTTTATGTTGGACGTCAAATATAAATGCAATTGAAGACACCTCATGAAAGAACAATGAAGCTTTATGATCCAGTACCTAAATTCACTTGGGAATTGCTTAGAGTATATCTCATGAAGCTGCTGAATGTCCAAGCTTTGTGTGGTGCCATCAAAGTTGTAGTTCTGGATAAAGGATTAGGATATGTGAAAAAGAGCTGCTTTATTTTTAGAACTGTAAGCTTAGAGAACATAAATAGCACTCAGTTTCATTGGCATAGCTTGTTACACTTACTAGGTAAAACTTAGTATCAACGTTGTGTATGTGTGTTTAAAAAAAAAAAAAAAAAAAGCCCTGGTCTGTGTGTGTGTCTCCATAATACACCCCCGGCAAATAATTTTTCAAAGCTCAAGCAGAATTAAAGCTAAAGATAACACTTTTCACTTGTACTTAGATTGTGATGTCTAAACTGATTTTCTCCAAATGCTTATGAGTCCAGCATTCCTTTATCCAAATGGTGAAATGATGTATATTGTATATATATTTAAGATAGTCTGTTTTTATCCATTAGCCTGATTTTTTTTTTTTAATAACTGTCCTTGCTTATACTACTAACACCACCATCTGTTAAAATGGAATGGACTTGATCACGTCATGTGTATAAAACTGAAGTTGATAAGAATTGAGGTATTCAGCTCCTCAGAGGATCTGGCCCTAAAAACCTAGGATGAAATCCTGGCCCCAATCAATGTGAGATTAGCCATTGATTTCACTGAGGCCAGGATTTCACCCTAATCTACCTTTCACTAATCAGGCTGCCTTACTGTCTGCATTTCCCTTGCTCTGCTTCTTGTACCCTAGCACAATACTGTAGTTTTGGGGCTTTAAAGAACACAAACTCTTCCAGGAACTGTGACAGGTAAGATGTACAGCTAGATTGTGATTTAAAATGGCTACCTTGAAAGAACAAGTCACCAAAGATACCAAGACACATGGTAAGGCACTCTTTAAGGGATAAACCCTTACCTCACTCCACCCTCCACCTCTTCAGCTCTACGTGCACCCTAGGGAACACAGAGCTGCTACTGAGATGTGCTGCCATTGTGGCTAATTTATAGGCAGGCTAGACAAGTGGGGGAAGCTCCTTACTTCTACTTCACCACTGCACACCTACCTGTAGGCTGGCCAGAATCTAGCCCTCAGCGTTTTTGGAGAGGATACTATTTGTGGCAAATAGTATAACTTCCAGTCAGAGGAAATCAAATAATCTCACTCTCAGTCAATACAAATTTTCAAGCACTGTAAGAGCTAAACTCTCTTAAAACTAGTTAGATTGTCGTCCCCCCCCCCCCACGCACACACACACTCCTATTGGAATATAAGATAGGTGGGATGAAGAACTGGGCTGTAACCAGTTTAGTGCATAGATGCACATACAAAGCAGAATGCAAATAGATGTACAGTAGATATCCCACTGCTCCATTAGCGAAGAATCACCTTTTACCCACAAGGTCAGAGTAGAAAAGAGCCACTGTGACACACATCAATTAAGTGACTCACATGGAAAAGTCAAGGTTTTAGTCCTCCTCCTGCTATTACTATTCTACTCAGATTTACCAGATGGCAATGGCATTCAGTGCTACTTATTTAGGCACCACACTAACAATGCACATAGCTCAGTGCAGTGCAGCTGAACATAAAGAGGTTGCTGACATACATTCCACTGTAGAATGTCTTCACTAGCCAGCAGAACTTAAAACACATAAAATACTCCTTTCCCCACCTTCCCATAAAAGGACATAGGAAGGTCCTTTCTGTCTAGACATGTATCCAAACACTCTACTGTGTGCATTTCTGGTTCCAAAGCAAGCAGCATTTTCTCTTTTACCTTGATTTAAAAAAAAAAAATCAATACCAAGGTACAACCCTACACTCACATATGAGAGCATATTACCTAAGCAAGTCAGTTTCTGAGCCTGGTATCTAACTTCTTCACCCAGTTCTCAGAGGTGATATAGGCAATTTCTTAATTCCTTCCTACATATTGTATCTCTCAGATGGGACTTTAAAATGGATAGGTTTTAACTGAGTTTTCTCTTCAGGGATTATTGTAAAGAAGAGAAATATTTAGTTCTCTTCATGGTAAACGTATTTTGGGTTGTCATTACTTCTATTGCCCCCCATCACTGTATTATCTAAGCACCTCACAGTCTTTAGTGTTCTTATCCTCCCAACATCCCTGTGAGGTTATACCCATTTTATAGATGGGGAACTGAGGCACAAAGAGGCATCAGTGATTTGCCCAGGGTTACACAGGATGTTTTTTTTAGCAGAGGAAGTGAACCTTGGTCTCCCACAGTCCAGTGCTCTAACCACTAGACTACCGAGCCTCATAAAAAGCAACAAAGGGACACAAGGTCAGCTCACTGAGGTACCACTGGAAGTTGAACCCAGGATCTCCTGTTACTAGGCAGGTGATTTAGGCATCTTTATTCATGACAATCTGCAATGTGGCAGCATGGCTGAGTCTTTGAAACTAGAATATTAAATTTTAAAATCTGAAATAGTACCAATAGCTGTAGCTATAAGGTCTGAATTTAACCAAGCTGACATTCTCAAGTACGGTAAATTTATTTTTAGAGCTTTATTCCCTCTGATATTTCAGAGTGTGTGCTAATGCGTTTGAGAATCAACTATCATGAACACAATGCATCTCACAAACACAGCAAAACTGGGCTTAACTGCTAGATCAAGAGTGTTGATTTTACAAAGTTCTTGGCAATAGATGTGCCTTTGAAAGGTAGCAGGAAAAAATTGGTAGAGATGGGATAAGAGTAGCAGTAAAAAGAAAAATGTTCAGACTCTTTCTTTTAAAATACATCCTGCAGTTTAGATCTAAAGCTCTTATTTTTAGAAAGCCAGTAGAATTGTTCAAGCTCTGCCCCTACAGTTTCAATAGCAGCCTAGCGCTTTAAAACGCTGACCTTGAAAAGAAAACGTTTACATTGTGACTGTAGTGGCAGTATGAAGACTATTCTATGAGTGAGTATCCAACTGTGGCAAAAGGTTCAGAAGTGGGTTTTCCTTATTCTGAAAGGCCTAACCCATGGGGCTTTTATAGTGGTTAAAGCAAACCTTTGGCACAAATTATGCATGGGTTCTAGCAGAGCACCAGTATAAATCTCAAATTTCACTCAGCCAATTAAATCTCATGAATGTATGCCCACTGAGTACCAGAGATCAGTGTTTCTGATAAGTGTTGATGTAATCAGAACATTTGATGTTCACATTTTACGCACATTCAGGAGCAGTGGTGCTGAAAGCCAGCCCCCTTACCCTTGTCCGCGCCCCACCCCCAGAGCTCAGGAGCAGGGCCATGTCTCGGGGGGGGGGGGCAGTCAGGGGCAATGGGGGGCTGAGGCTTGGGCCGGCAATATTATATAATGTGATATAATTTCATAGGTTAAAGTCAGCTTGTGGTGGCCAGAGTACTTGAAGGAGATCTAATATCAGGGCAGAACAAGCTGTACAAGGAAACAAAGATGCATTGTAGCATTAAATGGAGTCACACCTGCCCCAGCATCCCAGCTGGAGTTCCTAGAGTCACTGTGCCTCAGGCAAACACAATGCCCGCTGAAGTGACACCCTTAAAAGGCTGAAGCATGTCCCCAACCCCACCTGGGAGGCCAATTCTGTTGGTCTCTGGTGGGTTGAGGTTTGCCACAGCCACATAAGAACATTGATAGCTAGATCTTCCCTCGGGAGAGGCTACTGCCACTGTTGACACAAGCTATACAGCGCCCTTACAGACCTGAGCACAAGGTCAGCATTCCCAACCCCAAGCATTCAAAGATTGTGTCAGACTCCAAAAATTGTGAGATTCACAACTGTGTGCCGGCCTACTGATTTCCCCCCCACCACACACACATCCCTCTTTTGGGGGAAGACACTTGTCCCGCAGTTTGTGTCAATTCATCTCAAGGTCAAAATGCAAACTTAAATATGCACACAAAAATGCAGCCTCCCAGTTCACTGCACATTGTTGACCCTTTCCTATCCATTAGGATGTGGAGGTCTGCCATTCTATTTCCCTCCTGCCCTTGACAATATAGACCGCTGTCCCGGTCATTCTCCCTCATAGTCTCTGCCCCACATTTTCCCTCTACATTTTCTTGCCCATATTTCCCCCAACCTCTATCCCTCACATCTTCTCTGTCATACCCTACTCCCTGGAATACCATCTGTCTTCCTCCTGCTCCCCAACATTCCTCTAAATCCTCAATTTCCTGTCCTGTTTCCAAACACATTTTCCCTCCCTGCTGACCCTGCAGCTTCATTCCTTGCATCTCTACAGTCTCCTATCCCATTTGGCCTTTATATGGTGACTAAGGGTCACCATCTTATCTGAAAGCAGCTTGGCTTCAATCCCATTGGAAACACTGAAAAATGCTCAGGGTCTAACTGATTGCCATATTTGGGGTCGGGAAGGAATTTTCCCCCAGGTCAGATTGGCAGAGACCCTGTGGTTTTGCACCTTCCTCTGAAGCATGGGACATGGGTCACTTGCAGGTTTAAACTAGTGTAAATGGTGAATTCTCTGTAACTTAGTCTTTTAACCATGACTTGAGGACTTCAGTAATTCAGCCAGAGGCTAGAGGTCTATTTCAGGAGTGGCTGAGGTTCAGTGGCCTGCAATGTGCAGGAGGTCAAACTAGATGATCATGAGGGTTCTGTCTGACCGTAAAGTCCATGAATCTATTAGATGTCCCTTTTGCTAGGAACAGACTCACTTTAATTTCCAAAGATTGAAGAGGCATGTCAGTGATTTTGCTAAGAACAAACTGTAGCTTCAGTCCTATTGGCAGTAATGGAAGAAGTTGGCCATCTTTGCTGGAGGCAGCCTCATTTTCACCCACAAAGGCTACCAGGATAATTGTGGCCATCTTGCTGAGAACTACTCATGACTTCAGTTCCATTGACAGTAACAGGAGATGGTGGCTGTTTTGGATGAGGGCTAAACTGTTCAAATTGGAAGGCCAAAAATCAGAAAAAAACTGTGAGAACCCTTAGAAAACCCCATAATATCTCAAAAATTGCAACATCATCATGAAAACTGCCAATACTGGGACTATGATTATGCCCAGCCATGAGCAGGAGGATAAATTGCGGAAGCCTCCTTGTGCGCTACCAACCTCAACCTCCTTGAGCATTCATACAGGACCTAGTGCAATCTGTCTCAGGATTATCATCCGGGTAACTCCCATCTTTTCATGTTCTCTGTATGTATATATATCTCCTCACTATATGTTCCATTCAATGCATCCGATGAAGTGGGCTGTACCCCACGAAAGCTTATGCTCAAATAAATTTGTTAGTCTCTAGGGTGCCACAAGTACTCCTGTTCTTTTTGAGGCTTATTATCCTTGATGTGGTGGTTATTATGGAGGCCCTGGTCACGACTCCATTGTTAAGGCTATCCTGAATAGAGTGAGTTTTCTGTGAAATGAACAAGTAAGTTCATTAATTTGTTTGAGTTAAAATTAAACTTACCAAATTTTTTTTAAAGGACTATCTATGTCAGTCTCTTTTGTATTGAATGGTCCTAACAAAATAACACATTCTTCAAACTCTCCATGTATTGAAATTAACTGGAATCTTAGGCGCAAGCTATTCTTAAAGAAATTAGGTTGTAATTAAGCTAAGTTACTAATTATCATTTTATCTAATTGTTATGATTATATTGGATCAACAGAGAGTCAGGTGAAGAGCTCAGGTCATTCTTAAGTGGTGCTATTGTGACACCAGAAGTAATTCAACCAATCACTGTCTAGCCTCTATAGTTAATTTGCTTGTAAGAATTCTGTTGGTTGAAACGATTCGGTGCTGTGAGGGAGACTAGACACATGTCAAGAGTTCTCATTAGTAGATCACTTGGTGTTGTTGTCACTGCTCTTTAAAAGGTTCTGTGGCTGCATGCTAGTTTGGGCATCAATGCGTGAAAGGTTCTCTATGTAGGGTTACCAGATAGCAACTGTGATAAAACGGGACGGGGGTGGGGTGTAATAGGCGACTATAAGAAAAAATCCCCCAAAACGGGACTGTCCCTTTAAAAAAAGGGACATCTGGTCACCCTATCTCTATGGCACTGTTGTCTCTACTCCACTGCACATTTAGGAAGCACTACCAGGGCAACTGAGGCAAGAGCACAGGGGAATCCCTTAAAGCACAGACATTCAGACTCCAATGGCTGGATTCTACCTGCCCCTCTTCACATAGCACCAGTCCTATTAAGCCAGCCCTCTAAACCAATACATTAATTGCAAATTAAGGGACAGATTCACCAATACTTTTAGGCTGCTTTGTGCTGCTCTGGCAATGCAAATCAGCTGAAAACCCAGCATAATTGGTCAATGCTTTCTGGCTGGTTTGCATTTTACTTGGGTACCAGCGAATCTGCCCTCAAGTTAACATTTTAAAAAATGCTTTAAGGATTATACTTCATATCAAATTCTTTAGAAATCCCTCATGGTAGCATTCTCTTTGGGTTTCTTGTATAGTGTTTATGCATGACATTTTTAACTACTCTCAAACACCAAGAAAATTCCTGGACAAAAATCTATTAAAATGAGGTGACAGTTGAGAGCAATATCAGTGATTTGTGGGTAAAAATTACATAGATGTTGTAATTATCCCCAACCTGAGTGTTATAAATTCTGGAAATTCAGTTAAGATTACACTGAAAATAAATCCAAACATGTTAAGGTAAGAAAACTCACCGTGAAGGCACCCAAACAATTTTAACTCTATCTTATAGTGACACCATGAAAGAAAAAATTATGAAAAAAATCTGTATAATTAAAAATCAGTTTAATCTAATCTGAAACTAATACACTAAATTGCCTTAATCATAATCATGTTCACTGCATGGTGACACTACAGGGCAGAGCTAAGGTGGTTTATTTCCATAAGTGGACAGGTTAGAAATTAGCCCCCCTCATTTCACTTAAGGGCAATAGATATCACTGTATCGCATGCCCTTTTGAAATATTTAAGGTCTGTCTGCAATCATACGGCTCATTTTATCAAAGTTTGTGGAACATAGTTTGGCAGAAGCAAAATACATACAAAAAGGGCAAGAATAAGGCAATTAGACACCCATGGCCAGCCCGTGCCACCTGGCTCAGGCTAAGGGGCTGTTTAAAAGCCTGTGGGCTTTTGTCTCTTGCCCCCATCTAACCTAGTTTAAAGCCTTCCTCAGTAGGTTAGCCATTGGAAAGATGAATCCAGTCAAATCTGAAGAGCATCTGAAGCCAACTGCTTAAATTAACCTTTTGATGACAGAAATGGAATAACAGAGTATCTGGTTGGCAAATTGTACAGTGTATGCAGTTAGAGTGAGCGATTAAACCTATTTACCAGTAATACATTATCAATACTAGTGGGATTCCTATCCCTATAGTTGGGAATACCTGCTCAAACCAGGCAGGAAAGGGAGACTCAGAACTCTAATATTATTTTTGGGGGGGGGGGAGGGAGTAAAAGGTGAGGGGAGGACAGCACAGGGAAAGTCCAAGATCCGCATTGGATTAGCCTAATACCTAGCAATGTGAAGTTAGTGCTGTGGTCAGCGCTGCACCTGAATGGGAGCTGAAGCCTGGCCAGCCTTTCCAGAAAGCGGTCAAAAGTTTAGTGGAGCGGGAGAAAAGTCTCATGAGCACAGAGACAGAGGAAAGTCAGAGAAAAATCAAAAATATATATAAAGAGAAGATTTAACAGGCTTCATGGGAAGAAAAGAAGAGGCACTCTGAAAAGTCCCTGGGACAGCAAAGTTCTTTGTGTGTGAAGACTGTGTGTGGCTATATGTCAGTGAGTGAAAAGGGGAAGTTCAGGGAAATCCATAATGGGAGGTCATGAAGATTTGTCCCAGGCCTGAGACCTGTGAACATGATGGATCATGGAAATTTTCTGGTGCTACGAATGTGAGTTCTGCAACTTTTTTCTTATTGAAGTGGGAGGCCAGAACAATAATATAGCAAGGGATTAAAATACAAGTGTTCTGTCTGCTCTGGGAGACTAGGGGCTCTAAAATCTTGGATAGATTGGTGGGGGGGTTACACCAGAATGGAGATCTGAGTCTAGATGGATTAATGCAGAAGGATGGGAGCATTAATGCATCACAATAGGGTTTGATTAGGCGGGTGGTGTGGTGCTGCAGTGTATATTAGGGAGCTGATTGAGTCTACTAGTGTTCTACTAAACCACACAGGCACACTGGACAATTCCCCTTTAAATTAGGCACCTTCCAACCTAAAAAGAGCTATACAATAACTCCACACTTAACGTTGTAGTTATGTTCCTGAAAAATGCAACTTTAAACGAAACGATGTTAAGTGAATCCAATTTCCCCATAAGATTTAATGTAAATGAGGGGGTTAGGTTCCAGGGATTTTTTTTTCACCAGACAAAAGACTATATACAAAATACAGTACAAGTTTTAAACAAACAATTTAATACTGGTACACAGTGATGATGATTGTGCAGCTTGGTTGAGGTGGAGGAGTCAGAGGGTAGGATATTTTCCAGGGAATGCCTTCCTGCTAAATGATGAACTAGCAATTGGCTGAGCCCTCAAGGGTTAACTCTCACAGTCTACAAGGCAGCAGGAATGGAGGGAGGGGAGAGGGCATCGCAGACAGAGGCACACAGTGTGTGTGTGAGAGAGAGAGATGCGCATTTCCCCTTTAAGTACACTGCCTTGTTAATTAGATCCGCTTGCTGAGACCGCAGCTGCTGCTGCCAGCAAGCTCCCTCTGTCCTGAGCCCTGTCGTGTCCCCCCTGCTCTATGGAAGATGGGGTAAGCGGGGTGCAGGAGCAGGGGGGAGAGGGACACCCTGACATTAGCTCCCCTCTTCCTCCCCTCCCCCCGCATAGCAAGCAGGAGTATCAGGGAGCAGCTCCAAGGCAGAGAGCAGGAGCAGCACATGGCAGTGGGGGGAGGGACAGCTGCAATTGCTAGCCTCCTGGGCAGCTGCTGCACAGGGAACTTAGGGGAGCAGGGAGCTGATAGGGGGAGCTGATGGGGGGGGCTGCTGGTCCACCCTGGTTCCAAGCCCCCACCAGCTAGCTGTAATGGGCTGCTCTTCCTGCAAGCAGTGGACAAAGCAGGCGGCTGCCAAACTACATTAGAAGGGAGCATTATACAACTTTAAACGAGCATGTTCCCTAATTGATCAGCAATGAAACAACGTTAACCGGGATGACTTTAAGTGAGGAGTTACTGTATTCTACTTCCACAAAGCTATCAGACTCTGGGGGAGTGGAGGGATGGATCCAAGTGCAATCCAAGCCCACAGGAGATATTGGGCACACCACTCCCTTAGAAATTCTAGCGGTGCAAGTGAAATTAGCATGAGCTGAAGACAACATTGTTAATGGAATCGATAACTATAAACTCTCTGGTTGCCTCCTCCTCCATATTCTCTCAGTGCCCCAAAGAGTGTGTGTCAGAAGAATAGGTAAAGGCTGAGTTCCATGGGGCAAACCTCCTCTTCACAGTCCCCACGAGGGTAAAAGATGGAGGCTTCTCACTGGAATTAGTTGCTGTTTGGAAAATAGACCGTAGGGTTCACCCTTTGGCGACTGTCCAATTCCCCTGAGAGTTGACCTGTTAGTAGAAGTCCTGCCCCTTTCAGAGGAAAGACAGCAGTGCCTGGTCACTCAGAGCAAGTTGCAGGGGGGTCGCTGTGCTGTGCACTACAAATGAGCTAGGGCTAGATTCACAAGGGGACTTAGGTGCCTAATTGCCTTTTTAGGCACCAACATCAAGGCATCACTGACATTCACAAACCCGCCACTCATCTGCTGCCTAACCCTGTAAGTGTCCAAATTCCATAGGCACCAAAGTTACTGCTGGTGGGTATAAACAAAACCACTTAAATCCTGCTGCAACTGGGCTGCTCAGCACCTGAGCTCATGCCTATGCCCTGGAGGGATTCTCAAATTAGGAGTTCCCCCTGCATCTATCTCACTTGATCCGATAGGTGTGCCCTGAGCACCCCTAACCATAGGTGCTGGGTTATATGGCCCCAGGCCTCACCAATATTCAACAAAGTTGGCCGATCCCTACCAATATTTGAGCCAGGGCATAACCAGAATTTTGCTAATGAGGGTGCTCAGATTACCTGCTCGGCTGCCCCATATTTGAGTGGCATTTCAACATGGTGCACAGGAACACCAGATGGCAGGGTAGCTAGGCCAAATTTGAGTGATGTTGCAATGTGCGATTCAAATTTGGCCCGGCCATCCTCCATCATGACATGCCTACTGAGGGTGCTTCACTCCAGACCCCACTTACACTGCTGGGGCATTACTATTTGACAGAGAGGGTTTGGGGATTTCCTCCAATGCTCCCCACTCCCATTCTCCATCCATTGTATTGTAGTTTAAATAAATTACCAAAATAATTGAAACCAGCATGATTATATTATTATTTTGACAAATACAATATGCAGAATTTTGCAGATTTTGTTTATATTTTGGCACAGACTTCCCCCAGGAGTAACTCATCCTTTCTAAAGTACAGACTTGAGTTTCTTTGGAAGACCTGATTCTTACAAAACACCCCATCTTGTAGGCTGAACCTCTGTGACTATTTGCTCCACTTCTGCTATACAAGTTAAACAAACCAAGATATGACTGACTTGTTACTGTACACTGCCTTTTAACAAAACTGGAATTCTAGCTGATGGGGCAAGACCTAAGTTTTTAATATTTATATGATCTTTGCTTGCAGTGCACAGCTGAAGGCCCTCAAGGGAAGCTGTCCTGTTTAGAACTAAGCAAATAATGGATTTTTTTTCCAGGGGATGAACTGAAAAATCCCGTTCAATTTGAACCAAAACCAATTATTCTGAAATTTCATTTTTATCAAAATTCTCATTTCCTTTTCAATTAACAAAAACATTTTGGTTTGAGTTTTTCATTTCAATTTGGCTGGGTTTGGGGTAGGGTGTCTTTTCAACCTTATTGTGTGTGCAGTTTTTAACTGGCCACATGTGAAAACAAAATGCCACTTCAGAATCAAACATTTCAACTTTTCCAGTTTTTTCCCCAGCCAAAACTATGTCAAACTCAACCCAAGTTCATGAATAGCTTGAGCCCTGAAAAAAAATGCATTTTTCAGTGATATTTCTATTTGTTGAATCTTTTTTTATCCAGCTTTAATTTTGCTGCAAAAAGATGGGCCTAATCTTCTATGTTATTCATGGTATTGTCACCTCAACTACCACTGAAATCCTTCTTATAGGAAGGGCTCAGCACCTTACAGAATCAAACCCTTTCTTTGTAAATTGTTTTCTACTAAATCTCCAAGACAATGAGGTACCTTCTAATGCAGGCAGAACTGATCATAGGCAGATTATCCTGCTGTTGCACTCTCACAGCAAGCTGATCATGACTACAACATATGTTACTTGTTCTTTTGGCTCAAGTTATGGTTGTCTTCTTTTTCTTTCTCTCTCCAACTCTCTCAGGAGCAATAAATGCCAGCAATAAATATTTTCAGCCTTACAAGGATTTCAGTAAATTAGGGATCACATCCAAGTTTTGGGCAACTTCCTGTATTCTAAATAGAATCTAAATGAATGTCTTCCAAAGTCTACACTGTACAATAATAATAAAAAACATCTAAATCATTAAAATGAGCACCAGCCCTCTGCTCCGTGAATAATGTATAAAACCAAGCTGCATTATATTAGCAAAGGATAAAAATTAGAGATGGGTGAAAGTAAAAATGTTTTTTGATTCCACAAAGAACATCCTCTATGGCTCTAGCTCAGAGCTCCATCTTGTGGAGGATTATATATATGTGGTTTCATTTTTCTGTCTGCCACGATATTTTGATTTTGCAATTTATTTAAAAAACGTGTAGCAGAGTGTAAGCCATCTTCAGTGAAGAGCTTCAGAATGAAACTAGTAATACCAGAGCACAACCACCAAGAATATCTATATAACTTTCTTGTCTGACTTGCTCAACCTGCCAAGACTGACACTGTTACTATCATGCATACCCTTTCAGCTTTCTCCCATTAGAAACAGTACAGTACATTCTCCTCAGTGATAGTTGTAACCTAGACAACTTGTGTATTGTAGCTAGTGATCCACTTTGAATCTGCATCTCATGAATCAAGTCTCATCAACATCTCATGTTTTACTCTGTTACACCAGTTTAAGTATGTAGAACTCCATTGTCTTGAATACAGTTATTAGGCTTAGGGCCTGACTCTAAGCCCATTGAAGTAATGGAAAGACTCCTATGGACTTCAATGAGCTTTAGACCAAGCCTTTCATTAAGACCTCTGGGCCAAATTCTGTTCTTACTTAGACACTGGTGCCAGTACAAAATTGTTCCTTATAGAACATTTGTCAGCGCTCTATTTATTTATACAAAGTGGATTAGGAGAGATTGAGTGTGACCCACTCCAGAATACCTAATAGCATGGTGGCCAGGGCATTCACCTGGGAGTGGGGGAGACTTGAATCACCATTCCGGAGCAGGGATTCAAATTTGTATTTCCTACATACCAGATGAGCACCCTAACCAGTGGGGGCACCATTACTGCCTCCTTGGTTGTGTGAATACTGGTGGTGTCTAAATCCCCTTGTGAATCTAGCCCTTTGCTTTTATTTTAAAAAATGGTTCAATGCCCAAAATCAATTGATTTCAAGTCCAACAAAATTGTTAGTAAGTACTGTGCATGAAACATGTCAGAAATCCACCTAAACAGAAAAGAGCCTCTGTTGATAAACAATGAACAGTTAGCACATGGTCTAAAGTTGGTGTATTTATTTGCATATGCCAGTAAAGACTGTTTTGATGTTATAGTAGTATTCTCATTACCCAGAGATTATTAGAAAAATATCACATCAAAACATGTAATGTTCATGAAATATATATTTCCCAGGTAGGGAATCCCTGAAGGTGGTATGTCTGATAATGGTCTGTCATTTGATGGACATAAATTTAAATTTGCTAGAGAGTATGGGTTTAAGCATGTGACTTTGAGTCCCAGGTATCCTCAATCCAACAGTCCTGTAGAAAATGGTGTAAAAATTAAGACTTTTTTTGAAAAAGGCCACTGACTCATAAACTGATCCATATTTGGCTTATGGTTGCCACCCCTCCAGGATTGTCCTGGAGTCTCCAGGAATTAAAGATTAATCTTTAATTAAAACTTATGTCATGTGATGAAACCTCCAGGAATACATCCAACCAAAATTGGCAACCCTAATTTGGCTATGCTGAACCAAAGAGCAGCACCAATGAATCATGGACTGGCACCTGCAGAGAGACTGTTTGGCAGGAAGTTGAGAACTAGACTCCTAATTTAATAGTAAGCCCTAATGGCAATGGTGACCTAGATGTATATGTAAGCAGAGTCAGGATAAGCTCTACCCTGACATCTGGTGGTGAATTATGGCAAGGGTGGAAAAGAACTTCAGGGGCTGATCTTGTTTGCATAGGCACACCCACCCGCCTAGCCTGGGACAACATCAACTGAAAGTGGTTACTTTGGCTGGTGTGGGATCCCCAGTTTCTCTGTTATTGGGGCAGGAAGAATAAAGTGTTGTTACCCTGATTCTGTGAATCAAGGCCAGTGGAACTGTTGTATGACAGAGGGACTCACCAGTAACTAAGTAGCACTCGCTAGACAAGGGGCATGGGTTACAAAACCCAGTGAATTGAGAGAGGTTAGGGACAGGTATGTGTACCTGATGGTATGGCCCCATTTTGAGGGCCTGGAACACCAATTATACTACCCCCTCTCTCCACTGTTGAATAGCAGAGCTAAGTTTGCTTCTATTAGGAGTCTAGCTAGAAATTACTGAACTGAATTCACTTTGAGCCCACGAGCACTGGGGCTCCCCTACTACAAGCTGAAATTGCTAAAATTGCTGAGCTGAGATCACTGAGTGCTGTGTTAACCAGTGGGGGAGCCTGAAGATATATTGCTAAGCAGCTGGCAGAGCCGAGAAGTTTGTGGGATGGTTGGAGCAGCCCATGGAACAGCGAGCGGAGCGGCGCAGAGCGGAGCTGAGCCATTTTGCGGGGGCAGCTGGAGCGGTTCATAGGACGGCTGGTGGAGTGGAGCGGCTGGCAGAGCTGAGCAGTTTGCGGGGACGGCTGGAGGAGCGGAGCGACGTGGCGTGGCTGGTAGAGCGGAGCCATTCGTGGTAAAGGCAGCAGCAGAACTCCACGGAGAGGTGGGGCAGTCGGCCTCGGACCACGTAAGGTGCCCCTTAACATCCCGTGTGCCCCCCCGCCATTTCCACCCAGGCTGGGGGGGTAAAACTTTGCAGATAAACTTTTGAACTCTGGGGCAGCACTGACCAACTTTGGGGTTGTTGGACTTCGGGGTGATTGGACATAAGACCCTGAAGGGAAAAGGACACTGCCAAACTTGCTTGGAGGTGGGTTTTTTGCTCATGGTTTGTGTTATGAATCCTGTTTGTAGTGTTTCCCCAACATAATGCCGCATTGTTTCCCTCCTTTATTAAAAGGCTTTTGCTACACTCAGACTCCGTGCTTGCAAGAGGGGAAGTATTGCCTCCTAGAGGCACCCGGGGGGGTGGTATGTAATTGTCCCAGGTCACTGGGTGGGGGCTCGAGCCGGTTTTGCATTGCATTATTGAAACAGAACCCCTAGATACAGAACCCGGCCCTTGTTGCTGCCAACTCAGAGGGGCAGGAGGGTTACATATATAAGCAACAAAGTGTAAACAAAAGATGTATTATGACTGAGGGTCCAATGTGGTGGAGCCTTTAAAGCCCAAAGAAGCTGTGCAGCTTCACAATGGTACTTGCTGGGCACAGAGGACAATAGTGACTCATGAGGTTGCTGCATGATCTAATGAAGTACAGACTCCTGAAGTACATATGTTTTGGAGGAACAGGAGACATCTGCAATATCTTTCTAAAGAAGAGTAGAGATAAGGAGGCAGATAGCTACAGGACAAAGCACTGAAGGAACCACTGAGGATCCTTCAGATCAGCAAGTAGAGCAGTCTGCTAGTGCAAGCATTGCAGTGGTGCCTCATAGATCTAATAGATTGAGCAGAGCACCTGAAAGACTCATTAGCAGTGCTCAATAAAGTTGAGTATATTATGGTATTTGTAAAAAAACAGTTGGTGTATATATAGGGTGGGGCGAGCAGGGCAGCCACCCAGGGCGCAAAGCCGTGGGGGCAGAAAAATGGAATGGAAATAGAGGTGACACAAAGCCCCACGTGGTAGGGCTCAGTCGGGCCAGCCCTGCGCCACCTCCACCCCGACTTGCCTCAGCAGGCCACCCAGCCTGTCTGGGTTGTGGGGCGGGGAGCTGCAACAAAAACATCTAGGGGGGCACATGATCCCCCCCATGTGTTGCCTCCAGGTGGAAAATACGATAATAAAAACCAGTGGGGTCACAAATATGCTTGCTTGCCCTGGGCGATAAAATGCCTAGTTATGGCTCTGGGCATATATGTTATTGTTTGAGATGGTAGGAGTACGTACTCTCTTTAAGAGCAGAACACATGCTAGAAAAAGCTAGCTGGAAGCAGTCTGGTGTCACCTTCACCAGATACACAGTTAGGAGCTCATGCATTTCTTTTGTTTTCTGTAACTGTTTTAGTTCTAATAAAGCCTTCTAAGACTCCAGAATGTGCCTCCTTCTTATGAATCCACATAACACAATGTTTTTGCTTAAGCTAAAATTAAGCTTTTTCCAACTTTCAGATTCATCAAAAATTCGGAGCCATTTAAGTTTGGAGTTGACCCAAAATCCAAAAATGAGGGGGTTTTTTAGCTCCTAGCAAACAAAACAACAACAACAACAAAATCAGTTATTCACGCAGCTCTACTTAGGAAATCATCCACGAACAGATCTTGCTGATAAGAATCTTTTCCCCCAAGACTATATTTTCTTTTGCATTAATTAATATTTGTAAAGGACATTGTGGATAAAAAAGCCATATGTAAGCCTTGTGTCAGGGCACACCACTGCAAAGGTTCCTTGTCTCCAGCACTTCCTACTGGCCAGCTGCTTCTCACTGGGTCTTCTGTGGTTCAGCCCTTCGGCCAAGTCACAAAGTTCAGACCCCCTTCTGAGGTAACAGGAAGGTCCCACTAAAAGTGCACAAAAGAACCTTCACTCCCACCATCCCTTTTGGACTATTCCTCAGTACATCCTTCGGTCAGTCTTCAGCCCTACTCTGGGCTCAATATTTCCTTCTGTTGAGCATCCATGCCCCTTCCTCAGGGGGTTGGTAGTGGAACCCAGCCCCACTGTCTACTCTGGGTTCCAGCCCAGGAACCCTGTATTAAGCAGCTAAGTCCGCTTCTTCAGACATTCTGCTGTTTTCCAGCAATTGGTAGTCCATTGCTGACGATTATGATGATATATAATAATAAAATATGAAACCTGTTCAGGAAATTTTTGAGTGAGAAAGCCATTGCACAGGGGCAGTCCCACTCTCTCGGCTGTGGAAGCCAGATTCCAGTGGCACAAAGAATCATTACGACTGGGGATTTCCTTAGCTGCAGTGGGTGACCAGGACATCTTCCATACCTTGTCATGCTCTCCATGGCCCACAGCACTTTGCTGAACCGCCTTCCTGGACATTGAATCACAAATTGATTTCCTCCGCCCAGTTCACCAGAACAGTCTTCGTATGCTAGAGAAATGCAGTTTCCCTATCTCGCCGAGGGCAAAAGACCCATCGGCTACCCTCACCTAGTTTGGCCCGTTCATCGAAGCGGTTTCCCAGGGCATGGCCGCTGTCCCATGCAAACAGCTACTTGGAGCCGTAGGTGAGAGCTGGGTGTAGGTGGGGACCAGAGCAGATGAATTACTCTCAAAAGAGCATGACGTGTTCCTCCAACAGAGGTACTACCCCTCCATAGTCCCCCATACACCCCTACCTCTAAACCTTCTTGCATTGCTTCCTTGCAGCCTGTGCTTTACACAGCGTCTGTTTGGTTCTCAGGCCTCTGGCTTTCCCCTAGATCCTTTCTTTGCTGAACTAACCACTTTTGTACCATCTTGGACTCCACTGAAGTGCCTAACTCACCCTACCTCAGGGGCTCCTGCACAGGAACATAACCTGCTCCCTATGGATTTTCCTGCTTGGCTTCTTGCCTGTTTAAGTCCTATCCCCGGGCTCCCCTCCACAAGAGTCTGACCTGCTGTCTGTGAATTTCTCTCCCAAGTCAATCCCATTTCCTCCACTTCCTCATAAGGTCCAGGTGCCTAATAATCCTTCCCTATCTCCACCCCCTCTGGCAAGGAGGCAATCAATCCACCAATCACACATAAATTACCTGGCTCTTAACACCTTCCCTAAAAGGTGATGGGAGTAAGCCCCACTGTGCCCCATATACATGATTAGTATTTATTACTTAGTTTCATCCCATTATTCCTAATTATAGTCCCTCTCTTCCAGTCCTCAACTGTTCCTGTAAGGCAGTACTACCTCTGGAGCATGATCACCATTCCAATATATATTAATATAGCCTCCATTCTCTTACCAAGACAGATGATGTAAGCATTAAGTAAATAAGATTTCTTAGTGCTCATCTTGTCTTTCACACACTCATAATATGAGATTCTTTAAATCTAACTACTTACTAGACACCATTATCCAACAAAAAAAGCTTTGTTGCAGGCAATTATGAAAAGTACTGTATAAATTATGTAGCAATATTTTGCTCTAATATATCAAAAGGAACAAGCTGCTACATTGTCAGAAGGCTGGCTATTAATAAAAATGAGGGCCCTTATGTTGTCTGTTTAAAAACTGTGGATTGGAGCAGAAAGGGGATTAAAGAACAAGAAGAATATATTGAGACTGAGAGGACATTGAGGTATCTCAGGTATAAAACAGAATCCCAAGTGACAAAGCAGACCTCAAAGGAAAAAGAGAAATCATTAAGATGATCAAGTAAATGGCTTTTCCACAACTGCTGTGTTACCAGGGATGTGACAAGAACACAGCCATTTTCTCTCAAAAGATAACTTGTAAGACACCAGGCGCTAGATCTTGGCCAACACTATTCACCCTTATTGCCACTGGAGTTGCAAAGAGATTGTAAAGCTGCCCTAAAAGGGTAGCTGAGAATCCTTCTAGCATGCTTGCCATTGATATAACTTACAGCAGCAAGTCTGAACTGCCACTCCTCTTCCTGCATCCCAGCTAACTCAGGAATTTTGGGGAGGACAGAGATGATGACAGAGAAAGGAGAAGGTGGGTATACATCATACCCATCTTCTCCTTTCCACTTCAAGTCCTGTTGCAGGTGGAGCATAGCCAGACACAAGGATCATGACCAGAAGTGCCTACATCAAAGAGCTTTAAAATCTAAATTTTAGGTGCAGCAAAAGAGAGGGTAATAAAATGAGGGAAGGAGTGGAGTAGGATGGGGGTACAATGAAAAGATCAAGGATTCATTGTGATGGTTTTGCACGTAGTGTGTGTATTAACTCTACGCTTCTACAACATGGCAGAATTGAGATTTTAAGCAAGCTTTGAATCTGCAAGAGGTGGTTGCTTGGTGATCAGAAATTGAGAGTGTGTTCAATGCATTAGGGGGTCATAGGTGATGGAACTAGGGATCCTGGGGATGCTGCTGCACCCCTGACTTGAAGTGGTTTCCGTTATAGCACCCCCACTAAAATTTGTTCCAGCATCTCCATAGAGGGTGGCATCATGAAAGGAAATACAGATTCTGGAATGGGAGAAGGAAATGAAAGGGTTAATTACTGTGCTATAAACTTGCACCTGAATAGGAAAAAGATACAAAATACAATTTAGTGGATTGTGTTACTTTAATGAAGAACATCAACTTCTGTTTGGACAGTACGTCAACCACAGAGTATATGCTACCTTGCTGCAGTGATGAAGGCACAGTTCTGTAAATACATATGCTTCTGTAACGGGATGGGGAGTATGAGTAATATTATTTATAACTCTAATACACTCCTCTTTTTCCTGCACCTCAACCTGCTTCTCTGCTGAAGCACAGACCACTGTTCGGTCTTTTCAGGATTTAAAAAAAGCATTACCAGAGTTAAACTGTTCTCCCCTGACATCTAGTGATGAGTGGGGGAAAAGACTTCAGGAGCATATCGTGTTTGCACTGACATGCCTACTCTCCCTACCTGCGCAGCAGGTGGAGCAGCTTTGCCAGAGAGATCAGTTGTGGCTGGTTTTAGATTACAATTCACTCTACTATTTGAATGCAGGAATAATGATTGTACGAGTGAAGGGCAGCATAACTGTGCTTAGCCTGCCCTGATTGAGGGGGTCACCCTAAACTGAATCTCACTTGCTAAGTGGGGGGTACGGATGCCAAATCCCAGTGAAGAGAAGATAGGGTGGGGACAGGGGTTTTTGCCTGGTGGTGTGCGATATGTCTACAGTGCAATTCAAAACCCAAGACTGCCCCATGCCAGCTGACTTTTGGGGCTTGGGCTGGAGCCTGGGCTCTAGGACCCTGTGAGGGGGAAGGGTCCCCGAGCATGGGCCAGACCATGCTGGAAAGCCTACATTGCAATTAAACAGCCCCTTAGCCTGAGTCAGGTGGCACGGGCTGGCCATGGGTGTCTAATTGCAGTGTAGACACACCCATGGAGTCTGCCCAATGAGTCCTGCCCCTCTCCAGTGTTTAATGACAAAGCTGATTCAATTCAATTAAGAGTCCTTGTTTCCAGTTGACAATTCCTGGAGCTGATATCACTGCTGAGCAGATTTAGGGGCTAAGTCTTAGACCTTGCGTGGGGACAGTGTTGCAGCAAAAGGCAACACAAACTGTGCTGGCTGTGAGGTTCCCCACTACCTGCTGAAATCACTGAGAGCTGGGTTAAGTGGTGGAACATCAGAACTTGATGCGCTGCAGCAGCGGCAGAAGAGAGACAGCAGCAGCTGTGAGCCTGTTGTAGAGGTGGCAGCAGCAGAGGGATTGCTCAGCACCTATGGAGAATAGTAGCCTGATAGTTCCTCTCCAAACTCCTCAGCAAAAGCAGTTTGATCCTCACAGCTATCAACAATTCCAGTCCCAGAATCAGTAGTTGGCCATCTCCTTAGCTTCCAGTGAAACAGGGAGACTGTTATCTGGATCCAAAGTGATACTGGCTTTTGGATGTAGGCTTCACAACAAAAACTTCTTTCCCTATTTACTGCACACACAAAGGGATGCCTCTCCCTAGCTGCTCAGTTGGAGACTCCACTTACCTTATCCTCACCCCTAAGATAAGGCAACTGTGATCCATTTCCTATTGTCTTGACTCCCCCACTTCCCTGGCCTTGCTTCTCCCCACCCTCCCGGGTTTTTCCTCTGCTGGTCCAAATTAGAGAAGTCCCAAGGCAGCAGGAGGCAGATAAGTTTTGCTACTGCAGCTTTTTCCCAACTCTCCCATTCATTGCTTCTGGCTGCCCCAAGATCCTTTCACTGCTATAGGACCATACATCAAAGGTTGGGCAGGTCTGTTCCTTAGTCCTGGGGCTTTTGTATACAGCTGTGCCCAGTCTTAAAAATTGTGACATCAGAGAAGCTTCTTGCCTCATCATGAAAGATCCTCCTGCAGGCTTCAAAATCCCATGATTTGTGATCAGTTCATGAGAGCTGGCAATATTTCCTTCCCCTGGCTGCTTGGAGGAGACTCATCTTACCCACCATCCCCCCAGGCTGGGGCCCTGGGCATTCTATCCCTTGTACCTCAGTCCTCTACAACTCCTAAAGCTGCCTCCTGCTCCCCTCAGTCCTCTGTTCCCCCTCACTCAGATTTTGTGGATTACAGTGTTGTCCCTATGATTTTTCTCGGGCCACGATGCTGAGCATTGCAACATTTAAATTCCCTTGTGGATCCAGGCCTTAATCTATCTGTAAAATCTGGATAACACTACTTCCTTTGTCTGCCTTGTCTATTTAGATTATAAAATCTTCAAGTCAAGGACTTTCTTTTTGTATGTCTATGTACAGTGTGGTTTGGTCCTGCCTCTAGTTGCTACTGTAATACAAATAATACATTTTAGAGGGCTGGTCTCCCTTCAGTGAAGAAAGAGGGGAGGTAGTGAAGCCTAACAGCAAGGGAAGAACAGGAGTCCTGGAGAGCTGCAGGAATTTCCCTTAATATACTGTTCTGCTTTGGTGTCTAAAGACTCTCCAGGTGCATGAGAAGGATGACACCAGAAGTGTTGCTAGTGTGATTTTTGTTGTTGTTGTTTGTATTTGAAAAATCTAAATAAACCTGAAAAACCAGAATGGGTTTTCTCTTAGGGTATGTCTATACTTACGCGGTAGTTCGACAGCTGGCTATTGAACTTCCGGGTTCGATTTATCACGTCTGGTCTGGACGCGATAAATCAATCCCGGCAGTGCTCGCTGTCGACTGCGGTACTCCAGCTCGGCGAGAGGAGTACCGCGGAGTCGACTGGGGAGCCTGCCTGCCACGTGTGGACCGCGTCTGAACCGCGGTAAGTTCGAACTAAGGTATGTCGACTTCAGCTACGTTATTGACGTAGCTGAAGTTGCGTACCTTAGTTCGAATTGGGGGGTTAGTGTAGACCAGGCCTTAGTCTGGGATGCCTGTTCAATTGCAGAGAGCCTGGCCGTAACACAACTCCTTACAATTAGGATTATACAACTGCATTTTCTTTTGGACATCTCATGCATATCCAGCCATCAACTGGATATCAACATATTTATCGATTTCTAGTAGGTTTTCAATGTCTATTAGTTTATTCTTTTCATTTTGGCATTCAGAACTTTCCAAGGATTTCAGTATTTTCTGTTCAAACAATCAAAACAGCACAGTTGATTTGGTGTCTGTTGTGTTTTGATAAAGTCTGGAAGGGACAATACTGGTGTCAAGGCTCCTTCCCCACTCTGAACTTTAGGGTACAGATGTGGGGGCCTGCATGAAAACTTCTAAGCTTAACTACCAGCTTAGATCTGGTCCGCTGCCACCACTCCCAATGGGCTAACTCCCTTCCCTGGGTAGCCTTGAGAGACTCTTCCACCAACTCCCTGGTGAGCACAGATCCAACCCCTTGGATCTTAAAACAAGGAGAAATTAACCATCCCCCCTCCTTTCTCCCACCAACTCCTGGTGGATCCAGACCCAATCCCCTTGGATCTAAAAACAAGGAAAAATCAATCAGGTTATTAAAAAAGACTTTTAATTAAAGAAAAAGGTCAACATCATCTCTGTAAAATCAGGATGGAAAATAACTTTACAGGGTAATCAAACTTAAAGAGCCCAGAGGACCCCCCTCTAGCCTTAGGTTCAAAGTTACAGCAAACAGAGGTAAACACCATAGCAAAAGGTACATGTACAAGTTGAGAAAACAACGATAAAACTAACACGCCTTGCCTGGCTGTACTTACAAGTTTGAAATATGAGAGACTTGTTCAGAAAGATTTGGAGAGCATGGATTGATGTCTGGTCCCTCTTAGTCCCAAGAGCGAACAACCACCAAAACAAAGAGCACAAACAAAAGCCTTCCCCCCACCAAGATTTGAAAGTATCTTGTCCCCTTATTGGTCCTTTGGGTCAGGTGTCAGCCAGGTTACCTGAGTTTCTTAACCCTTTACAGGTAAAAGGATTTTGGTGTCTCTGGCCAGGAGGGATTATAGTATGGTACACAGGAGGGCTGTTACCCTTCCCTTTATAGTTATGACAACTGGCATGCACTAAAGGTCACATCTCTCAACAATTAGAAGCCAGAGGACATTGGTGGTCTTGCTGTGTGGAAGCAAAAGGCATAGAAAAAGTGCACAGGAAATGGAGTGTGCTTTCTGGAGGTGTTCAGGGCAGTGAAGAATCTAGAAAGAATGAGAGCTGCCTTCTCTCAGCTGGAATCCTCCTGGTGAGGAGGAAAGGGGAAGTTTCTTGTCCTCAATTAAGGATCTAGCTATGCTGGTTTTACCAGCTGTGTGTGCTATCCTTTCTGTGCTTTCCACACTTCTCCCCTGTGAGGGAAGTTGTGCATCTAACTTTGTGAGTGCTAACTTACGAAGTTTGAAGTATGTGTTTTACCCTTCTGCAAGAGGATAACATTTGACCTCAAATTTCAAATATATTGTAGGAAAATGACTAGTAGATTTAAATTTTGGCAGCTACATATTGGCATATTACCAAACTCCAGGCTGATTTATTACAGTCCAATATTAAAAAAAACACATTTACAAAAACACACTCCTATTGTAATGATCAGCAAGTGGCTTAACAAATACTGAAAACATTTGCCTGCAATGTAAAACAAGAGTCTAGCAGTGACCAATAATTTAATGACATTCTATTACTGCTTTCCTCATTAGGACTCCTGAGAAGGTATGATCTGTGATTAATGAGAGATCATTTATACAGCATTACCAGCTGTCAAATAATTAGAATTATCAATAACATTACATCATAAGCACTATGCAAATAATTTACATAATGTAATGGAATATCTGGCCATTACAGGGCAAACAATTAATATTAATTGAGGTTAGTTAGTTAGTTATCACAGGATAAATAATATTAGTAATTAAACAAAGTCAAACTTATCAGATTTCATCTAGCTAATAACTAGTGAGCGTCTTTAGCTAAATACACCTAACCATGTAGAAATGTACAGTACTAATGTCATTATCTATTATAATCTGAACCATTTAAATTAACAGATAAAATAATATCCTGCTGAAAAATTAGGTTTTATATCTGGGTGATATAAAGAGAGAGGAGATGACTCTTACTGAACTTTACTGATCCCTACCCTCTACAGTATGTTTGTGTTTTACTTTCATATATAAAGCCTTACATAATATTGATCCAAAGTATTTGTGCAATCACCAACTGCTCTACCTCCCCTTTCCACCTCAGATAAGATGAATCTGCTGATCTGCCCTATTTTTGTAACTTCAAGAGGTTGGGACATAAGATGTAGCAACCTTCATGGAACTTGGAGGGGAAAGTGCAAGTTGCAGGAGGGAAGAGTTTGGAGGAGGCACTAGGAAGGCAGTCTTTGTGCACATGGCTAGAATGCTAGCTGCTTTTGCAGCATCTCTGTAAATAATTCTTTTTAAAAAGAGCCAGTTACAGAACTATGGAGTCCTCTCATTTTATTATTCAGCACATGATATATAAAACACCAGCCGATTGAGCTGCCGCCGAAGTCCCGGCACTGTTGTCGTTGGCAGCTCAATCATTGCCACTGTCTTCGGCGGCATTTTAGTGGAGGGTCCTTCCTCCGTGGCAGCGATTGAACTGCCGCCAAAGACAGCGGCGGGACTTCGGTGGCAGCTCCTTCAAATCTGGCCCCACAGTGCCTAAAGCCGGCCCTGCTTCCACGTGACCCTGGAAATGTTTGTGTTTCCTTTTTGGTTGGGCTGGGATCTGGATTGGTGCTTGTTAGTTGTATACTGGTCCAAACCTGCTTTCTTTGGATTCAGTGGGATCAGAACTAGGCCCTAAGTTTGAGATTTTTTTATGTTGATTGTTGAGTAATTTATTTGATGATGTCATGTTGCTTTTGTGACTATAGGCAAGTCTCATCTTACGCAGGGGTTCCGTTCCGCAGTTAGCGTGTAAAGCGAAAACCGCGTATAGTCAAAATTACATTGAGTTGAATGGCGGGCGGAATCGCCCACACTACAGGTACAGTATTAAAATTGTGGTTTTTCTCTTTTTTGTTTTTGGTTTTGCTGACCGCATAAAGCTGAAATCACACATGTTAAATGCGCGTAAGATGCGACAGACCTGTAGTTTATTTTTATAGCACTGATATACCTTTATGTTAGAAGGCTTTTATAAATAAATACATACTCTTGTATCTGCCATCTGGGAGATTGACACAACAGCTGGTTTAACCAGTTAGTGGAGCCCCATCTGGTGGCTGGACTAGCTACACAGCACTGCTGTTAAAATTCAGCTAGGAGTGTTTTTTTTCAAAGTGTAACCAAGGATGCGATATCAAGTATATTTAGAGGTGAAATATAAGTATTAATTCATGTTGTAATTTGAGGCTTACAGGCCTCAGACTTGTAAAATATTTAGCTTAACCATATTAGGCCTTAGGAGTTAGGATAAGTTAGTTATATTAAATTAGCATAAATAAGTTAATAATAAACTTGTGTCTATGTTTATGATATACTGATGTTTTGAAAATAACTGCTGAGTTTGGATGATGTCTGGGAGAGATCAGTAGACACATCACAAGATGATGATTGGTAACATAAGGTAACTTCCTGTTACTATGGTTATAAAGTGATGTAAATATTAATAAATATCAATGGAACTAACAAATTCACCTATGGAAAATGGGGCACCCCAAAAGTAGTGGGTGTGGAAGCTCAAACAAGGAAAAAGGGTTAAAACCTTCATAAGTATATATGAGCCCTAGTGGGCACCAGCATAACATCTGATAAAAACTGTATCCTGGTGTATGTGTGCGATTGGTATTGTGGAGGGAAACACGCCAGGGTAACAACCACTGGTGGTGGTGAGGATGATGAGGACTAATACTTCTGCAAGGCTTTGTGTGAGCAATGCAAATGTTATGTGTTCTGTATTGGGAGCGCTCTCCTTTACCAGATTGCAGTACATGTATTTTTTGGCTAAAGTAATTATTATAAAAAGAGCTCAGTGTTGTCCCTGTTGTGTACCGGGGGTCCCTCTTCTATTGATAACCTCTCTATTGTAGTCAATCTTAGGGCTGAACACTCACAAATTAAAGTAGATGTAAACCCTCACCTTGGGGTGGGTAATTGGTGAAAGTAGCCCATAACTATAGATAAGGCTACAAAAGGCAATGTTTTATGGAAAAAGACACATAGAGGGCCAGATTCTTGGCTGCTCTCAGCTTCTTAGGAGAGCAGGAAAGGTAACTGGATCCCTGATTCTCTGCCTTAACCCTATCCATGGCATGGGTGTCTGAAGAGCCTTCTATTATCAAATTTCTGTTTCCACTTAGGTACTTACAGACTGTGATCAAGTTACCCTTTAACTTTCTCTCTGCTAAACTAAACATATTGAGCTTGTTGAGTCTTTCACAACAATGCATGTTTTCTAGTCCTTAAATCATTCTTGTGGCTCTTCTCAAATCCCTCTCCAATTTATCCACATCCTTGAAGAATTGCACACTGTAGTCCCAGTGATCACTTGGACCCTTTTAACTACAGCACTGCACTGGGAGCCCATGTTCAGCTGATTTTCCACCCTGAAGCCTGAGTGGTTTTTCAGAGCTATTGTTTCCCAGGATAGAATCATCCAGCCTGTAAGTATGGCCTACATTTAGGCTTGGCAGAATTCAATTTTTGTATATATATAATTTCAATGCATAATGTTTATTTTAAAACATTTTTTAACTTTTATTTGATTTTTCACAGTTGTGCAAAATTATGGGTTTAAACATTTTTTACTTTTATCAATTTACATTTTCACAGTTGTGGGAAATTATGGGGGCAGATATTTTTTTAATGACAGATGTTGAGATTTAAAGAGTTAAAATACACATTGTCAACCTCACATGTCAAAATACACAAAGTAAATAATCTTTAAATAAAAATCTAAGTTTTCAAGCAGCGTTTTTCTTACTTTTCCTATTGGTAAATTTTGACATTTTCAATTAAAATATTTTTTCGTTGGTTTTGTGCGTGTACTGTGAAATAGCCATTTACTGATTAAAAAATCTAATCCTTCCAAGCCTGCCTACATTCTTTGTTCCTGCATGTACTACTTTACATTTGGCCACATTGAAACATATATTGTTTGCTTGCATTCAGTTTACCAACCAATCCAGATTGCCTTGTATCAGTGATCAGTCCTCTTTCTTATTTAACACTTCCCCAACATTGTGTCATCTACAAACTTTATCAGTAGTGATTTTGTTTTCTTCCAAGTTATTGATAAAACTATTAATAGTATATGGTCAAGAACCGATCCCTGTGGGAACTCACTAGAAACACACCTGCGTGGTGATGATTCCCTGTTTTACAATTACATTTTGAGACCTATCAGTTAGCCAGTCATTGTGTGTTTGTCCAGTACCAGGTTTACAATGGTGCCAGTGGCCTGGCTCGCTCCCCTTGTGCTGCGCCCCGAGCTGCTGGCTCCTCTCCCCCCTCAGCCCCTCCCCGTCACCGCTCGCTCCTCTCGGCTGGCCAGCCGGTCCAGGGCTTCTCTTCAACCCCTGTCCCCGCCCACTGGCTCCCTCCGTCCCTCCACCCACTGCTCACTCCTTTCGGCTGGCCGACTGGCTGAGTGCTCCTCTCTGCCCACATCACTGGCAGAGAGGAGCCCTCAGGGGCTGCCTCTCTGGGCCAATAACTGTCAGCCTCTCCCTGCTGCTCTGCAGAAGCGGCAAGCTGGGGAAGTCACCTCCTCCACTGCAGGCACTAGTGCCAGGTGGGCAGGGCTGGGTGGAGCCGCGGGGGACGGGGCCGCTCTGTGCTCCTGAGCTTCAGCTGTCCTGCTCCCTAGCACTGTGCTGGAATGGGGGGGATCTCTGCTCTGCACTGGCTCAGCAGGGCCAATGAGTGCGCCTGGCGGGTAGGGCGTGGGAGATTGGGTCTGAGGCCATGGCTGTGGGGGTGTGCTGGGCTATGAGGTGGCGGGTGAGCTGGGCAGTGGGGGAGGTCTGTGTGTGTGGGGTGCTGGGCAGTGGGAGGTCTGTGTGGTGCAGAATGGGCCCGCCCCCAAGGGGAAGAGGCACGCTGGCAGCATTGAGCCAGTATCTGCCGGTTTGTAAACAGTGCCCGCGCACTGGGCTGGGCAGAGCAGGGCCGCCCCCGCCATGCCATGTCCTATTTCCCCTGGCCAGCCATGCTCCATTGCCCCCATGGGGGTACATAAATATGTTTGGCGCCAGGCCCACAAAAGGTTAATCCGGCCCTGTGTTTGTCTTCAATTTCCTCTCCTAGAAGTCACAGGGAGCAGCTGATCCAGCTTCATTATTGTCTGTGCTGCCTGGAGAAATAATTAACAGGCCTGGTGAATGTCACACATCTCATATAATAGCTTCCACACAACTGCCACAATGTCCCTCCCCACCAGCTAATCCAGCAGTACTCATCTTCCACCCCACAAACCCAGCTGTCCCTGGCTTCTCCCCAAATCCATGTAGCTACCCCTTTAAATATCCCCAAATCTAGTTATCCCCAGCTACCTCTCAGCCACTCACCTGTTCCCTGGCTAATTCTACAAACTAGATATACCAGCTTCTCTTGCCGCATTTCTATCCCCCAGCCACTGAGCAGCCCCAGCTCCCCATCCACCCCCATAAACCCAGATTCCCTAGCTATCCTCCAGACCGCAGTTCCCAGCTTTCACTTAAATAGCCCCACAAACCTAGCTTTCTCCAACTACCCCAATACCCTCAGCTTCTCCCACCTCTCAGAGAATCACTACTCAACAACAAACTACTCCCCAGACAGCCTTCAGTGCCCACCCACCTGCCATAGCTGCTGTGTTTTATCAGGGCCGGCTCTGGCTTTTTGGCCGCCCCAAGCAAAAAAAAAAAAACGGGGCGGCCAGAACGGCAAAGCAAAACAAAACAAACAAACAAACAAAAAAAAACCTGCGGCGCGGCCGGAGCGCGGGTGCAGAGGGATCGGCTGGGGTGGGGGAGGGGGCGGGAGCGGGCGGGAGAGAGAGAGAAGTGGGCGGCTAGGGCTACAGCAAGGGCGCTGTCACGCGGCCCCTCCCGCTGCGCCGCCGCCTGCCGCGAGGGCTCCGCTCCGGTCGGCGGGGAGGGAAGGAAGAGGACTGCCCTGCAGGGCGCTCTGGTTCTCTGCACCGCCGCCCCCTACAGGGCAGCCGGAGCGGAACAAGAACAACAACAACAACAAAAAGCGGCCGTGCCGCCCTAGGATTGGACAGAATACCGCCTCCAATAATCTGCCGTCCCAAGCACCAGCTTGCTCAGCTGGTGCCTGGAGCCGGCCCAGTGTTTTATGCAGCTCCATGTCTTACCCCTGCCACTGATTGAGAAATGGTATATTGACCTTAAGCTAAAGTTTATGGTCTTATGCAAATTAACAAGTATGCACATTATCTAATTCAGTTGTTTTCATATCTGCAAATAATTTGCATAAAGTGCCACACATGATTCTGCACAAACATTGGCAGCTATGAACTAGGGCATGGAACAAAGAATTCAAAGGAAAAACTCTTCTCTTTTGGATAGAAACACACAAACACAAGCTTTCCTACTGCCCAGGCTCTTCCTCAGAAAAATACAGAAAAGGAGTTAACACTGAAACAAATAGCTCTACCTAATTGCTAAGTAGTCTTACCTAACTCACAGATACAATCACTGGCTGCGTATTACTGTGAGTGCACAATATTTTAGAACAGAAAAGGTTACTTAATCACATAATGGGGTTGTTGCAACTGGAATTTGCTTTTCAAGCCTGGCTACACAAATCTTCAAAATACAGTTAAACACATTCAACTGTACTGAACCGTCCTTTCCTTCCTCTTGCTACTGGTGCAATTTCCTGAGAGAATGAGAATCAGCCAGATCTGATCAGTGTTAGAGTTGAATTTAGACAAAATTAGAGCCATCCTTTGAAACTTCCAGACCCCCAATAGGCTAACACATAGTTGGACAGGGAAAAAGCTCAAACCTTGAGGGACTTTGGAGTTATCTTAATCTGCAAATTACTCCACTTTTCAAGCAGAATAATTATTCTGGAATAAAGTCACTTTTATTTCAGAATAAAGTGTCCACACAGGGAGCTATCCCAGACAATGCTCTTCCTCTTGAAATCTTCTCCTTTGGTTTCCATGACTCTGTCCTCTCCTGGTCATTCTCCTACCTCTCTAACTACTCCTTCAGCTTGTCCTCTGGAGGATCCTCCTCATTCCCCCCAGATTCTTGTGGGGGTTTCAGATGGCTCTATTCTTCGCCCTTTGTCTTCTCACTCTACACCTTTTCTCTGGGTAATTTCATCTGCAAACACCAATTCAACTACCCTCTCTGTGCTGTTGACTCACAGATCTACTGCTCTACTCCAGACCGGTCTCCGTCTGTCCAAACTAAAATCTCAACCTATCTCTGTCATCTGCTCTTGGGTGTCTAGCCATCAACTCAAGCTCAACATGGCTAAAACAGAGCTCTTAATGTTTCCTCCAAGTCCTCCCCCAGCCTCCTTTCTTGATTACTGTGGACAGCACCACCGTGGTGCCTGGTGCCCAGGTCTGTAACTGGGGTGTTTTTGGGGTAGCCCCTGAGACCTTATCCACTAAGTAGCCTCTACACTCGGTTCCCAAGAACTCAGCTCAACTCTGAACTTGTCACTGAGGTTTCTTTATTGGCATGGAATCAAGCTACACTTGAGTTGACCAGGCTCAAGAGTAGTGGGATGGTGTAGCGGGGTGGTTACCCCGCTCCTGCCCTGATGGGTTTAAAACAGCCCGGGGAGAGGGCTGTGGCAGGGAAAGCAGCTACTAGGCTGATTGGGGAAGTAGCTGCAGCTGGGCCATGCCCCAATCAGGCCTCAGCTGGCCCTATATAAGAGGCTGGGAGCCAGAAGCTCAGCAGTCTCTCTCTCTAGCTGTAGAGGGAGACGGATCTGGCTGCAAGGACCTGAGCAGAGTACCTTAGTGTGGAGTAGGGCTGGTGAAAGGCGGAGGAGCTGGGGAAGCTCCAGCCTGGAAAGCCCCAGGCTGCGGCCTAGCCAAAGGCCAATGGGTACTGGGGGTTGCAGAGGGCAGCCCAGGGGTAGGCAAAGGCAGCAAGTCCAAACCGAACCTTGCCTATGATGAGTGGCTTTTACACTGCAGTCTGCCCCAGTGAGCGGGGGCTAGATGGTGACTGGCAGTAGCCCGTGACTGAGGCAAGGTGGGGATTAGAGGGTTGGGGTTCCCCAGAGAGGGGAGGCCCTGAGAGTAAGGGGTTCCTGCCAGGGGGCAGCACCCCAGATAATGGGGCACCGGGTCCGGGAGGGACACGGGGGCCAAGCAGCAGCGGGACACCGGCCTGCAGAGGGCGCTTCAACGGCTGGAGAGCTAATTCCCAAGACGACCAACAGGAGGCGCCGGGTGGTGAGTCCCAACCCCATCACAGATGGGTACAGGGCATACCACACATTCAAAGTTAGGCCTGGTCTACACTGGCGGGGGTGAGGGGGGGAATCGACCTAAGATACGCAACTTCAGATAGCGTATCTGAAGTCGATGTATCTTAGGTCAACTTACCTCGCGTCCTCACGGCATGGGGTCGACTGCCGCCGCTCCCCCGTCCACTGCCGCTGCTCCCCCGTCGACTCTACTTCTGCCTCTCGCCGCGGTGGAGTACAGGAGTTGACAGCAGAGCAATCGGGGATCAATTTATCACATCTACACTAAACGTGATAAATCAATCCCTGATAGATCGATCAGTACCCGCCGATCCGGCGGGTAGTGTCGATGTACCCTTACTCAGAAACCCCCTTCCTCTATATACATTTACATATCTCATTACATTCGCTATACATTGCATCATATGTTTTGGGACTGGTTTGGGGATTTTTCAAGAATCAGTCTCTGTACAGCATAAACTGTCCATATTCAACTTCACTCTTCACCTCACCTTTATGCTGCCAACTTCGCTTATCCATTGTTATCATCTTCTTAGCAAATGATTCCCGCAGTGTTCCTCCTCTTATCTTAGCTAGCTCAAACATTCTGTCTTTTGTCTTACTGACCCGTTTACTTATTTTAGCACAAACATTCCATTTTCAGCCTGCTAACCTAGTTATCTCCCTAATCCTGTCTTCCAAGAAAAGAGGCTTCCCACATATTTAATTACTCATGTCAAGCTAGGCCTTCAGGCATCATCTTCAACTCAGACTTCTCTCTTAGTCCTCACATCCAGGCTATGCTTATCTTACCTATTGTTTCTTCATAATGTCTTTAAGTTATGGCCTTTCCTATCCATTCACACAGCTAAATGTTGACTCCCTCTGATTAGCAAGTAATGCCAGCTTTCATTGCCCACTTGTTAAATTTTCAAACAAGCACTTTCATACTTTCTCCCATGCTGCCCCTCACACTTGGGATGAGTTTCCATGAACATCCACAAACCGATTTCATTATTGTCCTTCAAATCTCTCCTTTAAAAATTTCATTTGCAGTGAAGCCTACAAAAAACTTGATGAAATAAGAACATAACAGCATCGAGGTGTTAAAGGAGCACTCAAAGAAGACAAAGCCGTTGCAGAGAAGCTAAATGAATTCTTTGCATTGGTCTTCACTGCAAAGGATGTGAGGGAGATTCACACACAGCTACCCCTCTGATACTTCACACACCTGAGTCATTCTTTTTAGGTGACAAATCTGAGGAACTGTGCTAGACTGAGGTGTCAGTGGAGGAGGTTTTGGAACAAATCAATCAATTCAACAGCAATAACTCACAAGGACCAGATAGTATTCACCCAAGAGTGCTGAAGGAAATTAAATATGAAATTAGACTCATAGACTTTATGGCCTCAAGGGACCATTGTGATCATCTAGTCTGATCACCTGCACATTGCAGGCCACAGAACTTCGTCCACTCACTCCTATAATAGACCTATCAACTCTGGCTGAGTTACTGAAGTTCTCAAATCATGATTTAAAGACTTCAAGTTACAGAGAATGCACCATTTACACTAGTTTAAACCTGCAAGTGATCTGTGCCCTATGCTGCAGAGGAAGGCAAAAAAAAAACCAGGGTCTCTGCCAGCCTGACCCAGGGAAAAATTCCCTCCTGACTCCAAATATGGTGATCAGTTAGATCCTGAGCATGTGGGCAAGACCCATTGGACAGATACCTGGGAAAGAATTCTCTGTAGTAACTCAGAGCCCTCCCCATCTAGTGTCCCATCACTGGTGGTTGGGTATATTTGCTATTAGTAGTCACCAATAGCTACAAGTCCCCCTCCCCCCCCACCCGACCTGTACCTTATCGTGGTGGAGGGGGTGTAACATCTGAAGTAGGGGATTGCTCGTTGGAGCTATGCCATCAGCGATGAAGGCTTGTCAGAAATATTGCCTTGGGCATTATGCAAGGTGGACAGATCCAACGTGAACCCTGAAAATGATGGCTAACATCACAAGGTGGAAGATTCTTTACTTCTGTATTCTAGTGCTCCCAACCATTTATATGGGGTAGCACTACTACTGCGAGGTGAGGTCAAGTTCTCCCTGACAACCTGGATGCCCGTGTCTCCTCATTTACTTATTGCACGTCTTAAACATCGGCATGGTTATCTCACTGTCATAGTAGTCTATGTGCCAACAGGGGAATCTGTTGACTCAGTTAAAGATCATTTCTACGATCAGTTGGAACATCTAGTATGCACAATCTCTCGTGATCCTGGGTGACCTAAATGCAGTTACTGGCTCTCTACGAACTGGGTTTGAACAGGTCATTGGTCATTATGGTTCAGGCACACCCAATGATAACTCTCGCTGCTTGCTTCCATTCTGTGCCTCCCAGAATTTTTCCATTCTTGGGTCATGGTTCAAGTGGCGATGCATACATCAGATGTCATGGATCTCTCATGATGGCATCACTCAGAAGGAGTTAGACCACATCATTGCTAGTGATAGGCGTCTCTTCACGTCCTGTAGAGTATATCGTGGTGTAGAATGCACGGCAAACACAGATCACCAGCTAGTGGTCGCCCATATGGTGTTGATGCTCCAAAGAGCATTTAAGCCTTCTGCGGTGATGAAGAAGTTTGACATCTGTGTGCCAGGTTTAGCCAACAGGTTTTGTATTGACATCAGCAACAGATTCTCGGCTCTAGCTAATCTGCCAGACGATGTGGAGGTTGCCTGGTCCCTGTTCACTTCTACCGTCAACCAATCTGCTGAGCAGACGATTGGCTAAGGCTTCCAGCATGCCGACCAGGGCTATCAGAGAACGCTTTCCAGATAATTAAATTGAAGGCCGTAACCCGCCAGTGTGGTGATAAGCACACTCATAATCAGCTGAAGTGAAAATTTAACACCCTGGCACTCCGCAATCGTAAGGCATATTATAACCAAGTGGTGGATGATGAACGATGATGTATTATCTACAGTTACTGAACTGAAGTAATTGTTTTTGGTCACCATGTCTTTCAAGATTTTAGAATTAATAGAGCTTATCCTCTCAAACCTAGTTGTTATTCATAGACTGGAAGAGGAAAAGATTTCCTGCTTTTTCAGCTCCTATTCTGTTTCTTAACTTTGAGTGAACTCATCACTAAACTGAAGTAACTGAATAAACTGACATTAAGAAAATACTCTCTACAAGTGCAGAAGAGCTACTACAGTCAAAAGCAGTTTAGCACTTTTAACAAACTCTGGTTCCAGGTGCTTAGCCAGTGACTTTCACCAGTTCAGTGGTTTGAATTTCTTTAAAACTTTGGCAGCAAACAAGTACTGCTTAATATTTTTTTAATTTAAATGACTTTAATAAATTATAGTATCTTTTGGCCTGAACATAGATTGTCATAATTTCAATTTTAATTTGAAATAGGTATATTTTAAAAAAGAAAATGATTTATTTTAAATACAAAAATCTAATTTAAATAAAAATATCAATTTTTAGCCATTCTTCTAGGTAACCTTACTACTGTGTCTTTTAGAACTGAGCACTTGAGTGAGCTGTCAATCATGAGTATAACTTCTGATGTGCCACTGAATTCTAGGGGCCATAGTAAAATTCATCGGCAGTCATGGCTGTTGGTGGTTCTGTGTTTTCCCAGGTCATTTAATGAACCACTGCAGAAGCCTGCTTTTCAGAAACTATCTGAGCAACGCTTTCTTACTGTGTGCATTATTTCATGAAGCTTTCAGCAAGTTTCAGAGTGGTAGCCATGTTAGTCTGTATCAGTAAAAACAATGAGGAGTACTTGTGTCACCTTAGAGACTAACAAATTTATTTGGGCATAAGCTTTCATGGGCTAGAACCCACTTCATCAGATGCATGGAATGGAAAATACAGGAGCAGGTATAAATACATGAAAGGATAGGAGTTGCCTTACCAAGTGTGAGGTCAGTCTAACGAGACAATTCAATTAACAACAGGATACCAAGTGAGGAAAGATAACTTTTGTAGTGGTAATGAGAGTGGCCCATTTCAGATAGTTGACAAGAAGGTGTGAGTAACAGTAGGGGGAAATTAGGTTTAGGTTTTGTAATGACCCAACCACTCCCAGTCTTTATTCAGGTCTAATCTCACGGTGTCCGGTTTGCAAATTAATTCCAGTTCTGCAGTTTCTTGTTGGAGTCTGTTATTCAAGTTTTTTTGTTGAAGAATTGCCACTTTTAAGTCTGTTATTGAGTGTCTAGGGAGATTGAAGTGTTCTACTGGTTTTTTAATGTTATACTTCCTAATGTCAGATTTGTGTCCATTTATTCTTTTGTGTAGAGACTGTCTGGTTTGGCCAACGTACATGGCAGAGGGGCATTGCTGGCACATGATGGCATATATCACATTGGTAGTCTCTAAGGTGCCACAAGTACTCCTCATTGTTCTTTCAGCAAGTATATTCCATCCAGTTGATTGACCATGATTATGTCAGCCTCATTGGTGATGGTATTAGCAATATGCCCTGGCAACATTTGCTTCTATTCTTTTCCTGTCATATATTTAGTAGGTAGCAGTCACACATAATGGGCTGTGCACAAAGGGAAGATCATTTCAATATAACAGCCACTCCAATTGCCAGGGCCGGCTCCAGCTTTTTTGCCGCCCCAAGCGGCGAAGCAAAAAAAAAAAGATAAAGCCGCGATCGGCGGCACTTCGGCGGCAGCTCTACCGCGCCGCTTCATTCTTCAGTGGCAATTCGACGGCGGGTCCTTCCCACCAAGAGGGACTGAGGGACCTGCCACTGAATTGCCGCTGAAGACCTAGACGTGCCGCCCCTTTCCATTGGCCGCCCCAAGCACCTGCTTCCTTTGCTGGTGCTTGGAGCCGGCCCTGCCAATTGCGTAGCAACTGTCAAACTACCCGATTAGCACTGTAGACATTATAAGTGCAGTGTATATTTGCAGACACAAGATGGCAGCATGGAATAGAAAATAATAGCACTATACTGTATTGTTAATGGTGCTTTAAAATTGCATGTTGCATTCAGATTCACCAGCTTGATGGAAGAAGTTAAGTTAAACAGTACAATTTTTCCTCATTCTTCCTGGTATGTAAATTACTTAAATATTTTTATCAGCACTACTCCCTTTCGGTGCTACATATTTTCCTATACATTTCTGGACCTTTTCTTGCATTTTTTGCTGGTTATCCTTGGATTTCCTTTGTAACAAGTCTATCATTGATGGGGGGTTTCATCCACTCCAGATGGGTTTATTTGGAGGCAACTAAATGTGGACAATTAACAATCACATCAAAGCTGTAATGCAGTATAACAATTCAGCTTCTGGGAAGTTCTAGTAATTGCCAGCTATATAGACCAGCCACTAAGCAGACTGTGCATATAAAATTAATACAAATTACAATGGAGTGAGGCACAGAGAGGCTAACCTCCAGTCACATAAGAAGACTGAACCAGAACCAGAAGTAGAACTCAGATTTGCTGACTCCCAGTGCTTTAGTCATGAAATCATTTATTCCCCATATGTTTTTCATGATCATGTATGGCCCTTCTAAGAAACAGAATCCCCTTAACCCCACTCTGGTAGAGAAGCAGATGTGCTTTTGATTTGTTCAAATGTGCTGAGATGACTTTTTATTAAGAAGATCTACTTTTCTTTTTGCTCTGTACATTTAACTCCCCCAGGCATTTAGCATCCAGATTTTAGTACTTTGCTTGTTGGCTCAAAACATTTGCACTAATTTTAATGTCATTTCCTCATCCAACTAATTACTTCACTATATTAATCGATATATTGCTTTTAATGTAATTAGATACTCACATATCTTCAAATTAAAATGATTGACTATACTAAGTCAATCTGCTTAAGAGCTAGAGATGGGCCTGAAATGAAAACCTAGGTTTGAATTCCTCACAAACATAAGAAGTTCAGCTCTTACTCTATTCTTGAATTTTGGGGCTTATGCCCCACCTTGAGTAATAACCACAGCCAAAATTTTCAAACCTAGATGCCTAAAACTAGGCTCTTAAATAAGTATCTTCATTTGGAGATACACCTATCTCATAGAACTGGAAGGGACCCTGAAAGGTCATCGAGTCCAGCCCCCTGCCTTCACTAGGCAGGACCAAGTACTCATTTTGCCCCAGATCCCTAAGCAGCCCCCTCAAGGATTGAACTTACAACCCTGGGTTTAGCTAGGCCAATGCTCAAACCAAGGTGCTGGTTACCTGCAGCCATAGGTGCTAACTCTGTGGGTGATCCAGGGCTGGAGCCCTCATGGAAAAAAATTAGTGGGTGCTTAGCACCCACTGGCAGCCAACTCCCACCCTCCGTCCCAGCGCCTCCCACCCACCATGATCAGCTGTTCTGCAGCATGTTCTAGGGGGAGGGGAAGGAGTGGGGATGGGGCACGCTTGCGGGAGGGGGCGGAACTGGGTGGGAAGAGGAGAACAGGGGTGGGAAGAGGCAAGGCAGGTGTGTGGGCTTGGGAGAAGGAGTGGTGCGGGGACGTGGTCTGGGGCAGAGCAAGGGCAGGAAGAGGCGGGGCAGGGTGGGGATTTGGGGGAACCGGGCAGGTGGGGGCAGGGCCTGGGGTGGAGCAGGGTGTTGAGGGGCCCGGAAGAAGCCGGCGTCTGTGCCAGCAGCTACCATTGATTTCAGTGGGATTTGCAAGCACTCATTACTTCTTGGTGCCAAATCCTCCATTACATTCCTGCAACTCCATTGAAGTCAGGATTTGATGCATGGAAAGATTTGGTTCAACCTTGTTCTAGTCCCTTCTTAACTTTCCACAGCTGCTGGTCTTTGGGGTTCAAGTATATGAACTGCCACTATAAACACGTGACTGTTACTTTCTATTTTCCGGTGTGTAATGTCCAACATGTGGATGTTGCATCATTGATACCAACCTGCTTTCACTGCATTTTTCAGCAATGTGATATGAGCGACATGTATGGGTTTGTTTTAAAGAGCTAAGGGCCTCCCATCTCCCGCCAAGTTCTGGTTGAAACTTGCCAACTGAGGAGAGGAGTCAAATGTGGCTAAGGAGACAAGTGCAAGAGCTACCTTGGAGCCAAGAAAGGTGAACTGGTAGAACTAGCAGTCACAAGTGGCAACATCAGAAGCCAGAAAAATGCTGGCAAAAGGGGAGAGTCAGAACAAAAGCCTGAAAGTCTCAAAGCCTTTATTTCTAATTCATAGGCGTGGTTTTAAATTACATAAAAAACTCATTAGTTTTGTTAATTGCAATACAGTTTGACCACATTATTGGTTCAAACTGAAATTAGTCTATTCTTATATGATTGCAGTGGTGTTGTAGACGTGTTGGTCCCAGGATATTAGGGCTTGTCTACACTGGCACTTTACAGCGCTGGAACTTTCTCGCTCAGGGGTATGAAAAAACACACCCCTGAGCGCTGCAAGTTTCAGCGCTGTAAAGTGCCATTGTAGACCGTGCACCAGCGCTGGGAGCCGGGCTCCCAGCATCGGTAGCTATTCTCCTCGTGGAGGTGGAGGAGGCTCTCTCCCAGCGCTATGCCATGACTACACAAGCCACGTTAAAGCGCTTCCGCGGCAGCGCTTTAACGTTGCCAGAGAAGACATACCCTTAGAGAGCCTAGGTAGGTGAGTTAATACCTTTTATTGGACCAACTTTTTTTGGTGAAAGAGACAAGCTTTTGAGCTCTTCTTCATGTCTGGGAAAGCTACTCAACCTGTCACAGCTAAATACAAAGTGGAACTGATTGTTTAGCATAAGTAGGTAGCACATATTCAAAGGGACCATTCAAGGTGAAGTGACCCATTAACACTCCTGAAGTCATAGGACAAAAGAGCTGGGTTGGTGGGTTACAGATTGTTGTAATAAGCCATAAATCCAGTGCCTTTATTAAGACCATGATTTTTAATGTATTCTTATGTGATGCAATTAAACCAGGGAATGCAATAATGTGTCTCAATTCCAGGGCAGGTCTTCATGTAAAATGCTGCATTGGCACAGCTGCAGTGCTTTAATGAAGATGCTCTAAAGTGACAGGAGAGAGCTTCTCTCATTGTCATAGTTAATTCACCTCTGTGAGCAGCGGTAGCTATGTCTGTAGTTGAAGCTTTCTCTCACTGACATAGCACTGTCTACACCGGTGCTTAGGTCAGTTTAACCATGTCTATCGGGGTGTGGATTATTCACACCCCTGAGCGGCATAGTTGTACTGAAGTAATTCTGTAGTGTAGACCAGGGTCCAGAAAGACAGCAAAAGTTTGACTTGTTATATGGGGTTTGGTTTAGTGAGGTGGGCTATGTAAGCAATGCTGCATATATTTATGATGACAATTCTGGGTCCATAATGTGTTCATCCTAAGGTGCAATATTTAGATACTTCATTGCTTTTATGTTAATTTGTAGCTTTTGTTTAACTTCCATTCAACTATCTTTACTTAAGACCATGAAAAATGTAGAGTTAAGAAGGGACTGGGTGTATAAATGGCAAGTGTACAAGAGAGGTGACTCTCATAACCTTCATGAGCCCTATCAATAAAGGGGTCTTCATGACTGCAGGACTTCAGGACTGCAACTCCTTGAAATTTATAGTCACAATATGTATCTAGCATCTAATCCTGGGTTGAATGAACAGACACTTATCATAAATGGTCCTGCTAGAACCATTTTGCTAAAGGTTCTGTCAGCAATTCTATTATAGGAATTTATAATGGAGAACTAAAATAATGTATAACTCAGTCATAAAAATAGTTCCAGAATGACACTTGGGGACAAATTTTTATAACCCAGCATCTTAGTGCCCACAAAAAAGTGCACGTAGAGGGCAACTGATGTTTATCCATGCAAATAGGGTAATTGCTTGTGCAGGTTTATTTTGTAGGCATTTCTATGGCACATACAGGTAGTTATGCATGCAAATAACCATTTGCACATGAAATCACTCTAAATATACACATGAATGTCAGTGTGGATGTGTATATGTTTTACAAGAGTAAGTCCACCACTAGGTTTGGCAGAAGCAATTTTTATGACTGGGTTAATGGTTAATCCAGCTCTCTACTATAAATCCCTATAATAGAAATGCTGACAGAACCTTAAGCAAAATAGCATTAGCAGGCATCATTTATAAGGCTTTTCCTTAGTCAGCTGCCAGTGTTTGAATGTGTGGTGTCATAAGATGAGTCGGACTGGGATATCTGTCTTAAATTTTTTTTTTACTAAATTGCAGAGCTCTTTAAACAATTGGTGGTTCCTCAGAACATACGTGCTGTGATACCAAAGCTCAAGGACATGAGTTAAGGAAGAAGTGAGTCTCAGCTTTCACTCTGAATGTGCCTCTATGGAATTAGACAGACAAGGTGGGTGAGGTAATATCTTTTATTGGACCAACTTCTGTTGGTGAGACAGACAAGCTTTCGAGCTACACAGAGCTCTTCTTCAGGTCTGGGAAAGATACTAAGGGTCTCACAGCTAAATAAATTTAAATTGATATTCTATTATTGTTTAACTGTAATTAATCACAACTAATTTTTTTAAATCTAGTTAATTTGTTTTGCGTTACTCGCTTGAGTTAACTGCAGTTAATTGACAGCCCTACTAAATACAAAATCAAACAGATAGTTTAGCATAAATAATTAGTACATATTCTATTTGTTTGATTTTTGTATTTAGCTGTGACACTCTTAGTACCTTTACCAGACCTGAAGAAGAGCTCTGTGTAGCTCAAAAGCTTGTCTGTCTCACCAACAGAAGTTGGTCCAATAAAAGATATTATCTCACCCACCTTGTCTCTCTAATATCCTGGTACCGACATGGCTACAACAATACTGCATAGCTCCATGGGTTTGTCAATCCATGACGTTACTTTAGTATTGTGTAATTTGTTGTAGGATACAGAGATTAACAACAGTAACAATTTCAAAATGCAAAGCATGTAGGTAATGCTATCCTAGTTGATACAAAGGTAGGGCACGAAGGGTTACTTCTCAGGAATATCAAACATTTCAGCCTAAGTGCCTTCCTTTATAGTTGGCCAGAGCTGAAAGGGATATCACAAATACATTTCACTGCATCTTGGGTATCATCAGCCTACAAAAATCCGCATGGAGTTCCAAATACTAATTAGAATTATACAGAAGCTGCCAAAGTAAAATTGCCTGCATTAAAATAATGATAAGGGTCTGACTTGAACAGACAAAGGACCAGAATTTGTGAGTTAAAGTTGATATTCCATCCTTACCTCATCCCACTACTGCAGAGGGTTAGAATAAAGCATAAATCACTACCCTGATTCCTGTAGCTATGCTTTTGTAAACAGATATGCTTTGGGACAGATTTTTTTTATAGAGCTCAGCATCCAGCAATTTCCATTTAGGGATCTACAAAAAGAGGCCAGATTTTCAAAAATGCTTGGAGCTGAGAACAATTGGAACTACTGGGCATGGAACACTTTTTTATGTTTGTACAGTAATATATAAAACATAATGTAGACTACTTTGACCTCAGTGGGGTTAAAATCAGGGTTTAATTTGGCCCAAATCCTGTTGTGAGCTACGTGAATTTTACAATTAGATTGTACATGCCCATCAAAAGGAAATAACTCTAGGAAACACTGACCTGTGGGAAAGATGCATGTTCACAAAAGTAGCCGAGAATTCTTGTCTGGAAAAAAATAGAAATTCACTATAACTAAGGCTGTGAGTCTTCACGGAGGTCACCGAAGTCATGGATTCTGTGCCTTTCCGGGACCTCCAGGACTTCTGAAGTGGCCGATGTGACTGATCAGGCCACCTGAGCAGCTGAGCCGTCCTGGGGGTCAACCACACCAGCTGTTGCTCAGGCCGGCCCCAGGGCCAGCCGTACTGACGGCTGCCCCAGAGCAGCAGTCTGGGAGCAGCAGCAGCGGGGCCCCGGGCCGTTCCCTCCCCCAGCAGCAGCAGCGGTGGTGGGGCCCTAGGATGCCCCCTCCCACTCCACCAGCAGCAGCGTCGGGACCCTGGCACTCCCCCTCCTGCAGCAGCGGCGGCAGGGCCCCAGGCCGCCCCACCCCAGCAGCAACAGCAGCGGGGACCTCCTTCCCCCCTCCCCAAGCAGCAGCCGCAGCAGCACCTAAGTTTTAGATACAGGTATTTATATAGTACAAATCATGTGCAGGTCATGTGCTGTGACTTTTTGTTTATTGCCCGTGACCTGTCCATGACTTTTTTTTACTAAAAAGGCCCGTGACTAAATCATAGCCTTAACTATAACTCAGCCAGTCTTAAAGCAATACGCAGCGCTAGGAGTTGATCCCAACACCAATATTCTGCTCTCCTTATGTATGTGGAATCTCTAGCTCCATGCATGGAGGAGGAGCAGAATATCAGAGCAGAGATAGGCCATGTGATTCTGAAACACAATTTCCCCCCTTACTTTCTCTTCTGATTTTAATCCTGTAGTGCAAGGGGTGGGTTGAGGGTTGAGGCTTTCAGTACCATGCACAATGGATTAGACAATCTGCTTGTGTTGTAGTATTATTCAGAATATAAGTACAAATAAATAATACAGCTTCTGTTGTACTAAGCTTTGAATGACTGAGAAGCGATTGGGCCAGATCCTCCTCTGATGAAAATTGGCATAGGTCTATTGTAGTCAATAAAGTTATACTGATTTATACCATCTAATGGCCTGAACCAACATCTGTTAATTGTAGGGTTCCTGGATACATATCAACATCGTTTTTGCCACATTTTCTGTATGTATTAGTATATATAATTTGTGTGTCATTATAGTTTTACCTGGACTTTCACAAAGCCTTTGACAGGCTTACCAAAGGCTTTTAACCAAAGTAAGCAGTCATGGGACAAGAGGGAAAGTCCTCTCATGGATCAGTAACTAGTTAAGAGATAGGAAACAAAGGGTAAGAATAAATGGTCAGTTTTCAGAATGGAAAGAGGTAAATAGGGGTGTCCCCAAGGGATCTGTACTGGAACCAGTGCTGTTCAAAATATTCATAAACAATCTGGAAAAAAGGGTAAACAGTGAAGTAGTAAAATTTGCAGATGTTACAAAAATTACTCAGGATAGTTAAGTCCAAAGCAGACTGCGAAGACTTACAATGGGATCTCACAAAACTGGGTGACTGGGCAACAAAATGGCAAATGAAATTCACTGTTGATAAATACAAAGGAATGCACATTGGAAAACATAATCCCAACTATACATACAAATGATGGGATCTAAATTAGCTGTTACCACTTAAGAAAAAGATCTTGTAGTCATTAGGGAGAGGTCTCTGAAAACAACCACTTAGTGTGCAATGTCAGTCAAAAAAGCTAACAGAACATTAGAAACCATTAGGAAAGAGACACATAAAATAGAAAATATAATGCCACTATATAAATCTATGGTACACCCACACCTTGAATACTGTGTGCAATTCTGGTCATCCCATCTCAAAAAAGATATATTAGAATTGGAAAAGGTACAGAAAAGGGCAATTAAAATGATTAAGGATATGGAACAGCTTCTGTATGAGAAGAGATTAATAACACTGGGACTTTTCAGCCTGGAAAAGAGCCAACTAGGGCCAACTATGATAGAGGTCTATAAAATCATGAATGATGTGGAGAAAGTGAATAAGGAAATGTTATTTACTCCTTCACGTAACACAAGAATCAGGAGTCACCTAATGAAATTAATAGGCAGCAGGTTTGAAACAAACAAAAGTACTTCTTCACACAATGCACACTCAACCTGTGTAACTTGTTGCCAAAACTATAATGGGATTCAAAAAAGAATTAGATAAATTCATGTACCAATATAGGTCCATCAATAGCTGTTAGCCAAGATGGTCAGGAATACAACCCCATGCTTCAGGTTTCCCTACCGTCTGATTGCTAGAAGCTGGGAGTGGGTGACAGGGGATGGATCACTCAATGATTGCCCTGTTCTGTTCATCTGCTCTGAAGCATCTGGCATTGGCTATTGGTCAGAAGACAGGATACTGGGCTAGATGGACCATTGGTCTGACCCAGGATGGCCATTTTTAGGCCAAGATTTTCAAAAACAGAAGTGTGATGGGGTAGATAAACCCCACATTGGGCCAGAAGGGGTTAAAAGGCAATACTGGGTCCAGATAGAGCCACCTTCTGGACCTGCTGAGCATGCTCTAGCTGAAGGAGCAGGTTAAAAGGAGCTCAGAAGGCCATCCAAGGTGTGATGGACAGGAAGCTGAAAAGAAGAATCCTTTTCCAGGAAGCTAGACCAAAAGTGGAGCCTGAGTAGGGGTCACAGAGCAGGTAAGGCCCCAAGGCAGTGCCTTCTCTAACCACCATGCACTTTGTGAATCAGCAGGTCCTGCTCATTTAGATATATGTGAAGCTATTGACTGTGGGCTGTAGGGTCCACACCCCAAACTGAAGGAGCACATAGGTAGGAAGTAACCCCAGGTGGTAGACTTAGACTCTCTACAGGGAGGAATTTGATTGTGTTACTTCCCACAGGGCCCTGGGCTGGGACCTGGTGGGGATGCATGGCCTGGATCCCCCTACCATGCCCCACTTAAGGACAAAGGCACAGATACTGAGGGGAGACCCAAACACTCCTGGCCTGGGGTCAGGAACCAGGCAGCACTATCACCCCCCAAGAAAGAGAGGGTGAAGGTCAGTTGTGCTAACTATTAGGCCCTCTGAGCAAGCTATCACATGTGGTGTAGAATGTGGATGATATAGTATCCCAGGCCTGAACGTAGGCCAGAGAATGGGGGGAGGAGGAAAGAGAGTGAGCAATTGGGGGGAGGAGGGAGTAGAGATGGATTTTGAGAAGCTGCTGAAGTGGGTACTGAAGAATCAGCAACAGCAGTAGCAGAACCAACTACTCCAGCAGCTTGCTGCCCAACAGCAGCACTAGGCAGCCCAACATTAGCAGCAGGAACAGGAGCTGATTAAAGAAATGGTGGTGCAACAACAGGAGCAGCAACAGTGACTCATCCAGCAGATGGTGATGTTCCTACTGCTGCTGTGGTAAAAGCCGCCCAGGGAGTCTGGGCTGCTGTGGGGAGCCTCGGCCCCTCCAACTGCTCTGGGCAGCATGCCTCGGGAGCGGAGACACAGGCCGGGGGCTGCTCTTGGGCTCCGGCTTCTGGCCTGGCCAGGGGGCAGGGCCTCTGGGGGGAAGAGGAGCAGCAGGGGATGGGGCCACAGTTCCAGCACCGGTGGTCCCCCCTCAACTTCTACACAGGTTCCGGCACTCCTGTGGGGGCCCCCAAATTGGTCAGGGCTCGTAGGCGTGGGCCACTTGGGCCTGTGTGTTAATCTGCCACTGAACCTGTTGTAAATTTTATGTTACCTCTTTGGAACAGATAGTAAAAGGAACATTTAATAATGCTTATTGGTTTTATTCTTATTAATCGTGCTAGATTAATGTTAAAGCTGGGTGAATAACTGATTTCAGGTTCATTGACGGTTCTGAAAAATCAAAACCAAATTTTGGTTTGGGTCGAACTGAATCAGAAAATTTCAAAAAAAATTGGGGAATTGAAAACATCCATTTGGGATTGAACAATATATTTTGTTTGTCAAAAGCAAACTCTTAGCCCAGTTATTAGGGTACTTAGTGAGGATGTAGAAAACCCAGGTTCAGTTTCCTTCTCTGCTTGATGTAGAGCAGGGATTTGAAGTTGAAGTTGTCTCTTCTATTTCACAATGGATACCCTAGCTTATGGGGTATTCTGAGGCAGGTCTTTATCAAATCTCTCCTGTTGAAGCTGTTCCACTTTGCATAAACTACTTGAATAGTTATTGGGCCAAATAGAGAGTGAGAATGACTCTATAGCCCAGTGGCTGGTGCATTCACCTGGGATTTGAGAGCCCCAAATCCCTGCTCCAAGCAATATTTAATTATTTATACGAAGTACAACAGCTTCAGCAAGCAAGATTGAGAGAGTCATACCCCAGTGGTTAAGGTACTCTCCTGTGAGAAGGGAGACCTAAGTTCACATCTCTGCTCCATATGAGGCAGAGCGCGGAACTGAATCAGGTCTCCCACATCCCAGATGAGCATCCTAACCACTGGGCTAAAGTTACAAGCAGGGTACCACTTTCTGCTCCTGCAAGAGTGTGAATGACACCTAAATCCTCTGATGACTCTATCACCCCCCCCCCCGCCCTAAAAAGTTGATGAAAACTATTAGGCGCATTTTTGTCATATTAGCAAGAACTTTCAGTTTGGCTGCACTTGTCATTGAGGAAATTATTCATCCAAAAATGTCACCCAGCTTTAATCACTTTTATTATGGTAGTGCCTCATGACTAGCCAAGAATGGGGCTTCACCATTCTAGGCAATGTACAACCGCTGACTAGCAGACTGTCTGTGCTAGTTAGTTTCTGTCATAGGTCATTTATTGTACAGAGTGTTCTTCACATGTAAAGATTGCATATAAAAATTAATACACAACTCAAATGTCAGAGACCTAAGATGAAGGAAAGAATCTTTCCATGATTTTGTCCCAGGGGCGTAAAGAAGTATTTTTAACAACCAACTACGAACAGCATTGACTGAAACTGAGTTAGATTTTGCTTCCATACTAGCCCTTTGGATTTTGCAAAATATATGACAGCTATGATTGGGAAAGATTTCAAACTAAATTTGTTAATCTCACTTTGCTTATTGCTAAGTGATGCATTGCTTTTCAATGGCAGAATGAGAATGAGCCTACATGAACTAAACGGATAGATGAGCTAAAACTTACATTACCAATGTAAAAGAATTTACTGTTTGTATTAGGACAGAGCCTGAATCAATTTTACCTGTGGCAAAAATTCAGCACTACTGCATTCACTTATCATGAGTTTGTTGACTTTACAGCCTTTGACCCTTCAGAACTGCATGGGGTTATAATGCAATTTTTTTAATGAATGAAGGATGATACTCTCCAATTTTATCTTCTAATATTTGATACAAATTCTTATAGAAGAGCCAAGAAACTAAACTATTTAACTACATATATTCTAATATGCCTAAGCTTTTGAAAAGGCAAGTAACCATAAAAATTGGAGCCTGAGAGATCTTGATGAAACTTTCACAGAGGTATTCTGCAATGCTCTCCCAAAGGTTTCAAGGGATGGCAGCCTTATTTCTTCCTCCGTGGTAGGACACTTTCCCACACCATAACAGAAGGGTGTGCTGTCTGCCGGGTGCTAAGATATGGGATGTGGACCTGAGGCTGAAGAGGATCCTAACAGGAGCAGGAAAGAATCTACTGATTGTCCTTCATGTGGGAACAAATGATACGGCTAGATTCTCGCTGGAACGTATCAAGGAAGACTATGCCAGGCTGGGGAAGACGCTTAAGGAAATCGAGGCTCAAGTGATCTGCAGTGGGATTCTACCTGTTCCTAGAGAAGGGCAACAAAGGTGTGACAAGATTATGAAGATCAACAGATGGCTCAGGCAGTGGTGCTTTAAGGAGGGCTTTGGGATGTATGGCCACTGGGAGGCACTCATGGACAGAGGACTATTCTCTCGGGATGGACTTCACCTGAGTAGGGAGGGAAATAGACTTCTAGGATGGAGGCTGGCACAACTGATAAAGAGAGCTTTAAACTAGGAATTTGTAGGAGATGGTTGGGAGATGTCCGGGTAATCTCCACTCCAGATTTTAACATTGAGAGGGAAGAAAACGAAGTAAGAAAGGATACAGCCGTGAGTAGGAGAATGGACATAAGGAGGAAGGGTGTAGATACCAGTCTAATATGGGATACTGGTGGTAGAATGTCAGTGCCTAATGGGGTAAAGAATGTGAGCGAAGCCAAACAGCAAAAATTAAGATGTTTGTACACCAATGCGAGGAGCCTAGGTAACAAAATGGAGGAACTAGAGTTACTGGTGCAGGAAGTGAAACCAGATATTATAGGGATAACAGAAACATGGTGGAATAGTAGTCATGACTGGAGTACAGGTATTGAAGGGTATGTGCTGTTTAGGAAAGACAGAAATAAAGGTAAAGGTGGTAGAGTAGCATTGTATATCAATGATGAGGTAGACTGTAAAGAAATAAGAAGTGATGGAATGGATAAGACAGAGTCTGGACAAAAATCATATCGGGGAAGAAAGCTACTACAGCCTCCCCTGGGATAGTGCTTGGGGTGTGCTATAGACCACCAGGATCTGATTTGGATATGGATAGAGACCTCTTTAATGTTTTTAATGAAGTAAATACTAATGGGAATTGTGTGATCATGGGAGACTTTAACTTCCCAGATATAGAATGAAGGAAAAGTGCTAGTAATAATAATAGGGCTCAGAGTTTCCTGGATGTGATAGCTGATGGATTCCTTCACCAAGTAGTTGCCTAACCAACAAGAGGGGATGCCACTTTAGATTTGGTTTTGGTGAGTAGTGAAGACCTCATAGAAGAAATGGTTGTAGGGGACAACCTTGGTTCAAGCGATCATGAGCTAATTCAGTTCAAACTAAATGGAAGGATAAACAAAAATAGATCTGTGACTAGGGTTTTTTATTTCAAAAGGGCTAACTTTAAAAAATTAAGGAAATTAGTTAGGGAAGTGGATTGGACTGAAGAACTTGTGGATCTAAAGGCGGAGGAGGCCTGGAATTACTTCAAGTCAAAGCTGCAGAAACTATCAGAAGCCTGCATCCCAAGAAAGGGGAAAAAATTCATAGGCAGGAGTTGTAGACCAAGCTGGATGAGCAAGCATCTCAGAGAGGTGATTAAGAAAAAGCAGAAAGCCTACAAGGAGTGGAAGATGGGAGGGATCAGCAAGGAAAGCTACTTATTGAGGTCAGAACATATAGGGATAAAGGGAGAAAGGCCAAAAGCCATGGAGAGTTGGACCTTGCAAAGAGAATTAAAACCAATAGTAAAAGGTTCTATAGCCATATAAATAAGAAGAAAACAAAGAAAGAAGTGGGACTGCTAAACACTGAGGATGGAGTGGAAATTAAGGATAATCTAGGCATGGCCCAATATCTAAACAAATACTTTTCCTCAGTCTTTAATGAGGCTAATGAGGAGCTTAGGGATAATGGCAGGATGACAAATGGGAATAAGGATATGGAGGTAGATCTTACTACATCCAAGGTAGAAGCCAAACTCGAACAGCTTAATGGGACTATATCGGGGGGCTCAGATAATCTTCATCCAAGAATATTAAAGGAACTGGCACATGAAATTGCAAGCCCATTAGCAAGAATTTTTAATGAATCTGTAAACTCAGGGGTTGTACCGTATGACTGGAGAATTGCTAACATAGTTCCTATTTTTAAGAAAGGGAAAAAAAGTGATCCGGGTAACTACAAGCCTGTTAGTTTGACATCTGTAGTATGCAAGGTCTTGGAAAAAAAATTGAAGGAGAAAGTAGTTAAGGACATTGAGGGCAATGGTAATTGGGACAAAATACAACATGGTTTTACAAAAGGTAGATCGTGCCAAACCAACCTGATCTCCTTCTTTGAGAAGGTAACAGATTTTTTAGACAAAGGAAACACAGTGGATCTAATTTACCTCAATTTCAGTAAGGCATTTGATACAGTTCCACATGGGGAATTATTAGTTAAATTGGAAAAGGTGGGAATCAATATGAAAATTGAAAGGTGGATAAGGAACTGGTTAAAGGGTAGACTACAACAGGTCATACTGAAAGGTGAATTGTCAGGCTGGAGGGAGGTTACTAGTGGAGTTCCTCAGGGATCGGTTTTGGGACCAAACTTATTTAATCTTTTTATTGCTGACCTTGGCACAAAAAGTGGGAGTGTGCTAATAAAGTTTGCAGATGACACAAAGCTGGGAGGTATTGCCAATACAGAGAAGGACCGGATATCATACAGGAAGATCTGGATGATCTTGTAAATTGGAGTAATAGTAATAGGATGAAATTTAATAGTGAAAAGTGCAAGGTCATGCATTTAGGGATTGATAACAAGAATTTTTGTTGTAAGCTGGGGACTCATCAGTTGGAAGTAACAGAGGAGGAGAATGACCTCGGAGTATTGGTTGATCACAGGATGACTATGAGCCGCCAATGTGATAGGGCCGTGAAAAAAGCTAATGCGGTCTTGGGATGCATCAGGCGAGGTATTTCCAGTAGAGATAGGGAAGTGTTAGTACCGTTATACAAGGCACTGGTGAGACCTCATCTGGAATACTGTGTGCAGTTCTGGTCTCCCATGTTTAAGAAGGATGAATTCAAACTGGAACAGGTACAGGTAAGGGTTGCTAGGATGATCTGAGGAACGGAAAACCTGTCTTATGACAGGAGATTCAAAGGCTTGTTTAGCCTAACCAAAAGAAGGCTGAGGGGAGATATGATTGCGCTCTATAAATATATCAGAGAGATAAATACCAGGGAGGGAGAGGAATTATTTAAGCTCAGTACCAATGTGGACACAAGAACAAATGGCTATAAACTGGCCATCAGGAAGTTTAGACTTGAAATTAGACGAACCATCAGAGGAGTGAAGTTCTGAAACAGCCTTCCAAGGGGAGCAGTGGGGGCAGAAGACATATCTGGCTTCAAGACTAAGCTTGATAAATTTATGGAGGGGATGGTATGATGGGATAGCCTAATTTTGGCAATTAATTAATCTTTGATTATTAGCGGTAAATATGCCCAATGGCCTGTGATGGGATGTTAGATGGGGTGGGATCTGAGTTACTACAGAGAATTCTTTCCTGGGTGTCTGACTGGTGAGTCTTGCCCACATGCTCAGGGTTTAGCTGATGGCCATATTTGGGGTCGGGAAGGAATTTTCCTCCAGGGCAGATTGGCAGAGGCCCTGAGGGTTTTTCGCCTTCCTCTGCAGCGTGGGGCACAGGTCACTTGCTGGAGGATTCTCTGCACCTTGAAGTCTTTAAACCATGATTTGGGGACTTCAATAGCTCAGGCTAGGTCTACACTACAGCGAGGGGTCGACCTAAGATACGCAACTTCAGCTACGTGAATAGCGTAGCTGAAGTGGCGTATTTTAGGTCGACTTACCTGGCTGTGAGGACGGGGGCAAGTCGACCGCTGTCGCGCCGCCGTTGACTCCGCTACCGCCTCTTGCCGCGGTGGATTTCCGGAGTCGACGGTAGAGCCATCAGGGATCGATTTTATCGCGTCTTCACTAGACGCGGTAAGTCAATCCCCGATAGACCGATTGCTACCCGCCGGACATAAATTAGGGGTTTATTACAGGAGTGGGTGGGTGAGATTCTGTGGCCTGTGTTGTGCAAGAGGTCAGACTAGACGATCATGATGGTCCCTTCTGACCTTAAAGTCTATGACTTTATGAGTAGCAACCCCATGGTGGAAGTTCCCATAGTGTGATCACCACTTGCTTCTCCACTATCAGTGTAGCTCTCATTTTGGTGTCCCTGTGCTGGAGGGCTGGGGTGAGCGAGGCACACAGATCCAGGAAAATGCCATAGCCACTGCTTGTCATCCCAAGCTTGCATTACGATGCAATCCCACCAGTCTGTGCTCATTTGTCGGGCCCAGAATCGGCACTTCACTGTTTGCAGCTGCTCCATAAATGCCCCCAACAACCTTGAATTGGTTCTCGCTATGTCCCACAGCGATCTGCTCTCCAGGAAACCATGTTCCCAGTGGCTCTTCTTGCAGCTCTACAAATACTGGAGGATCGTGCATTGTGTGCTTGCCATGCTCATGACAATAGTGCAGAGCTGTTCAGCTGACTGTGTCAGCTTTATGTCAACGTAACACATCGGCAAAAGTTTGTAGTATAGACATGCCCATGTCTTAGCATCTGTGTCCATAACTGTTTTCTTAATGCTTAATTATCATTCTGTTGATAAGTTTCCCATTCCTATTTATTTTTCTGGATCTCTGAACAGAATCTGTTACTTACTTATGGTTAACCCATTTTCCTTGATAGACCATCTATGATGCTTCTTTGAGGGACAAAGCATTTCCTTGCTTTTTGTAATAATGTTTTTGAATAATGAGAGTCTCATCTTCAGACTAAGTAGCTGATCTGACAGGGGTGAGTGATAGAAACAGAGGCCTAAAAAGGACCATGAAGATCTGCCATCAAGATGGATTTCAAAGGGTAATGGCCCTTTTTCTAGCTCCTTTTCTTACAGGAAATTCGTAGCACTTTGTGAGGGCTCAGAGACAAATTTTGTGTCATTGTATGCTTTCACTTTGTATCTATTGGAAAAAACATTGGGTGCTAGAGATGGTGTTTACAAATAAGTCATTCTAGTCAGGAGACGGAGTCATTGCAGCACTGGACATTTTGTGACTGGAATGCGAATGAGATGGACATCTGGATACCATGGTAAAAGTCTAAATAATGAAAATGATGAGCGAAACTCTCCTGGGATCCAATCACCAGAATTCCTTCTGGCAGTAATGATTCGTACAATACTTTACAAACATAGGCGGCGAGTTCTATGAGCCCGTGGTGCCTGGGCACCAGGAATATTCCTGGCCCGGGACCCAGCTCCAGCACTGTTTGAGGACAGGTCTCTCCCTCGGCCCTGTCTTCCAACCCCGGGCACTCCCCACCACGCATCCTCTGGGGGATTTAAAATGGCCCCGGGGCCACTACACACCACTGGTAGCACAGCGGAGCTGAGCGGCTTCTGCCTGCTCGCTCCACGTGGCTACCGGTCTCTCCCTATGGCCCCTGGGCGGGGTGGGTCGGGTCTGTGATGCGTGTTGCTCTCATCCCTGTGGCCAATAGGAAGCTGCTGGGGCAGTGCCTGGGGGTAGCACCACATGGAGGCCCCTTGGCTCATCCTGCCTAGGAGTCCCAGGTAAGCGCTGCATCCCCCCACCCCTCCCAGAGCCTGCACCCTCACCCCCTTCCCACATACCCCCTCCTGCCCCCAAACTTTCTCCCAGAGCCTGCACTCCTCAACCCTCCTCCTGCACCCCTGCCCCACCCCAGAGCCTGCAACCTCACCCCTCCTGCATCCCTGCCCCAGCCTGGAGCCTGCACCCCTCACCCCCCTACTGCACCTCCACCCCCTGCCGCAGCCCAGAGCCTGCACCCTGCACCCAAACTCCCTCCCAGAGTCAGCACCCCTCCCTCCGCACCTCCTCCCATCCCCAAACTCCCTCCCAGAGCCTGCACCCCTCACCCCCTCCTACACCCCCACCCCCTGCCTGGAGCCTGCACCCAGTACTCAAACTCCCTCCCAGAGCCTGCACCCCCTCCCTCTGCACCTCCTCCTGTCCCCAAACTCCCTCCCGAGCCTGCACCCCCAGCCCAGAGCCTGCACCTCTCACCCCCTCCTGTACCCCATCCCCCTGCCCCAGCGTGAAGCCTGCACCCAGCACCCAAACTCCATCCCAGAGCCTGCACCCCAGACCTCTTCCCCCCACACAAACTCCCTCTCAAAGCCCACCTCTCACCCCTTCTGCACCCAAACTCCCTCCCAGAGTCTGCACCCCTCCTGCACCCCAATCCCCAGCCTAGGGTCTGCACCCCAGACCTCCTCCCCCCACCCAAACTCCCTCCCAGAGCCTTAGGCTGGTGGGGGGGGGGAGTTTGGGGTGGGGCGGGCTCTGGGCATTCTGGGCACTACCAAAATTTCTACAAACCCACCGCCCCTATTTACAAACATCAACTAATGCATCCTCTCTGCCATAAATAAATTGGTATCACCGTTGCTATTATACAGATGGGAAAACTGGCAGAGAGGTGAAATAAGTTGTGTAAAACCATAGAGATGCAGTGTGAGAGCAGATATTAAAATTCAGGAGATTCCCAGTTTTGGGCTCACACTACACTCGCTAATATACAAATAAACCTTTCTTTGGTTGGGACAGTGACTACTCTGAAATAATCCCTGTCTCATCCCTCTTTCCAATGCTGCCAACTGTCTCACAGAAAAGAAATAAAGTGAAACTCCAGTAGTTAAAAACATTGGAAACAACCATTTCCTCCGATAATGTAACCGCACATTTTCTGTTCCTCCAGAAGGTTCTCTGAAGAGCAGCTCTTCACATCCACCACGACTCCGAGGAGGCAACTGTCACTCCCAACTGCCACAGAACCTTCTGATTCCAACATTCAATCCTTCTGTTGAAGGGACATCATTCAAAACACTCTGCTTGCTACTGTGAATACCACTGCGGTGGGGGAGGAGAGGTGATTCGGTCCACATGTACCCTGTTAGCATATGCAACAGGGTGTTCTGCTATCATGCTCTTAGCACAACTGTTGGAATGCATTCATGGCAGTGACGTGCCCTGATGCCACAACTGCAACGAAAATATCTGAACATGGATATGACACTGGATGACTGCTTGAAACTGGATTCTTTCTCTGGGCAGTGGCACTCAACAGCACATTTCAATCCAAATAAATTGCATGATGCAGCATGAAGGAGCTGCTGTTCTGAAAACTTAGTTAACTCCTGACTGGGACCATAGTAATGAGGCATTACTAAAAGTCTAAAACTTCTTCCTATGGCATCTTTGATAAATATTAAAATCTAAACTTTTTCATGCCAGGGCTCTGAATACCCTAATGTTGGCTTCAATTTAGTTTGCTAGGGTAGTGACCACTAGTCTTCAAAATCTCAAATATAATAATTAAAACACAAAAATCTTTGCATGTGGAATGGACAAGTTAAGCTATTATAAACTGATGGGCTTTGCGTTAGCTGTAATCTCTAGGGAAAAAGATATGTCATTATGGATGGCAAAATTAGGATATCTGCTCACTCTGTTTCAGAGTAGCAGCCGTGTTAGTCTGTATCCGCAAAAAGATGATCCTTTACTCTCACAGATCTTGGGAGACAGACCTGTCCTTGCTTACAGACAACCCCCCAACCTAAAGCAAATACTCACCAGCAACCACACATCACTGAACAAAAACACTGACCCAGGAACCTATCCTTGTAACAAAGCCCGATGCCAACTCTGTCCTCATATCTATTCAAGTGACACCATCATAGGGCCTAATCACATCAGCCATACCATCAGGGGCTCGTTCACCTGCACATCTACCAATGTGATATATGCCATCATGTGCCAGCAATGCCCCTCTGCCATGTACATTGGCCAAACCGGACAGTCTCTACGCAAAAGAATTAATGGACACAAATCTGACATCAGGAATCATAATACTCAAAAACCAGTGGGAGAACACTTTAACCTGTCTGGCCATTCTATGACAGACCTGCGGGTGGCTATCTTAAAACAGAAAAACTTCAAAAACAGACTCCAACGAGAGACTGCTGAGCTGGAATTGATATGCAAACTAGACACAATCAACTCAGGGCTAAACAGGGATTGGGAATGGCTGAGCCATTACAAACATTGAATCTATCTCCCCTTGTAAGTATTCTCACACTTGCTTCTTATCAAAGTGTCTGTACTTGGCTACCTTGATTATCACTTCAAAAGTTTTTTTTCT
>NW_020664417.1:74955132-75233750 GCF_002925995.2 Terrapene triunguis
GATATTTGGGGCTTTTTCTTATATAGGCTCCTATTACCCCCCAACCCCGTCCCGATTTTTCACACTTGCTATCTAGTCACTGTAGTCCCAGGACAATGGGGGCGACGGGAAGCCATGGCCGGCACATCCCTCGCCCGCGCTGCTTCCCGCAGGATACCAGGCTAGAATGGCCCATTAGGTCCGTTCTGTATTAAATCCTCTCCCCAGACTTAATAGCATCTAAAGAGCTGGACCTAGAGTAGATTGAGCGCCAGATCCCCTCAGGCCGTGGGCAGGTTTGTGTGAGGCCTGAGAGAGCTGAAACTTTAGCTCTAGTTCAGTAGGAGGCCCGTGGAAAGTAAATGGTTAACAATGGCTTTGCCTATCGCAAGATGGCGCCCGGAGTTCTAGCCTCCCTCCCTGGGACGTGAGAGGCGGTCAGGATCGGGCGTGAGCGTCGCATGGCGATGACGCACATTGGGGGCGCGGAGTAGTGGAGTTTGTTGCGCTGCTGGAGGCGAACATGGCGGGCGTCGCTGATGCCGCCGCTCCCGGCAGCAGCGGGGACGGGAGGCGAGGCGGCGCCCCGGAGCAGCAGCAGCAGGACGCGGGAAGGGGGGAGCAGAAAAGCAGCTGTTCGAGCGGTGAGTCCTGGCCGCCTGCCAGCGGCTCCGGGCAGCCGCCGCAGCGAACCGAAACCCTGGGCTTCTACGAGAGCGACCGGGAGCGGAAAAAGAAGAGAAGCGTCTCAGGTGAGGGGCAGGGGCCCGGCTGGGGCTCGGGGCGAGGCGCCGGGAAGGGTGGGGTTGAAGTTAGCGAGGGGAGAGGCTGGCTGGGGGTGAGGAGCGTGCTGGGTGGGGGGTCCCCAGGGAGGCCGGGAGTGGAGCTGTCCCTTCCAGCTGGCTGGACTGGGGGAGCCTTCCAGACAGCCCGGGACCCCGAGAGCAGCGGGCGCTGAAGCAGAGCCTTTCAGAGAGGGAGTTTGGTTCTGGGCTGTCAAAGCGGTGGTCATGTGAGTGCTGCGATAGTAAGTGTCTCACTGATGCACTCAGCAAACACTCTGTTTAAAGTCTGCGACCAAAAGTGTTCAAACGTGGGTGCCTAAAGTCAGTCTCTTACATTTGGTTTTAGGCTACTAAGTGAACGTGGTCTGGTAAATCCACAGCTCCTAAATTCTGCATATCCGTTTAAGAGCATTTTAGGCACCTATGGTTGAAAATTTTGGCCAGAGACTTTAAAAACTGTGCAACATAGTTCAAATATGGGTGGTATGTAGCATCTGTGGTAGCTTAAGTGAAGTCAGAAGTCTTTGTGAACTAGTTAACAATGTCTTATTAGTCGTTACATCTGCTTATTTTCTCCTTATGCTTAGACTTAGTAAGTGATGTACCTTTAAAATAGATCTAAGTGGTTTATATCTTTAAATCAAATTTACAGTAGTGTTCAATAAAGGAGACCAGAATAGTGGCATTTTCATGTAATGTGTACAATGATAAAAAGATCAACTGTAATCGATAAGTATTATAAATCAATGTTAGGAGAAGTCAGTGGGTAATTTATTGCTATGACTTCAGCTAAGAAAACGATTCCACAAAATAGTGTACTGTATTCCAAACTAATTTTACAGAGATTCAGATGTAGACAGGTACTGTGTTTTGTCTATTATACTGTTTTGAACTATTTGGGTGTGTTTGTCCAGTGTTCTGTCACTGAGGCACAGAAAACACTTACTGAATAAACAGTTTTTGATAAATGAATTTGCTTAATACAGAATATTGTAATTAGAGAAATCTATTTAGTCTCTAGAATGAAATATAAGTATTGTATATTGTATAAGCCTCCAAAAATATAATTATGCATTGTTATATGTGGTCTTCAGTTTAGCTACATTTAGTTTAAATGACCATTTCTAAGAGGAAAATAATGTAAGGAAAATGTAACAATTTTTGCCATCAAGCTACAATTGTTGCAGACTTACACTTGAATTGCTGATGTTTCCAAGTCCTGTATTCTGTCATCTTTAGAAGAAATAGATAAATTTTTTATCATAAAAAATTAAAAAATTAATTTAGTGTAGTTTATTGGGTTGGTGGTTCTGATTTAATTCTTAAGATTCTAAATATTGATGTTTATTATATGTGATATTAGAACTGTTAACATAATACCTTGCTAAAAATGGCTTTTGAAAACAGGTTTGAAGAAGAAATCAAACTTTGAGACTCTTCATCTACTGCTTTATGGATTTGAGCATAACTTTACATAACAATAAACATTAGAATAGAAAACAGAGTAGGTATGATTTTAATTGAACTATTTACTAAAAGCTGAATTATTTCCATTCAAGCTTTACTAGTGTTATATCAGACTCAAATTCTACCGCATTCCTGACAACTGTGTTATGTCATAAGATTTATAGCATCATTTTGCCTTTGTGGTATTGATGAAACTGCATTAACGTTAAATCACCACAACTCTACTGATTTCGCTTGATTACGATATTACGAATTTTTTATAGTGAAATGGAATGTTATCTTTAGGATTTATACTGATGTACCCAAAAAGTTGTTGAATAAATAATATGTTTAGGTATCTTTATAAAACGTTTTCCTATGTAGAAAAAATACAAAACATATATTTTAACATTAGTTTTGATTAACTAATATTTAAATTCAGGTATATAAGAGCCAATAGTTCATCATGGATTTTAAGAATAAAAAAACCTTTATTTAGGAAAAAATACAATAAACTGTCTTTGCTTAATGTTTACTTACCTAGATATAAAAACTAAAAGAACTTCGCTTATATCTGGCTCTAGCAATATGCTCAATATTGTACAAGTTCCCAAAATTAAAAATAGTTCCTTCCGTTATAATATAAGCAAGTTAGCATAGACAGGATGTTCTGGGGAGGCCACAAGAGGAAATAACTGATTTTTCTGAAGCTTGTATTGTCATATTGATTCACTTCTGGGACTTTTGAAATAAGTATATGTTTAAGATGGATTCAAGTGACGAGAAGGTTGTAGCTTGGCATTTTGGAAATGACGGAGCAATTTATATGTAATGGGAGCATAGAGTGAGCCATAGATAAGGTTGTGTTTACATTCTTATAAATGGGTTTCTCCTTTTCTACTTAGTGCTTTATATTATATTTTTCATGCGAGTATCTACATGTTGCAGTATACCTTAGGTAAATCAGTATCTTTGTCCTTTAAAAAAGTCTGTTTTAACTTCGTACATTTTGAGGGAGATTATACTCAAAACAAATAAAGCACAAAGTTCTTCAGTCTATATTTGTCCAGTGAGTCCTTGTTTTCCCTTCTACTGCTGCCAGTTTTCAATTCTTGCCTCAGGTTGGGAAATGGCAGTAGGGACACAGCGTGTATTTTAGGCAGTCAGGATGAGGATAGAACTGGCATACAGTTGGTAGTTACCATTCAGATCGTGAGAAGGCTGTATTTGTGAAGGAAAGAGGTACTTTTCCAGCCCATGAAGAGGGTTTGGCCTAGGGGAAGGCTTGGGAATAGAATGTTTCTTGTGAGAAGGTATGGTGGTGTGATACCAAACTCCTGTTGGAGATATTTTGGGTTTTGGCATATCTCGAACTAGTCAAAAGTAGACCAGTGCCTTTGTCAAGCTCTTCATAAACTTGAAAATCCCCGTCAAGAGGTCTTCTGTAATGGATTATTGATGTGGTCCTGACAACACTGATGAAAGTTCCTTTTGAACCTCCTCTCCATTCCTATGATTTTGGGTTTTTTATACAGAAGGTCATTTTCTGGATGACAATACCTCTAGCTTTCAAAATACGTTAGCTTTGGCTCCCAGACTCTTATCCACGGTATATCAGATTTTACAAAGATAAAGTGGTAGTGTAGACTAGTTTGATTCCTTTCCAAGGTGATGTCAGAGTTCCACCTTAAGCCTATGATCCTGCCAAAATTTTCCCCCTGCATCCACATGCCTGGCCATCTTGATGAGGCCCTTCTCTATATACTCAATGTTAAAGATCCTTGGGGTCCTATTTGGAGCAGACTAGAGCCCTTATAAAGTCCACCCAAGTACTTTTTTCAGTTCACACTAGTTCATTGGGGAATACTGTTACCAAGAGGACCATGTCTACATGACTATCTGATTGCATTTCACATTGCTTTGACCTATTTGGTCTGAACTAGACAGCTATGTCACTCTGCCTGAGCCAAGGTTATTGCACCAGCCTGCTTTAGTGATGTTTCCATTATCATAGACATCTGCAAAGCAGCTAAAAGTTCTTCTCTCCGTTTACCAAAAGAGATTTTGTTTTGCTTTAGGATGTCCATTATTTTCAGTTGACTAAATTTTTACATGCCCCTCTCCCCCATTTGCTCATTCTACAGTCTTGTATGTTGTGCTTGATTCTGAGTTTTGAGAAGAATCTTAGTCCTCCTTGTGATGTAGATTTTAAAATATATATAAACCTACTTGTTAACTGTGAACCTTGCCCTCATTACTTATTTGTTCTCATTTTCTTTTCAGCTATCCCTGAGGCTTCTTACTTTCTGGGAGGGAGAATTCTGCATAGATACCTTTGGAGAAGGAAAATTGCTTCCTTGTATTTTTTTTGTTTCTCTCAAACTAACATCTTGCAGGATTCCCACTCACCTGCCCACCTTCCCTCAGTTTGGAGGATATTTGTTGAAGTGGGGTTTTTTGTCTTGCAAAATGCTTTGCACTTATTTTTGAGGCACATTTCTATCTTATATTTACATTGTTTTGGGAGATTTGCCTCCTGCAAGGAGGAACAGACTGGAATGTTATGAGGAGACTCGTACTTGGCGGGGTGATGCATGATAGCTAAAGCTAAGATTTTGTCATGGAGGTCGCGGAAGTCACGGAATCAGTGACTGAGTCGCCATGGGTGGCGGGGGGTACCCCAAATATCCCAGCTGCTGCAGGGGGTACCCCACAGCTCCTGGCCACTACAAGGAGTACCCCGCAGTTCCTGGCTGCCTTGAGCGGAGGGGGACCCCAGCTCTAAGCGGGCAGAGGGGGCCCCTGGACCTCCAATACCTGGTGAGGGGGTCCCCGGAACTCCCAGCCAGCTGCCCAGCGGCTCCTCATTTTGTCAGTGATGTTTATAGTAAAAAGAAAGATATTTTCAGGTCACAGGCTTCCGTGAATTTTTCTTTATTGCCCGTGACCTGTCTGTGACTGTTACTAAAAATATCTGTGACAAAAATCTTTGCCTTAATGATAACCAGTAGTACATGTAGCTCACCATTTATGGCACCCCTCCATGGATTAAATACAAAAGCTGTATTTTCATCTTAAAAAGGCTAAGACCCAGGAGTGAGAATCCTATGTGATGGTATCTTAAGATAAACAAAATGAAAGGGCAAGTAACTTTCCTTTTTTGCATTAGAAAGTTTTCAGTTCAACTCATTTAAGTCCCTATGTATTTAAGTCCCCCCAGTATTATTGGAATTTCAGTTAGACCATAATAGTTGTATATTGTTGCTTTTATTCTGAATCTTAATGTTCTCAAATTAATTTTTACCAATCATGGTGAGATTATGTTACAGGAGTTCAGGCAGGAATAGCATAGTCTGATGTTTCGGTGGATCAAAATATATATTTTAACAGGGTGTCTAAAGCATCTGTTTAATATCTACCCGACGAAGAAAGGGAAGTAGTCTATGGCCTGTGTTATGCAGGAGGTCAGACTACATTATTACAGAGTTCTCTTCTAGCCTTAGTATCTGTTGACAGTAACTGGTATAGAATAGGGTAAGTCTCTTCTTGCTGGCCTACCAAAGTGCCTCAACCTTGATAGGGGTGTCTCTCTTCTTCTCTTGGGCTGGATGAGTTTACACATAACATATTCTTGCAGATGGGAGGAGATGCTCCTAGTGTGAAGAATCCCTGACTCCAGCTTTTAGAGACTGAGGAAGTCAACTCTGCAGCTTTTCCAATGTCGTCTTTGCCAAAGTTCAAGCATTCCAACCCAGGTCAACAACTGGTAGCATTAAATATTTTTTACTAATGACTTTGCTTATTAGTTTCTCTGGATGGTAGCACAGAAAATCTAGGCTGTCACATTTAAAAATAAGTCTTTAAATTTGCTTATTTGCCAGGATTGCACATTTTTAATGATGCCTCCATAAATGTTCTTTTCAGTTATGAGATTCCCACTGTGCAATTGGATTTACTGAGCTGGGACTTCATCTCTGACTGTCCTCAGTACTTTGACCAATCAGTGGCAATATAAAGCCCTGGGTGAAAGCACTATTTCTCAAATTATTCCCTGCTCTCAAATCATCAGTTACAGACCTTATTGATTGATGAACTCGTTGAGGGTGGAACTAAATCCCCAGTTCAGTAGGCCAAATTCTGAAGGCACTGCTGTCCTAGTCCAGACTACAATTGATGCAGATGGGTGGGGCAGAACTGGGGTGGCCATGAAGTGGGACATTTTTAGGCTCGAAGTTACAAATTTTCTAACCATCACAGGCTCTGGAACAGCCTTCCAACAGGAGTAGTGGGAACAAACAATCTAACTTGTTTTAAGATGGATCTTGATAAATTTATCAATGGGATTATATGACGGGGTTGCCTGCAACAGTAGGGGCCCGGACTTGACTCCAGTCCTATATTCCTATTAGGCTCCACAATGGAGCACTAAAGGAAGATGCGGTCTTATAAAACCCATCTTCCTTCAGTGTTCTGCTCAGAAACTTTGTGCGTATATGAGGTTGGGATGAGAGCACCAGGAGATGTGGATCCCCCTCTCAGTTCCCAAAGGAATCACAGGTTTGGGGACCCAGAAGCAGATTTTAGGGATGGTGATAGTTGTGGAGAGAGAAAATTGAAAGCAAATTGCTTAAAGGGAGAATGTCAGCTTGAAAGTTAGTCAAGTGGAGGCAAAAATGTGATTAATTTCATGTGCTACACTTGCCCCTTAATCCCCCTGATAAATATTTTTCTCTAATCTTTCAGCTACAGGAATTCAAGGAGTTGTTTGTAGCAATAGTAGGTACAATATTTCCAGACACACGTGATTTTTTTTTTTTTTTTTTTTAAAGTCTAATGTTCCACTGATCAGTTAACTCACCAAACAAACAACCCAAAAGAACAGGAAACCTTAAAATACCCTCCCTGTTAAAATATTTGAATCTCTCCATTGAAAGAATGGGGGCAGATTTTCTCTCTTTCTCCATCCTGCAATAAAGATGAAATTCAAGCCACTGAAAGTTTTCAATTGAAACAATGGCTTTTGCTGTTCTTAAACTGAAAGAAATGCTACATTGTTTTTAGATGGCGTTCCATTCCATTACAGGTTTAAGCTAAAAGGAACATTCCATCCTGAGAGTAGTTGCCACATTGATGCTACCACTTCCATGATTTGTAGGTACAGTTTCCTTATCCTGTTAACCACTATCTTGCACATTTGTTTTATCACCATTGAAATATAGGGAATTGGTCTTAATGATATAGAAAATGATCTGATTAGCCTAAGATTTAATTTTGTGGGTTGAATTGTGTTGTTTTAATGCCTGTCAAACACTTGTTTTAAAAACTCTTACCCAAACTGTGGAAACAAGTATAGATTGATGTCCATGGCAATGTGACCTAGTTATCAGAGCCCAGGACCTGGAGTTCTTATACAGTCTGCCCCTGATTTGCTTCTGTGATCTTGGGCAGGGGATTTAACCTCTGTTTTGCTGTTTAAGTGGTGGTGGTAATTTTCTGCCTCAGACACGAGGATTGATTAATGCAGTGTTTCCCAACTTGTGGGGCATGTCTCAGGCCATGTCTATGCTATGATGACTATAGCAGCATAGCTATGGTGCCATAGCTCTGCTGGCATAGTCCCATAATGTAGACACAGCCTACACCAATGGAAGGGGTTTTTCTGTCGGTGTAGGAACACGATCTCCCGGAGCAAGAGTAGCTGGGTCAATGGAAATATCCTTCCATTGACCTAGCTGTGTCTACACCAGGGAATAGGTCGGCATAACTACAGCTCTCAGGAGTGTGGGTTTTTCACGCTGTAGCTGGCTCAACCTATATTTTAAGCATATACCAGGCCTCACTTGGCCAAGGTGAAGTTCAAGCCAGTGGCGGGCATAGATAGACCTCTCTATTCTTCACCAAAGTGTCAGCTTTCATTTAAAAAAAAAAAAAAAAAGTATAGCTGTTATTGTTGCAAAGAAAACCTTCAGAATATGAAGTTTATAACCAATACCTGAAGCCACGTTTACACTATAAACTTACATCTGTATAACTATGCCACTCAGGGGTGAAAAATCCACATCCCTGAGTGACACAGTTATACTGACCTAACCCCCCCAGTGTAGATAGCGTTACATAGATGGAAGGGCTTCTCCCATCAGCATAGCTACTGCCTCTATCTGAGAGAGATTTAACTACACCGACAGAAGAAACTCTCCTCTCGGATAGTAGCATCTTCACTGAAGCACTACAGTGGCACAGCTGCACTGGTGCAGCGTTTTAAGTGTAGACCTGCCCTGAATTTGTAGAGAGCCAGAAACAATAGCTCTGTGGTGTGAATTGCCCCTTTCATTTCAGTGGGTACTCATTCAGGTGCAGTGGTGATATCTTAAATGTCAACATTGTTAACTCTTTCGCATCTCTTCAAAGCATATAAGAAACTAGAAGGATCATTATCTACGCTTTCATTTAGTAAAGTAGAGCAAGAAGGTGGAAGATGTATAAATTAAGATGTATAGGCTGTATGCACACATGGCAGGGTTGCAGAGACAGGGATGGGGCTGCAATTGGTTTCATTTTCCTGATGCTCAGCATGAAAAATTTGGGAAATACTGGAATAATGCTTGTAAAGGAAGTGCTACGTTTAATGCCTTGCCTGTGTCTACACTACAAACTTCGGTCAACGCAAGTTACATTGGCGCACAGCCACTGAAGTTTGTGTATTGCACAGTCACATGCATACTTGGCTGCATGGGCCAGCACTGTGCATACTCACCAGGAGTGCTTGTATTAATGCAAAGTGTGGTACACCACAGGAAGGTATCCCAGTGTGCTACGTGCCACAATCTGGCTTGCTCCCTTTTGGGGAAATGTTTACAATGTGTTATGAAATAGAAATGACTTACCCAGGTATTTCTGGGAGCCACAAGTCAAGTTCCCAGCATGCAGCTATCCCCGTCCATGTCCCATAATTTTCTCACCTTTTTTTAAAAAGTCCCACACACCTGCATGGGACTTTTTGATGTCTTCCATCTCTGACAGATGCATAAAGCCTTCAAGGCTATTCACTATTCTCATAAATGTTGCAAATACAGGACACGATTCTCCTGTATTTGCAGATCCTTGGGAAATACTGTAGCAATGGGGGCCATGATGATTTCTTAGACAACAATTTTCTAAGGGACAGATGAAAAAGAATTCAAGGTTGTTGGTGCAGAGCAACTGCAGATGATGGAGCCTGAAAAATGAGCATTGACTGGTGGGATTGCATTGTAATGCAAGCTTGGGATGATGAGTGGTGGCTGCAGAACTTTTGAACATGAAAGCCACATTCCTGACTCTGTGTGCCAAGCTCAGCTCAGTTCTCTAGTGCAGAATGAGAACTGCACTGATAGTGGAGAAGGGACTGGTGATCACACTCTGGAAGCTTGCAGTGCTGGATTTCTACCCATCAGTTGGAAATCATTTTGGAGTAGAAAAATCCATGGTGTGTGTGTGTGTGGTCATGCAAGTGTATAGCACCATTAATCATCTCCTGCTATGCAGGACTAACTCTGGTGGAGGACTTTTAGCAGTGGGGTTCCCAAACTGCAGTGGGGGGTAGATGGAATGCATATCCATATTTTGGCCCTAGCCCACCTTGCCACCAAGTACATCAACAGAAAGGGCTACTTTTCTATGGTTATGCAAGCATTGGTGGATCACTGGGAACACTTCACTGATATCAGTGTGGGTTGGTCAGAGAAGGTGCCTGGCGCTTGCATCTTTAAGAACATAGGAGTCTTCAGAAAGCTGCAAGCAGGGATGTTCTTTCCTGACAAACAGATTACCAATGGTGATATTGAAATGTCAATAGCTATTCTGGGGGCGCCTAGCCTACCCCTTGCTGCTGGCTTATGAAGCTGTACATTTACCCCAAGAACAGACTCAGGGATTCCAGAGTAGCCCTTCTATTTGTTATTTTCAGGTTCCCCAGATGCTGATTTATTAATCTGTTCCTGCAAGGTGAAAGGAGGGGAGCTGCCCTAGTGAAATTGCCAAGGTTTACCAAGAATCTCCCTATACCCTTCAGGAAACTCCTCAGAACAGACTAGATCTGTTTACCTGTGGGAGGACACTGATACAGTCTTCCACTCAAAGAATTGACATCCAGGCAGTACACTTTCCAAAACAAAGTATTTTCTTTATTTTACCAATTTTCCCTGATCCAATTAATCTAAACATAAATCAAAACATAAATCCATTAGCACAATCTTAGGGTTAGGTTAAAAGTACCTGAACCATAAACATATAGTTAAAGCAATACTAAGTGACTGTATTATGCATGTAGTGATCAGTCACCTGCAGTCACTGACAGCAATCTTGTATCTAAGGCCAGTCTACACTACCGTGCTACATCAGCTTCACTGCTGTAGTGCCTGGTGTAGATGCACTGTGCCGACGGGAGAGCACTCTCTCGTCGGCATAATTACTCCACCTCAGTGAGAGGCAGAAGCTATGTCGGCGGGAGTGCATCTCCTGCTGACATAGCGCAGTCTGGACAGCGTTTTAAGTCGATGTAACTTGCGTTGCTCGGGGGACTGTGTTTTTCACACCCCTGAGCAGCGTAAGTTATATCAACTTAAGCGATAGTGTAGACAAGCCCTTAAACTTTATACATCTAGAACAATGTAACGTTCATAACACAAACACACATCTTTATTAACCCAAACATACATACACACATATTTATTAATCCTATTTTTATTCTACATTTACACTATAGCTAGCATGCTTATTCTCTGTAGGCGTCTCTTCTTCTGCTCTGTCAAGGTCCTTCTGCTCTGTCCCAGTAGTGCTGCTGCTGCTTCTCGCTGCTCCTGACCATTCGACTGACTGACAACCACACACTTTTGCCTGCTGACTGTCTGCCTTATATTCATATTTTGGCCTGCTCTGATTGGTTATTCTTTCACTCCTTCCTTATCCTCCAATCAAATGTAGACCCTTTCTGATTGGTCTGCACTTAGTCCAATCACAACTGCTAAATCTAACTGTCCATCAAAGCTGTTACATAATAAGTCTTAGTGTTATGGTCTGCTTACTTTTATGGTCTGGTGACCCTCACCTAGTTTTGGAGGAGTATGCCTGACTGACCTCTCCCTGCAGTGTTGGAGTGACCTTTACTTGGCCAAAGTCTCATTTGTCTGCCTGCCAACATGCTAGCCATAGGGGAACCCAAAAACTGCTATTTCACTCTTCTTGGCTGTGTGCCAACATTTTACTCACACCAATTTACCAAAACTATTAAACTGTAAACAATTACCTCATCCCTTTTAATCTGTATCCAATTGTTAATTTATGCATCCTAATGCTAAGGCCTGCTGTTGCCAGCCTATTTCTTACCAACCTAGTTAATTTTATTTTAGTTCTTCTCTTATTTTTCAGTTAATGGTGGCAAGTCAGTGTTTTCAGAGCTGTGCTTAGGAAACAGAAAGAGCAGCTCAAAATCTTTCATATCCGTGCACTTGCCTGCATAATATTTGTGAGGCAAAGGGAGAAAAGCTGTTGCCAAGTTGAGGGCAGAGATAGAGCGGCTGTCTGTTGAATTTGAACAGTCAGATGCAAGGGCCATTACAAGAGCTCAATGTGGAGCTATACAGGTGAGGGAGACTTTGAAAGAGCATTCTAACGGTCATCTACAGTAGTGTTTTCTGGGCCTGGAGATTTGAGTGCTGCTAAAAATCGCATAGTGCTTGCTTTACATTTATAAATATGACTGGGTATTTTCCTGAACCAAGAATTATGTGGTGCTTGTTGTGCATTTACAAGTGCTCTTTGCTTTGGGTACTGTTGTGCATTCTGAAATATTAGTTGTGAACTAATAAAGACAACCTCATTCTCCAAAAGCAGAACTTTATTGAATTGGAAAAACAGTATGCAAAAAAAAAGGCAATATAATACAATTTATTTTAAATATAATTTTTTTTATTTAAATTAACAGAGTGAAACTTTAAAATTAGGATTTAGTCGTCGGCTACAAGTACAAAAGCTGTTTTTTTCATGTCAGGGTAGGTAGAGCTGTGGTTTTCCTTGGTGTCCCTGGCATGGAGTGGTAGGGTAAGGATGTGACCTGTGATACGATGTACGAAGTATGTTGCAGGGTATAGCAGTAACCATGGAGATCTGAAATATTTGCAGTGGGTGGAAAGTCTGGGATTTTGGGACCTATAGGTCAACCAGGGTCTACAGCATTGGGTTTGTTGCTTGAGAAGACACATTATTTCCTGTTGCATTTCCTTCTCCTTTCCTTCTGGAACTCTGAGCCTTTCACCTATCCTCTCTGCCTTTCTCCATGCTGTCAGCCATATTGGGCCTCCAAGCCCTTTGTTCATGGTCCGATGCATCACTGACTTGCAGGATCCCACAGACCGTATCCTCTCTAGTCCTCTTCTCTCTCCTCATCAGGGTCAGATGTTCTGCAGGCATGGAGAGGGCACCCTTAAGGCTGCCATACCAGAAGCTGCTGATAAAAACAGATAGATGTACCACTGGATTTAGAGTCAGAAAGAAAAGAGAAAGATTAGTTTCAAAACTCCCTTTCCATAGTCTCATAAATGCTTCAGATAGGAAATGCTTATTGACGTTTCAGCTTTGGACCACCTCAGTACAGCACGGCTCTCCAGCCTCAGCCATGGTGGATATGGCCCACCGTGGGAGAATTTTCTGTTGCATGAAGCTATAAAATTTCAGTCCCTATTCCATGCATATGAGCATGGGGTAATGGCACTGAATATTAACACTGTTTTCCATAGGTAGTGGTGATTTTAGCTGATATCTCACTCCTAAGGGTCACAATGGCATAGAGAACACAGCTGCTACTGGTGTCCTGAAGCCGCGCTGGCCCATATGCCACTAGCCCATTTACTACAGTGGTGACAGTCTAACTCATCACAGAGCGGCATGGGAAAGCGTTCTACTGTGGTAGAGGAAATAAAGCAGCCGTCCCTAGAAAACTTCAGGAGAGGATTGCAGAGTACCTCCATGAAACTTTCACCAGGATCTCTCAGGAGACTAAAAAGGACATACATAGACACATAGTCGGAGTCCTGCGCAGCTTCCTTCTCATCTCCAGCCCCCTTCTCATCTCCAGCCCCCACCCCCCGCAATCCAACAGGGGAATGAAAAACAGATGCCAACTCTACCTCTGCTTTGGTATCTCTGCCTCTTCTTGTATGAATAAAACAATGAAAAGTCTGTACCTTTCTTGTGATAACTAGCAACATCTTTAAATTTAAACTTTGTAAGGAAAAATGCATGCTCATCCATGCTCACCTGATGGGACTGGCTATACTGTGGCAGAGTCTCAAACAGGGCCTGGCTCGTGGCATGGCTCAAGTCCTCTGCTGCATCTTCTTCCTCCTCCTCCTCCTCATTGTTCATGGCAATGGTCTCAGTCTCAAGCTCCTCTGAGGTATCCACAACGGTCTTTAGGGTGCTGGTAGGATCTCTGCCAAATGAGACATACAGTTCCTTGTAGAAGCTGCTGGTCTGCGGTGTAGCATCAGATCTATTATTGCGCCCCCTGGCAAAGTCCCTTCACTTTAATATGGCAGTGCTGCTGTCCCCTGTCATACCCCTTGCTGCATCCCTCGTGCAATATGATCTTAGAGGTCTGTGTTTGTATGGCTGGTCCTTAGCTGTTGTTGCACAGTCTCTTGTCCCTGCAGGCCCAGGAGATCTAATACTTCCTGTCTAGTCCAGGCAGAAGCACTTCTAGCACATGGAGCTGGCATGGTTGTTTGGGCCGTTGCACACAAGGAGGGCAAACTGGTAGGTGTGCTTGCCAACGTGGGCAATTAGGAAGTCACTTCAAAAACATGCAGGGAATTTTAAAGGGGATGGTGGCTTCTGGTCTCTGTAACCCCGGCAGTGGAGTATAAAATTGTGACTAGAGTGGTCACTGCTGCAGGGAATGGGGCATTGTGGGACAACTGCTGGAGGACTGTTTGAGGTGACACAGGTTATTCAGTGTATACACTCGCATTGCGTCAATTTCAGTTGTCTCTGTCGTTCAGGGAAGTGATTGTAGTGTGTTGCTGCAATAGGGCACTTACGTTGGCCAAAGACAAATTGGAGCATAGACGTGCACAAATAGGTCGATGCAAAGCAACTTAGGTCAGCCTAACTTTGTAATGTAGACCAGCCTAAGTCTATAGGGAAGTTTTATGCCCTGTGTTATTCAGGAAGTCTGGGTAGATGATCACAATGGTCCCATCTGGCCTTGGAATCTATGAATTCACATAATCAGAAGAGGAAATGCTTCCAAAAAGTGTTGAGTACTACTACATGCCATCAAAACAGAAGTTACTGTGAATGTTTGTACCACATTTAAAAAAAACAAAAACTGCTCTTATCATTGCTATATCAGATCTATGTGCCATTGAGAGGTCTGGGTTTCTTCAAATGGTCGCAAGTATGTCTGATTTGTGGTGATAATTTTTGTGCATTGAATTAATTGGTCATGTATTTATGAACATTTTAATATGGGTATCAGCCAAGATTTTAATAAAGCATGAAGAACAAACTGTCAGTGTCTCTGAGAAGGAAAATATTAAATATTTGAAAGCTTTCAATAACACTACACTTGTTTTAGAAATTTCTTAGACTAAGGCCAGGTCTACACTACAAGCTTTTGCTATCATAGCTGTGCCTGTCAAGGGTGTGATGAGGTGTGATCTCTCACTGACCTAGCAGTGCCGCCAAAAGTATCTAGTGTAGATGCAGTTATACCAGCAAAACTGCACTTTGCAAATATAGCTTATTTTACTCAGGGGCTGGAATAAGCCATGCAGATAAAATCAGAGTTGCCTGAATAAACTGTATCCACACTAGGAGTTAATGTTTGATATGTCTTCTGTACAGGTTTTACTTATTTTTATATGTTTTCCTCTGTGCAGACCTTTCATTGCTGAGGTTCATCAGTGCTGAACTAACAAGAGGTTACTTCCTTGAACATAATGAAGCAAAATACACAGAACGGCGAGAGAGAGTATACACATGTATGCGAATACCAAGAGAATTGGAAAAGGTGAAGTATTCTTAAGATGTTTATTTTGGTTTACACATTCAAACCATGGCTGTCATGTTAAGGTATTTAGAGTCATTTAATTCTTCAAAACATATTTTTAAATTAAGAGCTTTGTTTATAAACCCCAGTTGTGGTGGTAGTTAATTTATTATTTTGTGATCAAACTTGCTGCTGTTCCTCCTCCCTCTGATTCCACCTTGCAGTCTGTGGGTGGTGGTCACATGCTGATGATATCATTAGCAGAAGATAGAAGGCAATTGAACTAACCTAATTGCAAGTCCCGAGCATCAACAAATGAAACAAAATTCATCTGCTACTTGCAATCAGAAAATGAAAGCAGGTATTGGAGAAAATGCATTTGATCCCAAAATGCACTTCTGCTTTTACAGTAAAACACCAGTGTCTTTTTTTTTTTTTTTTTAAAGCCCTTCCTAATCTAAAAGCATATTGGGGTGAAAATGATACCAGCTCTTTAAAAGTATGGCACTGTGGCTGGATACTCCATTAATAACAATGTAGTTGAATTTTCATGAGGTCCGCCGCCCCTCCCCCCAAATCTTCACAATTGATAGTCTGGGGCCTAGGGAAAATTTTTTTGGCCAAATTTAAAATAAATTAGGGAAAAGGATTCCTGATCTGACATAATGGTGTGTTCAGGAAGTCTTCAAATTGTTTTGTCACTCTGTAGCCCCCCCCCAAAAAGAGTAAAGGAAATTTAATTCACTGAAGTCATCTAATTAGCATCTGCTGCATGTGATCAAATTTTAGTTTATAATTTTTTAAATAGCAAGATCAGAACCTGCTGCAGTAACTATGGCTTGCAGGCAGCCCCAGGCACCAAGTTGGGAAGCAGGTGACAGCTAAGGGAAGAGGTTGTTTACGCTCCAAATCTCCTGCACAGAGTGTAGAAAAAAGGAAGCTTTGCTGGGTTCCTGCTTTCTCAACTTCCTTATGAGTGTTTGCTCCTGAGCACCTCTTATAGGTAGAGAGGAGTAGCAGAAGAGATTGAGGGCCATTCTTTTTCTTCTTGTGCGTCTCCCAAGATCTGCTAGAGTGAAATAATGACATCCCAAGAATGAAAATTGAGCAGTTGAAGGGAAATCTTTATTTGTCCAACTGTACAAAATTCTGTTTTCATATTTCTGTTGGCCCCTATTTACTACCAGTGACTGACAAATATTTAAATAAATGAAATTTTGTTAAAGATTCAGCACTCAAATCTCTTCATCTAAATTGTTGGAGTTCACAATAAATATTCCTAAGATCACCTGGATGTCCTCTAGAAAAAACAGGGCATACCAAACTTGACATAATTTTTAAAAATCTTTTATACATCATAAACAAAAAAGGGCAGAATTCCAGTTTTTCAAAAGTTCTTTGCAGATCACCTAGAAGATGAAACTAAAATTCAGATTACATATCAGTAACTTAAGGGTAAAAGTTCTTAGAATAGTGGTTAGCAACAACGTTAAAAAGCAAAGAAATACTGTGTTAGCGTTAAACTTAAAAGAAACCCAAACATGCAAAAGTATGAGCATAAGTGTGTAAACTGCCTGTTTAACCGTGCCAGTCTCCCTTATTCCCTTACTGTTTCCTTTTTTAGCTACTTAGTAAGGTGATGTTTTTGGACTAATGACATCAGCACCTTTTAATACTGATCTCCTCATTACCCACTATATTTCTGTGATCACTCATTTGTCTTAAGCAAAGCTATATCATATTTGGAGAAGAAAGCTATATATTTCTCTCCAAGTCTAGGTTAAACTGTGATGTCTCTTAGCAGCTGGCTTTTCTCTCCTCGGATTCTTGTGATGCTGGAACAGTATGTAGTTCCATTTCATTTTTAAGTTAGGTCATAGGCTTGAATTGCACATGAGCATAATTACATTTAGAGACATTCTCAGATATTATTCATACAGCCAAGAGTGAACATTGAAGACGTAAACAACTCACATTAGGAAAGTGACTGGGGGAGAGAATACTGTTGCTTCCTTCCAACAGCCAGAGAGAGCTGAGGGGTCAGGAGGGATTAAAGTTTGACCTGGAAAAAAAGAGAAAGCACTGTGTATATCTACACAGTCTGTGACGACAGACTTGCTTCTGGTAGGGCTTGTGCTAGCCCTCTGAAAATAGCTTTGTAGGTGGTGCTTTGAAGTTGTAGATTTGGCTTTGAAGCCTAGGGAGGGGGTTGCCTGCCGGTGGTCAACTCCCCAACTCCATGGACAAAATGAGCACTCAATACTAGGCCTACATAGGCCCTGCTGCCCCTCTACTTGTCAGCAGTAGGCCAGTGGGAGGAACGTTTGTGGGGGTGTGGCAGGGCCTGGGCTAGCCTCCATGGGGACTGTGGAGGGAGCACCACCCAGCCCCGCTCTGCTTCAGTCCAGCTGCGGCCCCAGCTCCTAGCCACAGCTCTGCTCCCGCCCCCAGCTGTGGCTCCAGCTTTGCCCCCTGGTGCCCGGCCGCAGTTCCATACCCAACTACGGCCCCGGCCCCAGCCTCAGCCCTCAAAAGTGCAAAGAACAGTACACCCCAGCTTACCAGTTACACCTCAGATCACTGTTCTATTTAACACACTTTTCTTAGATACATTTGTAGTAAAAACAAGTAAAAGCTTATTTAGCAAAATATAGAGATTCAAGTGGTAGCCAGTAGAAGTATTGAAAACAAATGGTTACATATAACATAAAATTATAACATGCATTCTAGAACCTAGACTTACTTACTTAGATATTTTCATGTCTTACAGAGCAATGCTCACCCAAAGTCCATCCAGCATTTTACAGCCAGGTTTGGCTGTGATCTTCCATTCATGAGAGAAGTCATGCTGTCAGTTTGCCTCCTTAGTGAAAGACCTAGATATAACCAAACAATCCATTATCATTGATAAGTAGGACACCCCCCTGCTGGTTGTTTTTTCACATGTACTCCTTTTGTGTAGATTTTGCAATCTCTTAGGCTGTGTCTACACTATCACTGGCCTGTAGGGTAAGTGTAGCCACGGAACCTTTTGCCTCTGCCAAAGTCTTTCCCTGTGGCAGGAAAGGCTCCAGCAGCAGGGAGGCAGCAGAACATTGTGCTGCTAAAAATAGCAGGGTAGGCAGGAAGGCACGGCTTGGGCAAATAAAGAGCCATGTAGGGTATGTACTCTGGTATATACCCACACCCTTCAGTTCAGTGTCTTTTCTCATGTAAGCTATGCCTTGTCCTATATGCTGCTATTTATACTCGTGCTGGGGGGGGGGGGAGGGGGTGAGGCGATACCTGTATACGTGCTCTACACACAGCTGAAAGAAACAGTGTAGCTCTATCCTTAATAAGCATCTGATTCAGAATGCAAATAGTCATATGTTGGGACACATAATACACAATGACCAAACAGGAAGAGAAGCCCCCTGAAGAAAGGAATCTGTCCAAGACATGTCACCTCCTGGTTTCTTGCTGTAAGAACTTAATTTTTGGTATAGATATATAACTTCTTAAATACTATTCATAGCTACGTTGGGCTATTGGCTTATGGTAGAAACCTCACATGCCACCCTTTAGCAAATTATTATGCATATATAAAACCCACAGCATCCCTGTAAAATTCCATATGCCCCCTGCACCCTCTACCAGTTGGTGCCAAAAGGTTCCTGGGTCACAACACTGCAGAATATTAACCTTTTTTCGCAATTGCATCACATTGTTGATTCCTATTCAATTTGTGAACCACTTTATCCCCCAGATCTTTTTCAGCAGTACTCCCACCTAGCCAGTTATTCCCCATTTTGTAATTCTGCTTTTGCTTTTTCCTTCAAAAGTGTAGAATGTTCTCTATTACATTTTATCTCATTGAATTCAGACCAATTCTCTAATTTGTGAAGGTTATTTTGAATTGTAATGCTGTCCTCCAAAGTCCTTGCAATCCCTCCCAGCTTGGTGTCATCAGCAAATATTATAAGCATACCCTCTACTCCATTATTCAAGTCATTAATGAAAATATTGACTGGTATCAGACCCAAGACTGATCCTTGCGAGACTCCACTAGATATGCCTTCCCAGTTTGACAGCAAACCATTGATAACTACTCTTTGAGTATGGTCTTTCAACCAGATGTGCATCCACCTTATAGTAATTTCAACTAGACCACATTTCCCTAGTTTGCTCATGAGAATGTCATGTGGGCCTGTGTCCAAAGCCTTACTAAAAGCAAGATATATCAAGTCTACCACTCCTCCCCTCCCCCATCTACTAGATCATTAACTCTGTCAAAGAAGGAAATAAGATTGGTTTGGCACAATTTGTTCTTGACATGACACATCCATTCTGGCTATTCTGTATAACCCTATTATCCTCTAGGTGCTTACAAATGTATTGTTTAATAATTTGCTCCAGTATCTTTCCAGGTATCAATGTTAGGCTTACTGGCCTATAATTCCCTCGTTCTTCTTTTCCTCTTTTTAAAGATAGGTACTATGTTTGCCCATCTCCAGTCCTCTGGAACTTCACCCATCCTCCAGTAATTCTTGAAGATAATTGATAACAGTTTTGAGATCACTTCAGCTAGTTCCTTAAGTACCCTGGGTTGAATTTCATCAGGCCGTGCCAACGTGAATACATCTAACTTATCTAAATATTCTTTAACTCGTTCTTTCCCTATTTTGGCTTTTGTTCCTTCTCCCTTGTTATTTATATTAATTGTGTTGAGTATCTGGTCACCATAACTTTTTTTAGTGGAGACTGAAGTAAAACAGGCACTAAACATCTCAGCCTTCTTGATGTAATCAGTTGTTAGCTCTTCTTCCCTGATAAGGAAAGGACCCATACTTTACTTCATCTTTCTCTTGCTTTTAGTGTATTAAAAAAGTTTTGTCATTGCCTTTAATGTCCACTGCTGGGTGTAACTCATTTTGTGCCTTAGCCTTTCTGATTTTGTCCCTATGTTCTTGTGCTAATTTTTTGTACTCCTGAGCAATTTGTCCATGTTTCCACTATTTGTAGAAGTCCTTTTTGATTTTCAGGTCATTAAAGAGCTACTTATGGAGCCATATTGGCCTCTTATTATTCTTATCTTTCCTTCGCATCAGAATAGTTTGCAGTTGTGCCTTTTATATTCTCCTTGAGAAACTGCCTGCTCTTCTGAATTCCTTTGACACATCATTACCTAGAATTTTGTCTCCTGAACTTTCCTTGTTTAACAATGACTACAATTCTAACTTGTCCATCGGTAAGAGAGAGGGAATGAGAGGGATGCAGGACAAGAAGTTAGGTATTGGGATAAGCCTTTCTCTCATTAATGGGTTATGCCTTGAGTGGACCGTGCAGTCATGTGCCTTCAAAGTCCTGGTTCCATGAGCAAAGGAGGGGTGAGAAATCCCCTTTCTCCTTGTGTTCTTACCAGCTGTTTCTGCTCTTTCACAATGGTGCTGAAGTAGTCAGCAATGAATCTGCAAAGGATCACACAATCATGACTGGGTTTGTTCTGCTCCTACTGGCATCTTTACATGAACACCTTGTTCATTAACATAGGAGTGAACATGTGCTAGTCCAGGTAGCATTTTAAGATGACTCAAATTGTTGGGGACTGGAGAAGGGGTGGAGGGGGAAAGACTGGGTGGATTGGTTAAAATTAGTGTTACCTCAACTGTGACCAAACTTTGTCCTTTGTTCCTCAGGCTGTGGGGCTTGGGAGGCTATAGAAGTAACACACTAAGAGTATGTCTACACCTAGAACACTACAGTGATGTAGATAATCCACCTCCCCGAGAGGTGGTAGCTACGTCAACAGAAGAATGTGGAGCAATGTATGTTGGCCTAATTTTCTAGTGTAGACCATGAGTAAGTCTGCAGAGAAGAGGAAGTATCTTACTTTGAGCATCTGAAGAAACAAGGCTGACTGGTTCTGAAGGGAGCAGTCTCCAGCGCTTAGTTGGAAAGGGAGTAGCTGCAATGCAGTTGTCAAATACTTGCCAACGTTTGAAAGCTAAAAATAGATACATTTGGTGAGAAATATGGATTCATCTCTCAATTTTATTGAAATACCACTGACCAAAGAAAATAGGAAACAATTTGCAAAAAATGAATTGTCCCTTCTAAATGGGGCTACTTGTTATTTATGAAAATGAGGAGAAGTGAAGGACTATCCCAGAAGATGCCTTTGTGCAAAAAAAAAAAAAAAAAGGGGGGGGGGCATTAGAAAGAATTCATACAGAAAATAAGGAGAGACTGATGGAAAGGAGACAATACCAACACAGGAAGTAGATGACACAAAAATCTAGACACAGAAATGACCAACTTAAATTTAGGAGAAGGGAGAGAGTGGATTTTTGTGAATTACCTGACTGTGTCCCCTCTTATCCTTAAAGGGGTGAGGAGGAAGGGACAGTTCTCTTCCCCTCTCTTTCATCATTGAGAGGGAAACTAAATATCAGAATGCTCTCGGACCAATAATATGTATTCGGGATTTGCTGTAAACCATTCATGCTTGCCATTTCCCCCTATATTTTCTTTTTAAATTTTATTTTAGCAAATAGTTAACTTTTGAAAGTCTTGAAAAAAAAATCATAACGTGCACTAACAACTAAAACTAATTTTAAAAATATATACCTTTATGGAGGGGTGCGGGTGTGTGAAAATTTAGCAGGGTGGATTTGATTTAAATCACTAGTCAGGAAGACTCGATTTAATCATGGATTTCTACATAAAAGTGCATTCTTGTTGGTTGTTATAACCTTAATACATATTTTTCACAACTCAGAGATAGATGTAGATTTCATTTTTAGAAGGTACACACTATACATTTTTTAAGTGATTTTTTAAAAAAACTTTTCAGATTAGTTTTACAGCTATATTAGCAAATGAATGATTATTTGGTTATTTTATTTACCAAAGGTAATTGAAGCAAATATTTATGAAGTCATTGGGAGGTGAACTATCTCCAATTCAACAGGTTAATCATTAATATTTCGACGATTTTCTTGCCATGCTGTATTAGGAGGAGAACATCACCAGACAGACATTTAAATTGTTTTATTTAACTAAAACAACAACGTTATGTATTCTGGATTTTTTTCTTCAACAGCAAGCATATAATATTTTAACAAAACAAGAATATGAATTTTTGAATGTAGTTAAACATTCAAGTTTTTTAAAATCAGGTTTGTTTTTGTTAATTGTTTTTAACTAAAATAGTTAAATGAAATATTTTTTTTAAAAAACAAAACAAAAATTAAATCAACTATGTCAGCCAGGTCAACACGAGAAACTTAACATATTGGCGTCTACAGCTAACTCAATCATCTTCACCTTCATTTTCCTGTTTGTTCATAATCTGGAGAAGAAAAAGAAGCTTTCCTGCTTTTTCAGGTCCCAAACGATTTCTCAATTTGGAATGAATTAGTCCAAAGGAAGAAAATATTCTTTCTACACCAGCAGAAGAAGCTACTGCTGTTAAAAGTGAGACTATCACTTCAGCAGTCTCTGAATCCAAGTGCTTAAGTGACTTCCACCAGTTCACTGGTGTGACTTTCTTTAAAACATCAGCAAACATATTTCTTGAATGGTTCACCCTTAGCTTTGAAGTTTATTATAGTTGGCATTATGGAGGGATGATTGCTGGATGTCCATGTCGTAGCCAACTCCTCTTCTTTAGCAGTCAAGGCTTGACCCTGGTACCGAGTATTGAGAATATTTTCAAGAAAATAAGCTGGAGATAGTGCTTGTCCCATTCATTTTTTTAATGCTTGTAATTTAACTCGGTCATTGCATATTTCTCTTTTTAAGATCTCACTCAGATCTTTCCAAATTTCAACAGTGTCAGCAATAAAACAGCTGTTTCCCTGCATTTTGTTCAAGGCTACAGAAATAGGCTTCAGGGTACTCAGCATGTGTTCAACATTTCTCTTAAGACCAATGTTGAGAACTTTGGCTGAGACAGTGCCATCTATTTTTTCACGATTTTGTTCACAAACTGTCATCAGATTAGGCAAGTTCTTGATATAGTGCTCAAAACAGTCCACTACTGAGTTCCATTGCACATCTTGTGGGGGAGTTAGCTTGGTTCCTCCCACTTTTTTCATAGCACCTGCTGCAAAGTGCGTGTTACAGAAGTATTTTGCAATTTCAACATTAGCCTTTATTTCTGGAACACTGAAGTCTTTGGCTAGGAGGTGCATCAAATGAGCACTGCAACTGTATGTTGTTAGCTTGGGACTCTCTTCCAAATAATTTCTTCTCATCTTGGATACATTTGCAGCATTGTCTGTGACCAAACTGCATACTAGACATTTGAATTCTTTTTCACAGTTTATTATAGCTTTTACTGCTACTTCTTGTAAGTATTCTGCTGTGTGCGCATTTCCTGATGTATCAATTGTTTCTGTAAGGAAGACATTGCTCCACCCATCAAGACTCAGGTTAACAATTTCACCCTCTAGACCTTTTGCACGCTGCTCAATTTCTCTTTCCTAGACTTTATCCAGCAATTTGCCTGCGACATCTGCTCTATTGGGGGGACTGTATTCTGGTCTTAATGACTGAACCATGTTAATGAAGTGTGGGTTCTCAATCATACGGATAGGAGAGTTTGTTGCATAAGCAAACTGGGTAATTTTTTCATCAATTACCTCTTTTTGTAATCTGCTGATTCTTATCACAAACTTATCTATGGTTGTTTCTGGATGATGGAGATTTTTTTTTTCTTTTTGGTACAGGTGATATAATGTGGCTATGTGACATACATGATGTGATTGAAACACTATCATTGGCAGATAACTCTGAAACTATAGAAAATGAAGGTGATCTTGAAGGTGGATAGTCTTTAGAATCCTGTATGTTGAGGATGGATTCTCCTAAACAAAATAAGTCAATGCAGTTATTTAATTATTATTACCATACTGCTCGTTTAGTATTACTCATTGCATTCACTGACAGTACTACTTTAAAGGTGAAATTGTAAAAAGAAAATCTATCTATTTCAGCTATTCATTTTTTATCACAACTGCATCTAAAATGATAGTACCATAGAGTAACAACTATATTTTTTGCTCAAACATGAGAATTCAAGAATAGTCGAGAAGGAAGATAGGCAGTCCTTAAGAAAGAAATATGAAATAAAAAAGTTTACCAACCTGAAGATCCTGCATGTTCAGACATGTTCCTTTCATCATCTTCAACGTAGCTTCCTACTGAGAAACACTTCTCATGATGTTGTTTCATTCGGGCAATCAGGCCTTGCATTTCTTTGTTGCGCTGTTTGCATTTTGCACGCGTGCCTGTCTTACCCACAGGTAGAGGAACTTCATTAAAATATTCCCACACTGGGTCTCTTTTTCGGCCTTCTGCCATTATAGGTGTTCCCTTCTAGTGAGAGAATGGTATGGTAGATCTCAAATCAATGAATGCTACACTCAGAAAGACCTCAAGACTTCTGGAATATGCTGCTCAAACAGTTTCATTTTTGTTTCTACTGCCTGTCTCTCCCTTTTCACATTGATCTCAAGACTTCTTGCCTTGTCCAGATCTATTCCGCCCCCAACAATCTTCAATTAATTGAACTTTTTGAAACTTTGCACTTTTAGAGAGAGGTAAGGGATTGACTCTGTGTACACAAATTTGCAGAGGGACAATAGGGCTGAGGTCGGTTACGTCTCACTTATATATATTATTTATTTATTTAAATATATTTTTGCTGTTAACAAGCATGTTACCTCTGGAGACACAAATGCACACTTTGAGAACTGCAAAACTAAGCATCTCTGATGGTATCTTCTATACTGAGCACTGAGTCCCATTGGGTAGATAGAAAGATTAACCTAAATAATCTATACAGAAGCCTGTGGAACCCCATAAGATTGGGTCTCTAATCCATGAACTATTGGAACTCATTTACAAAACTTTTCTTAAACTACATGAATATATTCTCGTACTATAGAATTATAATTTATAATCCCTATTCCATGATGAGAAATCTTTGAGCTATAATGTATCTTAATTAAAACTATCTTTAGATAAAAAGAACAGGAGTACTTGTGGCACCTTAGAGACTAACAAATTTATTAGAGCATAAGCTTTCGTGGGCTACAACCCACTTTTTTCCTCAAAAAGCATTTTATCAAAAAATCCAACTTAAATAAAAAAAAAAAAACAATTGATTTTTATTCACCCTGTGAAGGACAGACGAGGTCTATTTCGCCTCTTGGTTTGTGCCAGCTGGGTGGATCAGGTCATGCATAGCAGAGGCTGACTAACTGGCAGGTTACCTATGACAGTGGCTATGTCTAGGCTTGGAGTTGGGGGTATGATTCCCAACTTGATTAGACCTACTCGCACTAGCTGTCATTGAGATGGTGCACTAAAAATAATAGTGTGATGGTTATAGCAAGTGCAGAGTACGGCTAACCACCCCAAGTAAATACACACTGGTGGATTTGTACTCATAGGGTATGCGTACACTGGAATTAGACACCTGCAGCTGGCCCATGCCAGCTGACTCGGACGGAGGGCTCAGGCTAAGGGGCTGTTTAATTGTTGCAGCCCGAGCTCTGCAACCCTGCCATGTTGCAGGGTCCTAGAGCCTGGGTCCCAGCCCGAGCCCGAATGTCTGCACTGCAGTTAAACAGCTCTTTAGCCCAAGCCCCATGAGTCCAAGTCAGCTGGCACAGGCCAGCTACGTGTTTTTAATTGCAATGTAGACATACCATGAGTGGCTAGCCTGTGCCCGGGGCCATGCTATTGTGGCGACGCTATGGTTTTTAGCACTCTGGCTTTATGAGAACTAGTGTCAGTACCCTGTTTCCCCGAAAATAAGACCTACTTCCAGTTTTGCCTCTTGCTGTAATATAAGGCATCCCCCGAAAATAAGACCTCCCGGATAATAAGGCCACCCCGGAATATAAGGCCCCGAAGCTCCAGGAAAAATAAGACCTCCCCTGAAAATAAGACCTAGCGCATCTTTGGGAGCAAAAATTAATATAAGACACTGTCTTATTTTCGGGGAAACACGGTATGTCGGCTTGAACTGGGAATTCTGTCTCTCTCCCTCCCCCCATCCCCCAGTTCCAAGTGTAGACGTAGCCCATGTGTTAGTGCAGATTCCAGAGCTTATGATTGAGGGTTCAGTTTAAAGAAGTGGGAATTTCAGCTTTGGAAGCTACACGTCGGGACTGAGAAGGGATGAAACTTACTGAGAAGGGAGAAAATGAATTCCTGACTGGTTGTCTTCCTGCCTGAATTTTCATTTATTCAGTTTCCAGTTAGAAAGGCACAACATATAAATTAAATTTACTGTACACTTCGAACAATCGCTTTTTAGAAAGAATAGGCAGGAATGAGCTTTTCCCTTTCAAACTGTGACTTGCCACATAATCGCAGGCCCATGAGGTCCGTTTAGCCTTTTTCAGGATGCAGTTTAGTGAACATTTTGTCACCAGAAAGGAGTACATAAAAGCAGCGGAAAAGATCCCTGTAGATTACTGACAGGAGAACATGTCTGTCTTAAGGTGTATCCAGCAAAAACAAAGACATTTCTCCCCAGCACGGTTCTTCAAACTTGGCTTAATATTGAATTCTTATGAAGAGCTGCAAAGCAAGCAGTGTGTATAGCTTTAGTAGCCTTGAAGTTGTGAAATACTGAGAGTGGGCAAGTCTGGGAAAGAGTGCACTAAAGTAGATGGTCATGAGCAGCGAATCTCTGTATACATACAGACTTGATGACAGTTGCTACTGTGGATTCCCAGCACATAGTTTTGAAATCGTTGTAACTTTGGTAAATCAAAACCAAATATTTTAAATCAAGTAAGTGGTTACAGTTTGAAATGAAAGTGTCTGTGATTTGATCTTTTCAACTCAAGTGGCAGAAGCCATTTAATGTTAAACTGGTATAAAATATGGGTGTACATTTTTCAGGCACTAATTGCACCTGCAAAAATGGAGATGGGGGTTTCATCCTTTCGCAAAATGTTACCTAGTGTGCTTATTTCACAACCCCCAAACACTTAACAATTTCCTACCCAGCTGACAAAACATTTAGCTTTCTCCCTGACAGTTTCTACAATTGATATTCATTGACTGTTCAAAAACCTGCACATAATTGAAATTTTGGATATAATAGCCAACAATGAGACACTTTACCAATTGGATTATTCATTTTCATCTTTAATTCAATAAGATCCATTTTTTTAAAGTTTACCTGAGTTTGTCACAGTATTTCCAGGCTGCCTTACTTACAGAATCTACATCCACTTAGTTACCACAGAGTACCTGTGAACTTGGCTGGGAGAAAAAAAAAAGCTGTCTTCCAGCCTTCAGTATCTTGTGTGCTAACTTACACCCAGTTTAAAGGTTTTGTTACCTTTAATTTAAGATTAACTTCCTATATAAGTTCTCTCCCATAAGATTGGACAAAAAAAGTGGGTGATAACCCTCAAATAAAATTAACCTTGGCCCTAGCCTGATATGGTGGTAGAACAATATTTTAAAAACTGACTTTTTATCCATATATTTCATAATGATAGGAAATAATTATTTGTAAAAGACAAACACATTAAAAAGAATATCTGCAAAGGATGGCTACTTTTATATTTTAAAACCTAAAAACTTCAACTTGAATTGTGTAACCTGAGTGGAAGTGAGAGCTGGTGGTCTGCAGCTTCATCCAAGGGCAGTTCACCTATTGAATAAACATTGAGACTAGTGAGCTGCGGAAGCCTGCAAAGCTTCTACCATTTGGACCTCCTGGAACAGAATATTTGCTGAATAGATTTCCAAGTTTACCGCATGTTGCTTCCTACAGTTCAGCTGTCTAAATAAATGGAAGTATTGTGCATAACTGGGTTTTACTATTTTATATTTTTGTTGACTGAGATCTTATATGTGAAATTATTACAATATAGACAGTTGTGTGAAAGGGATGACGTTTGTCTTTTTGTTTTGTTTTTATAATCTAGTTGATGTTTTTTGGAATCTTTTTGTGCCTGGATGCTTTTCTCTATGTGTTCACCCTGCTTCCTTTGCGAGTTTTTCTGGCATTGTTCCAGTTCATCACTCTGCCTTGCTATGGCTTACGGTAAGTTTTTGTTTTGTTTTTAAAAAATAAAATATTACTATCTTTAAATAATATTTCAGCTACATGGTTAACTTTTTGTTATTGGCCTATTTAATTTTATGGCCCTTTCGGCTTAGACTCATATTAATAATGGATTTCAGTGTTGTGAACAGAAGGTCTCATTTAAACCTACCAAAACAGAAAAAAAAAGTCAAATTAGTCTTAACACTCATCACTAACTCACCCCTTTGGTTGCCCACATGTTGCCCATAACATCATGCAGACACATTTTTTTAAAGGGTTGAATTAAATAGCCCTTTTAATTCAATTCTTGTTGATGGGCATCTTTATACATTGTGGCTTTGTGTTGAAATAAACACTTTGCTGTGAAATCAAAGGTAACCCTTTTGCCTATGTAAAAAGCATGATTTTACTTCGATAAGGAAGTAAATTCTGGGTGGAGTGGGTACCTTACTTCAACAACCAGGGGTACGCATATCCCTGGGGCTATGTAGAGCTCTTCCAGGGGGTACATCAACTCATCTAGAGAATTGTCTAGTTTTACAACAGGCTACATAAAAAGCATTAGCCAAGTCATTACAAACTAAAATTTCATACAGACGCTTGTTTATACTGCTCTATATACTTTACACTGAAATGTAACTACAGTATTTATATTCCATTTAATTTATTTTATGATTATATGGTAAAAATGAGAAAGTAAACAAATTTTCAGTAATATTGTGCTGTGATACTTTTGAATTTTTGTCAGATTTTTTGTAAGCAAGTAGTTTTTAAGTGAGGTGTAACTTGGGGGTACGCAAGACAAATCAGACTCCTGAAAGTGGTACAGTAGTCTGGAAAGGTTGAGAGTCACTGCCTTACTAAAATTATTTAAGGAATCTGACTGATTTGGGGGATTGGTAATGAGTATAGAGACTTTCACTCCTACATCAATAGTTCTGATTGTTAATGCATAGAAGTTATTACCAGCTGATAGCGTTCTTTCTTTTTTTGCCTCTCTGGCTGAGAGAACAAAGATTGAAGGGGTGCAGGCCTGTCCAGAGAAATGTGGAGTCTTGGTACATCGTGCTCACTGGGGCCCCTCCCTCTCCTTTTTCACTTTGTTTACACAGAAGTTATTGCCCTTTTGGTGTGCGCCCTGATCTCGGGCCCCTGGTACAATTGTCCCCCATTCCCTTCCCCCCCCTGCAAACCCTGAATGGATGCATAGATTAAATTTAGTTTAATCCTGAAAAGAGGGTATCTCCATTTAGACTTTATGCAAACCCTTGAGTGTATTAAGCTTGAGAGATTGCAATACTGGTGCCTATGCTATAATATTTATTTGAATTAATAGAATACTGTGCGGCTGCGATCTGCACTTTCATAAGCACTGTGTTGACCTAATAATAAAAAGGCAGCTTGCATTTGTATTATATAGACAATGTTTTGTGGGTTTGAAATGTTTTATTTTAGAACATATTTTTTAACAGAGGGAAAACTAGTGTGATTACATGACAAAGACCACCATAGCTTTTAAAGTGTCTTCTGTTTTGTGTTGTGAAATTTGTGTGCGCAAACTTGGGAAATGTTTAAAACTATTAAAAATGGACACTAGATGGCAGCCTTTGGTGTATCTTATCTTGCTGTTTCATGAGATTAATCTGGGAGTTTTTCATAATGCAAAACAAAGATTTTCCTACCATGTACATCTGTAGTATAGCACAGTACTACAGTTTATCAATTTTAACTTGTTTCTTCATCACCAATTAAACAACATCCATACAAATTCTTACAAGAGGAGATGTAATCACCAAAATATTAAAATGCAGTTCAACTCTAAAACTGTAATTTAAAAATGGCATTGTGGGGATTTATTCTTACAGTTACTTCCTTTCTTTTTACACAGTTTACAAGTAAAATGTTTTCCTCAATGCCAGCCTTGCAGAGCTAGCCTGGGATCAGGAAAAAAAGCCTTTTCTGCTGTGCATAATAATCTGTAATAAGTATCTATAGACTAAACATTGGTTTTTAGATGCACATTGGCAACCCCATTGTCTTCAGTCAGGTTTTACAGGTGTAGCCAAGAGCCAGTAATTTAACAATTTGGTCCACTAATTTAACTTTCTTTTTTAATGTTTGAGCCAGAATCCAACTCATTCTACTATTTTGGCTATACAGGGCTAAAAGAAGTAAGTAGTAGTAAAAACCTTTTTCATTGCTAATATCAACAGCTATGATTTCATTATACCTAAGGAGCAGATCTTTTCAGTGAGTAAGTTCAGTTTTGTTCAATCACTTTTCAAAACAACTTCACTGGAAACACACCTTTCCAAATATATTTAGGTAGGTAGACTCTTCATTAGAGTAGATTATCATACATTGTCTAATTCATGGATGTTTTAAATGTGATGACTTTATATAATGTTCACCCTTAATTCATGTTTACAATACACTGTAATTTTGTTTAGCATGACATGATGATGCTGTTACTAGGCATTCTGAGTTTTCCATTTTACTTTTGTTATTTAATAGCCACTGATTTGATTTGGTATAGCAAAAAATAAAACTTGGGCTTTGATTCCTAAAATTATCAATATACACTTATGTATAGCTAAATACCATGTCAGTAGGTGAAGCATATCTATAATTACTGAAGTTATTGACAAAGCAAATGGCTGATTAACTTTCTCTTCCTCACACAGTTCAAGTAGGTGTTCTCCCCTTTGGTTGGAAAGATTTGACTAGATCTTCCTTATAGCTGTAACCTGTAACATCGTATTCCATTCTGTATAGTAAATAAAAGTGCTCCTCCCTTCACTTGGACTTTTTTTCTCAAGATCTCATTAGAGAAGTTGATTAGCGTTCTGTCTCCCTTCTCCTTTTGCTCTTCATTTATTCTATTTCCTTGTAACTTTACTGTTCTTTATAAAATAGAAAGGGATTGTATTTCCCTTCCTCTTTCTTGGAAGGACTTAAAGCTTTTTCTTTTATGTTAGGCTAATCTGTATTCATGGTAACATGCATGGTGCTTAAATGCAAAGAGGGATCTGCACATAGGTTTCTTATATGTATATTTTAATATCCCCATGAAACAAATTAGCTGAAACATTGAACAAGGAGATTCCCAGATCTAGGATAAATTTCCTGTCGCTATTCTACTTGCGTATTGTCAGGTTTTGACATACCTACTTTACAGGTTAGACAATATAAGCTCTTCAACAATTTGACCACTAAGTCATTCTAGGTCACTTTCTTTGGTTTAGATTTAAATCTGTTGTGCAAATTCCGGTTCATTATATTTGTTAGAGCAACATTAATGTTAATGTAGATAGCTAGATCTTCACAGATGCTCAGAATTACTGAGGCTACAGCTTATCTACAGTACATTCGTAGCTGGAGCAATTCAAGAGTCTGTCACTAAGTGTAAACTGCCTGTCAATCTTGCACAGCAAAACTGGCAGGACTTTGGTGCTGTTTCCCTTGAGAGTGAGTGATAGTGTGTATTTTGGTAGTTTGGCAGGCCTAATTTTCTTCAGTCTGTGTTCCAAACATAGAGTGGGTGTATCTAAAGATTTGACAAACAGTTTAGGAAGTTAAGTAGAATTAGTAAGGCAATTTTACAGAACTCAAATAATTCCAGTATGTCTTCCTCCAAGGAAGGACAAAATTCTCCTAAATTCAATAAATCTTTTTTTGCTATTCTTACTATTAACTAAATTCAGGATACTAACCAAGATATTCTTTAACCACTCAATCATGCTATGCTGAAACACCAATTCTGAAAATTTGTTGGAATAAATCTCTTGATACTTCTCAAGAATAGATTATTGAACTGTGTACTTTTGAGAAAAGTACTAGATGTTTCCTTGACAATTGAGCCAGATATGATTAGTTTAGACAACAGATTTCTTAAGCATCTTAATCTTTTGCTTGTAGAATTTTATAAGGATATTGATCATTTATTTTCAGCCTAGCATAGCTAAAGGCCCATGAAGAAGTGATAGCAAGATCTTTGTTCATAATAATATTAGTACAAAGAGTCATAGGATGAAGTCTTAAAATTGCACATTATCCAAGACAGTTTCTTAGATATTAGGACTAAAGAGGATCCTATCCAGTAAAACTAATTCTATAATTAAGCCATAGAATGAATAAAAACTAGATTAAATTACATCTTTGTTCTTTCCTGAAAGTGAGGTTTTTCTATGATCTCAGACTTTTTTTTTAAAGCAGCATTCTAGAAAATACTGAACTAGATTATAAATTTTCTTATGTGGGAAGACATGTCCGAATCTAAGTATTAAATCGTTGGAGTGTTTCCCTAAAATGTTCAAACTTGTTCTGTTATGTGGAAATCAACAGATTTATCTTTTAAATACACTTGGCATACAGGGTATGTTATTGCTCTGCTTATTTCTTCCTAAAAGGAATAAGTAGAACTAGGTCCATTTATAATAAATTTAGCTCCCTTCTAGGCCTAGTTGTAGTGGCTATAACTATAAAATTCCCTGTTCTGTTACCCTTGTTGGGCTTCCGTCCTTTCAGTAGGAAATAAACAAATGTTATTGCTTTACTTCAAAGAAAGAACTATAGCAGAGAGAACCGTCTAGAAAAACCAAACATACTTTTCCTCTGTGGATCTTGTTTCTTTGTCATATTGTCAGACCTTTTTAAAAACGTAAATTGGAGTTTCCATTACATACAGACTTAGTCCCCAGCTTTTAATTTTTTGGGGAGGGTGTTTTTTGTGCTAAGGACTAGTTCCAGCCCTTGTACTCACACAGATTCTTCACTGTCTGATGAAATCACTGGGAAGGCACATGTGTGTCTTCTTCCATCAGGATATATTCTAAGTTATTCCTTCTAAACAAAAAATCAAAACCCTGTCCATGTGCATTCTGTGTATGCTACGTTAGAAAAGCTTATCAGTGTCAGTGCAGACGTCCATCTTTCCTTTCCATAACTATGTAGTGTAGCGACATTACAACCTTCTCTCTTTCTTTCTCTCTTGTAAATCAGACTGAAGGGAAGAGCACTTTCACTTCCTTTATAGGATGGAATGTGGTGTCACAGGGAACTTCTCCATGGTGAGTAAATCCTGATTTTCCTTTTATGCTATCAGCCAAATTCACATCTACTTGTATTCAGTAGCCTGACTGATCACAATATATAAATGGACAACATAGGTAGATTATTAATTAATGTTCCTGGATAAAAAGTCTGGCACTTATTATACATTGCCCACAGATGTATGGCTCTTTATAGGAAAACATAAAGGCTATCCCTTGCTGTTAGTAATAGACTTGTGTAAGTCACATAAGACTCACATAATAGTCTTATGTGACTTTTCTTGGCTATGGAAATATAGTTTGATATTAAAAATCACTCGGTTTTAAAAATGTTGTAGGTACAGTGTATGTGCACCACTTCAACCAACATATAAAACATTCTTAACATCATAGCCCTTGCTCTGTTTTCATTAATTATCTAGCATAGCACATGGTCTGTTTTTACTTTGTATTGTAATAAATTGTATTCTGAATGCTTCTCTGCACCATCATAGTTATATTTTTGCTTGTACTTTATTTTTTAACTAAATTTTATAATTAAAACTACAGGAGATTTATAAAAACTGTAACTCATTTAACAGAGTGAAATTACTTTATCTCTGGGTGACCACAAGACCAACTTTAGTCTCTGGATTTTTGAAAATATATCTGCATTTCATCAGGTGTAAAAGACTAAGCTAATTGTTTTGTTTTTCAGAAAGAAAGTTATAGATATTGTGAAAACTTTTTAGACTTATTTGCAAAATAAAATAGATTTATTAAATTTATTAAAATTGTCCTATGTTCTTCATTTGTTGACTTTTAATATTACTGCTGCTTGTTATTTAAAAAGTAAATTTATTAAGCGAATTTTTTGATTGTTCTCACATGAAATCTTATTTTACATTTATTCTGAGACAGCTCTCATCAGGGCCTAGGAATCAGGTTGGTTTTATGTTACATTCTTAGCATGGTCTCGTGCTGTGTTGTTTGCATGTAGTTTTTGTGTTTGTCTGAAAAGTGAAGTGCCGTTTAATATTGATAAACTTAGCCCCATTTTGTCCTATATTTCAAATGGAGGTGTATGAGCAATACTGTACCTTAATATTAGAAACCAGTTGAGAACTGCGCATGCACACACACCTTTTCCAAAACAAAAACTGACACTGATTTCAGTCTATATACAGGTATGCTTATAGCAAACTCATTTTGGTTTTGTTTTCCCTGACATTTTAATTAGTAAAGATATTTTTATGACAAAAGCATTGTTTTTAAGCAGTAGCCTGCTCATTCCTATTGATGCCTCATTTAAAGTCATAATCCTCTAGTGCAGTAATTTTGATATAATTATGATGCTACACATGAAGGATTAAGACTTCAGTTGAGGGAAAATATATATTAAGGAGCTAAAAGTTTAACAATCTGGTTTTCATGTAAATATCGTTAGTCGTTATAAAAAAGGAGAAACAAAAACAGATTTTAATCGGTTAGCAATAGTTGTGTTTAAATTGAATATTCTTTGACTTTAAAGAGAGATGTGGTCAATATGCTGAGGCCCAAAACTTAGTGATGAATTATTTTTAAATGTACAATGCTTAATATTTAATGGAAAAGTTGTAATGAATATTTTTAAAAATTCAAATGAAAAAGGATTTTTGTTTGGACTGAAAAATTCACTTAGTTTTGCGACCGAAATTTGAAGTGTTTTTAATGCATGAACCAGACAGTACAACTAACTAGCCTGTTGCATTATGTAAGCTCAGTGAAATGCAATAAGTACTCTAAGTAAATTAGATTTTATAATAAAATCTGGCTTAATCTAAGATAGTATTAATAAGGTAATGTGTTCATTAATAACTAGATATTTTTAAAAGGATTTCAATTGTAACAATTATCTTATATTTTTGTGTAATCTATAGTGTGTATTACTGTGTATTTATTTGTATAACAATAGCACTACAAGCCCTATTGTGCTAGGTGCTATACAAACACAGAACAAAAAGTCAGTCCCTGCTCCAAGGGGCTTACCATCTAAGTATAGAACAAGAGACAGCAGATGAATATCAACAGACAGGGAGTACAAGTAAACAACAAGATATTTATTGATCAGCATGAAAGACTGTGGTTGCTGCACACTAGCAGCCTCGCCTACAGCAGCTGTGATGTGAGGACGGTAGGAATACCAATAATAAGGTTGTCTAACACTTCCCTTATAACAGCTTGTCTTCATTTGCTTATAACTTTGTTAATTTTTAACTGCTTTGGTTGAAATATTCCATGCTTAGTGTCTGCCTCAGATTGTTTTGTTTTTGAAAGTTTGAGCAAAAATGGTTCAACTGTTTTTCAGTAACAAGACTAGTGAAAAATAAATAGTTTTACCAGTATTTATTAAATAGAGTTTGAGACTTTTGGAGTGGCTTTAGTGCCTCAGAGCTCTGGAACAGTAATTCAAAATTTGGCAGGGGATCAGTTGGTAGTCATGAAGTCAGAGAGGTGCCTTTTGCTTTCCCTCTGGAGTAGCCACCCAGATTTGACTGAGTTATCATTGACTGAAAACTGCAATTTGCACACACTCGGAACTTGCTCCTTAAGTGTTTGAACATTCTGACTGTACCCGAACCTCTCGTCTTTTGAAGCAGCCACACAAGGAAACTTCTGGAGGGGACATAGGCAAAACAAATATTTCTACTGATCAAAATGTCCTTATGGGGATGGTATACTAGTCTGGGATCCAAGTGACTCAACTTTAGCCCCACTTTTCTACTGATGCAGAAAATATTCAGTAATATTTGTCTGTATTTGGAGGAACCTGGTTTGTATTATCTATATAATAAGGTTCCAGGAATGTAGCTCTGAACCCTAAAATGACTGTTGGGTCAGTGTGAAGCACTGGAAGCAGTTACACGTGTGGTTCAGATCTCTTTTTGTTCAGAATAATATCACTAGGTTGAATCATTACGGAATTTCATGGTCTGTCACCATCCAGTTTTTAAGTTCTCAACCATTTTGATGTTATGAATTACTTCCATGTGCAGCTATCGGAAGGCATGGATCTAAGCAATGGCAAGGGTCCTAGACCATTGTGATTTCAGAGGTAACCCAACCAATCACCACCTTACTCTACAGCTAATTTGCATGCAACAATTTCATTGTTTGTATGAAGGAGACTGCATAGGGTGATGGATTTCTTGGCTCAGTTGCACAAATGTGCACCCCAAATACACATAGCCCCTCACTGCAGCACACACCCCTTGTTCACCATCCATATAAATCAATAGTCAAAAAATCAAAACAACTCTCCCAGCTCAATACAACATCATCAGTTTGCACAATAGCCCCAGACACACACAGCTCCTCACTGCAGCAGAGCACCTGCATAAATCATCACAAATCTCCCAGCACAATGCCCCAGACACAAATCCACACAACCATTCACACAACACAGCCAGCATACGCAGTAACCTGAAACATAAACCTTTCACTGCAGCACACACCCTCATTCACCACCCATACAGAGCCGCACAACGCCACCCATGCATAAATGAACACAACCAGTACACACAATGACTCAACAACATTCTACGCTTCAGACTGATGTTTGAGGTTATGAAAACAGCTACAAACATGGTTGAAAGCTGTTTTTGTTTAGAATATCACCAGGTTCAGTCACCACTGAGATTTGTGGTCTGTTACCATTCAGTTTGTTTTCAGCCATTTTTGGCATTTTTACCCACACGACTTCACAAATTACACCCGTGTCACAGCATGGGCTTTAAGCTAGTAGTAGAATAATTATATACTTTATATCATAATAGCAACTAAGGAGTATGTTAAACAGAATCTGCTAAAACTAAATATTTTAAAATCAGCGGGTCTAGATTACATGCACTTAAAGTTTTAAGAGTTGTCTGAGATGCAGTCCAGACAGTTGATAATCTTTCGTAAATCTTGAAAAATAGGGAAGGACTGCTATGTTATCCTCATCTTAAAAAAAGACAAGAGGGATGAACTAGTAACTATGGGCTGATGAATTTTACATTGATCCTTGGAAAATTATTGCATCCCAAAACAACCTTTCCTTTAAAAAAAATCAAAGGACAGTAATGTGCCATTTGGCATAGTTTAACTTGTCTGATTCTTGGATGTGATTATAACTTTTTTGTTAATAAAGGTAATTGTGTTGACACTGTATACTTAGACTTTTGTAAGGCATTAGACTTGGTAGTGCATAACATTCTGATTTAAAAAAAAAGCCCTGTACCAAATCAATATATCAAAATGACAACCTCGTAGATCTCAAAGCATAATTATTAGCGGGTATGATATTTTGGGGACAGTTTAACTCTTTTTCAAGAACAAGGCTATACAGAGAATAAATTGGGTGCTTCTTTTTACCCTCTTTCACATATGCAACAGCATGATAAAATTATAAACAGTAATGACATTAAAAGGCAACAAATTTTAAAATTGATAATCAGTTGTGGCATAATTCATAACTCACTGCCAAAGAATATTGAACCAAAAGATAGACTTAGATTCAAAAAGGATTACGTTTATATAAGGCTATTACACTTAAACTAGACAAGAATTTTAAAACGGTAATAAACATTCTGGAATAAAACCAATCATTTACTAATATTGGAAAGAAACTTCCCTCCTGGGCATATTATTGAATATTTTTCCATCGTGAGGATTTATCCTCTGAAGCATTAATCAGTATTTGAGACAACAAGATGCTGGACTAGATGGACAGTTTGACTGGATTGAATATGGCTGTCTGTGTTTTTTGTCATCTTTTTGTATAGTCATGATACATCTTTAATTTATAATCTAAAAAATTTAGAAAAGTACCTAGATGTTGCAATTTAATGCAATACAAAGTAAATGTACAATGATATTAGAATTAGGGAGGGAAGATGGATAATTTTTGTGCTTCTGTTCTTTTTGTTTTGCAATCAGTTGCCACCTCTACTGTATAAGAGCCTCTAGGATAAGGGTATTTTATCCAGATGGCCCTTTACTTACAAACAAAAAACTGTATATAAGAAACCTGCTGTCTCTTGTGAGCTGATGCTTAAAACACAACAACAGAAAGCCCTCATGTTTATTCTTAGGTGTCTTTGTTGCTGCCTTGTTTTTAGTTTGGCTTTTGTTTTTTTTTTGTGGTGGGCCCATAGAAGAAATGCTGTCACTGATTCTCCTTGGGATAAATTTGGTAAAAATCAGTAGCCTGGCTTCTCTTCAAAATATTGGCTGCACTGAGTAAAATTGTGAATAAGTTTATTATATCATTATATTATGGATCCTTTATATGTGGGATAAAGATAGCTAAAAATGCACTACCCAGATTACAGGTTTTGGATGCCAGAATCTCATCAGCTTTATACATTTTATTTGACTTGTGGGTTAGTTATTCTGGATACCAGTAAACCAGGGTTTTATTGTGGTTCATTTTACTCATGCTCTACCAATTGTTAAATAACTTTAATGGTACAGCTGTTAGAACAAAGAAGGGTTTGGCAAGGACAGATGGCAATGCAGTATGAGCCTGAAGCTATTTTTCTTCTCCTAGAATAATGTACAATACAAATACTGTCGAAACAAATACTCCTGAAGTGTGAGCATTTGTAATTGTTTTCTTCATAATGATATTTGTGTTTCTGATCTTTTGCACAAGTTTGGACACTTGGGCTTTGTTTCTCCCAAACAATAGATGGAAACAGAACTCCTTCCTACTGTATGAGATGCATGTAAGAAATTTGTTTAGAATAGCATGGGTATAAAACTTGCACATGGTCAAGTCATTGACTTATGATTGTTTCAAAAATGGAATTAAAAAAAAAACTTCTGAAGAAAAGAAATTTCCCCCTATTTGTTCCTTTTCATTGGTTAAACGTTCGTTTTCTATAGTTTTTTGCATTATATTGCAATAGTCAGGGATGTTTAACTGAGGGCCAGGAAGCAGGTACTCATGTAGGTCTTAAAAAGTGGCTTTTCTTATGTCAGAAATATAATAATGTTTAAAAGTTGATAATTTTTTTCCCATTAGCTCATATTTAAAGCAAAATAAATTTGAGGTTAAAATAACCTTTACATTCTTGACAACTGGAAAGATATATTTAATTGTTCTGACATTAACATCACGATAACCCTTCTTAGACTTTGATATATTGCCACTATACATCTCTGGCACCACTATATTCTTTTAAGTACCATAACAAAGTGATGAATAAAATAGTTTGGTAGGACAAAAACCCCAAATGAAGGTTGGCCTCTTGTGTGCTCTTAAGAGGGTAGCCTCGCTTACAGCTTTGCTGCCTGGCTAGAGCCCTGAGAGATTGAGTTCCTTGGTCTGTTCAAACATCTATGCATGTTCAATGGAGAGTGAGCTGGCGAATGCCCCAAGATTATCCTCTTTTGCTGACAAATGGAATCAGCAGGTTTCCAGGTCTTTCTGATGTGTATCTCTTCGGTTGTCCAGCTTGCAACGTGGCCCCCAGATAAAAAGCTCTTTCTCATTACCCCCCCCCTGAATAGTTGCTATTTGGGAAGGTAGGTCTGTGCCAGGGAGCTTGATACAAACTCAATGAAACGTAAAGTCATAAGACTTTTGCAAATGCAAAAAGAGTTACAGTTCGTGGACACTAACATACCATCGCTCATAAACAATAATAAAGTAAATTGAAACTTCTGTGCAGTGGATTATGGAGAAAACAAATGGCTCTTCTCTTCACTGAAGGGAATTAGTTACGGTTTTTTAATCAATTTGAATTAAAATTTTGTTACTAATTAGTCCTGTCTATAATTAAGGTTAAGTATAAGTAGTACAAGTGCAGCATAATCAAATCAGTTATGAAACCTTGAAATGATCAGCTTTAAGGAGCAAGACATGTTATGGAAGTGTTATAATATAATACACTAAATAGTAGAAAGAGCAAGTAGAGGAAAAGGCAAGAATTTTATAGTCTTTCCACTGGAATAAAGATCACTTGAAGGACAGCCACGAGCACACAGTTCATGCATTATTGACTTGTGAGAACATAAGAATGGCCATACTGGGTCAGACCAATTGTCCGTCTCGACCAGTATCCTGTCTTCCGACAATGGCCATTGCTAGGTGCTTCAGAGGGAATGAATAGAACAGGTAATCATCAAGTGATCCATCCTGTCGCCCATTCCCAGCTTCTGGCAAAACCGAGGCTAGGGATACCATCCCTGCTAACCTGGCTAATAGCCATCGATGGACCTATCCTCCATGAATTTATATCGTTCTTTTTTTAACCCTGTTATAGTCTTGGCCTTCACAACATCATCTGGCGAGGAGCTCTACAGGTTGACTGTGTGCTGTGTGAAGGAATATTTTCTTTTTTGTTTGTTTTAAACCTGCTGCCTATTAATTTCATTTGGTGACCCCTAGTTCTTGTGTTTATGAGAAGGAGTAAACAACACTTCCTTATTTACTTTCTCCACACCAGTCATGATTTTATAGACCTCTATAATATCTCTCTCCCCCCCCCCCACCCGGTCGTCTTTTCCAAGCTGAAAAGTCCCAGTCTTTTTAACCTTTCCTCTTATGGCAGCCATTCCATACCCCTAATCATTTTTGTTGCCCTTTTCTGAACCTTTTCCAATTCCAATGTATCTTTTTTGAGATGGGGTCACCACATCTGCATGCAGTATTCAAGATGTGGGCATACCACGGAGTTATATAGAGACAATATGATATTTTCTGTCTAATTATCTATCCCTTTCTTAATGATTCCCAATATTCTGTTTGCTTTTTTGACTGCCGCTGCACATTGAGTGGATGTTTTCAGAGAACTATCCACAGTGACTCCAAGATCTCTTTCTTGGACTCCAAGATCTCTTTCAGCTTATTTAGACCCCATCGTTTTATATGTATAGTTGGAATGGCAGTAATTCTGGCCACCTTTTTCTCATATCATGACCTTTTTGGTGACTACAGAAGCTATGAAACGACATACATACAATCAACGTTCAATTGTCAATTAAAAAAATCCCACCCCATCCCTCTCAAGGGGATCAGGGAACTGGGAATGGGTAGGCAGGAATCTTTCTGATAATTTCAAAATGTGCTTTCCTCTGCTAAACCCCTAATCTTTTCCCAGGAAAATCTAGAGAAAACCTATTACGCCTCTTACTCAGCTAGTAGTTGTGATATCCACTTAATTCACCTCTGTAGTCTACTTGTATGGCTACTTTTATTTTTGGGACAACCTTGAAGTAGGGGTTCAGCAGACTAGTATAGGAAGCTGCTATTCCCTGCTCACTTTTAGCACCTGCTTTAGACATAGGACTGTTGTCAAGTTCCTTTTCCTCAGGAGTAAGTGGTGCTGTTGTAGTACATTGATGATTCTTTTTCTTTCTCAGGAGAAAAAACAGCCATGTATATATACTCTTCTTTCCTCCTATACGCTGCCCTCTATTTCGTCCTTCACCTGTGATTGGCCAAGGTCTGGGTACACACAGTTGCACTAGATTAACTGAAGATGTGATTTCAAAGCACTTTAGTTGAATTGGTGCAATTCTTTGTATGTACTCTGTTAGCTTGCCGCTCTACATTTTAGTTCTCAAAACCCATTGCATATTAAAAAGGTCTGAAAGCACCTTTCTGTCACAGTTCAGGGCAACTGAACCTGTAATCCCCCTCTGTGGTCCAACATGGGCTACTCTTAAGTATCTGGCTCCCCAGCTGTCACCTCTCTTGGGTGGAAAGACATGTCTCTCTCCTTCCTGACCAGGATATTTTCTGCCTGTCTATGCTGTGAATTCCTTAGCAAGTCAGACTGCATAAACAGGCATGCTTTGCATTCTCCTCCGAAGCAATGAACAGCATAATTGCCCACAGTTAACCACACAGCTTTTTCTAAGCAAACACATTTATTCTTAAAGTGGAAGCATTACAGGGAAAACATATTAAAAACAATAAAAGGACCTACATGCATGCTAGTAAGTTTACCAGAGATCACCCTTAAGTCCAACAGGGCTCTGGCAGGAGATCAGACCTTCAGATCCCACACTGGGGGGGTTTTCTGTGGTTTAAGTTCATAACATCTTTTGCTCAGAATAAGAACATCCATGAGTATGAGAGTTACTCCTTTATACAGATTAGGTCTTTGATCTGCAGAGACTGTGAATAGGTGATAAACCAGACAATGGTCCCCTCTTCAGGGTGAAGCGTCAAAAGGTCACAGTCTTGTGTCTAGGATACTGTACATAGTTTCAAATAGTCCTTTTGAAACTCATAACACTTCCCAGGGTTTACAATAGTCATGTCTCCCCCCTAGATAAGTTGCATACGGTCCCATGATAATACATAAACATTTGCATTTTCAATTCAGTGAACTCTTAAACTTGATTCAAGAAGGTTTAATTTAATTCAGTAAGGTTTGTCCAGGATATTACAGAAATTATACCATATCAATCACACGTTTAAACGTGAGTCTCAATTTGAGCATGACTGCTAAATTTCTGGTGAAAATGAATGACTGTTTTACAGTGGTGACAAAAAATAGAAGCAAGTATATTGAATAAATGAACGTAGGAGATATATGAAATGTATATTGATGGGTAGGTTAAGACAGCACTTTGTCCCCCAAGTTGCCCTGTGAAAGATCTTACACTGAAGCAGTTAATTGCATGGATAATACATTTCTCCTATCCCATATTAAATACACAACAGCTCTTGAAACTCACCTTCCTTACCTGGATGATTAAATGTGCTAGACGATAATTGTGCTGTGACATTTTGAACTAGGAATCATAGAACAATAGAAATGTAGGGCTGGCAAGGACCTCAAAGTCATCAAGGCCAGCCCTCTGTGCTGAGGGAGAACAAAGTAAACCTAGACCATCCCTGACAGCTGTCTCTAACCTGTTCTTAAAAATTCCCAATGATGGGGCTTCTACAACCTCCCTTGGAAGCCTATTCCAGTGCTTAACTATCCTTATTTTAGAAAGCTTTTTCCCAATGTCTAATATAAATCTCCCTTGCTGAAGATTAAATCCATTTCTTGTCCTGCCTCTAGAGGACATAGAGAACACTTGTTTACCATCCTCTTCCAAAATGTTAAGGGCTGTTATAAAGACTATCAGGTCCCACCTCTGTCTTCTTTTTTCAAGACTAAACATGCCCAATAGTTATAACTTTTCCTTATAGGTCACGTTTTCTAAACCTTTTATCATTTTTGTTGCTTTTCTCTGAGCTGTCTTCAATTTGCCCACATCTTTCTGAAAGTGTGGCGCCCAGAATTGGACACAGTACTCCAGCTGAGGCCTCACCCGTTCTGAGTAGAGTCGGACAATTACCTCCCTTGTCTTACATATGACACTCCTGTTAAATACACCCCAGAATATTAGCCTTTGTTGCAACTGCATCGCATTGTTGACGCAATTTGTGATGCACGATAGCCCCCAGAGCCTTTTGAGCAGTACAACCATCTAACCAGTTACTCTGCATTTTGTAGTTATGCATTTGAGATTTTCCTTGTTACGTGAAGTACTTTGCACTTTTCTTTATTGAATTTCATCTTGTTGAATTTAGACAAATTCTCCAATTCGTCAAGGTCATTTTAAATTCTAGTTCTGTCCTCCATAGTGCTTGCAACCTCTCTCAGCTTCTTGTTATCCACAAATTTTATAAACTCCATTATCCAAGACATGAATGAAAATATTGAATAATACCAGACCCAAGATATGCCCTTCCAGTTTAACAGCAAACCATTGATAACTATACTTTGAGTACTGTCTTTCAACCAGTTGTGCACTCACCTCAGAGTAATTTCATCTAGACCACATTTCCCTAGTTTGCTTATGAGAATGTCATGTGGGACTATGTCAGAGTCCTAAAATCAAGATATATCATCTACTGCTCTCCCTTCTCCCCCATCTACTAGGCCAGTAACTCTGTCAATGAAGGAAATTAGGTTGGCTTGGCATGATTTGTTCTTGACAAATCTATTCTGGCTATTACTTATAACCCTATTATCCTCTAGGTACTTGCAAATTGTTTAATTTTTTCCAGTATCTTTCCAGGTATCGATGTTAGGCTGACTGGTCTGTAATTCCCTGGGTCCTCTTTGTTATCCTTTTTAAAGGTAGGTAGTCCGTTTGCCATTCTTCAGTCTTCTGGCACCTCACCTGTCTTCCTGGAGTTCTTGAAGATAATTACTAACAGTTCCAAGATTGCTTCAGCTAGTTCCTTAAGTACCTTAGGATGGCCCCTGCCAATTTGAATACATCTAATTTATCTAAATATTCTTGAAATTGTACTTTCCCTATTTTGGCTTATGCTCCTTCCCCTTGTGTTTAATATTAATTGTGTTGAGTATCTGGTAACCATTTCCCTTTTTAGTGAAGACAGAAGCAGAATGGACATTATACACCTCAACATAGGTACATACAATTGCTTGGGACAAATATGACACGCTCCTCAAGAGTGTGAATCCATATGAACAGTTGGTTCAAACACCAGCAACCATGTGTGGGTTTTTTTTTTTTTTTTTTTTTTTTTTCAAGAAATGAGCTTTGGGAATGTACTAAAATGTAGAGGGGTTTGTCTACATTTTATGTTCTGATAAGGTACCAGTTAAATCTGATTATGGCTCGTCCTTTAAATGTATCACTCATAGCATCTCTGCCATATTTTATAATTTCTACATAGAGTGATTTCATTATGTATCTGTCCAGGCAGTTTCTCTCTTGCCAGTAATTTTTTAATTTCCTTAGGCTGGTAGAAAATAAGGGCTTGTTCACACTTGCAAATGTACTGAAATAGCTGTTCCGGAATAATTATTCCAGAGTAGTTATTTTGGTATAAGCCCCAGTTTACACACATTCTCATATATGAGTGCCTTTTTAATTCATTTATTCCAGAATGAGTATTCACACAGAGGCTTAGACCAAAATAACTATTCCCGAAAATGTCCAAATGTAGACAACCCTGAAGATAAAGGAACATACTCTGTATCCAGCTTCCAGGAAGTTTCACATCTACTCCAGCTGGAACAAAGATGCATTATCATTCTGGGCTGATCTACACCGGAATTAATGATCATGTTTTAACACTTGTGAATGCATCAGAAAGTTCTAGTGTAGACAAGAACACAGTCATAATAATCATTTTAACTGGTCAAAGTTAACTGTAGTGTCCTTGTGTATATACTAGAGCTTTCATTTGTTAGTAAACACGTGTTAAAACAATTTTTAATTCAAATGTAGACATGCTTATGTACAGTACCTCACAAGAGTGTTATGAAGCTTACTTCACTAATGTTTGCCATGTGCTTTTGATATTTGGCACTATGGTGCTTTAACCCTTTGACCCAATCTGTAAGAATTTTAAGTGTTCAGCATCCGATTAGTGCTAAGTAGTTGTTTATAAGTATTCATAGGTAAGTGTCTTCCTTGGAATTTCATCGTGCTAAATATGAAGTGTGGGTGTCTTGGGGCAAGTTGGCATGCTTTGTATGGTTTTAGTTAAAGTACATTGAATGGTTGGTAGCCATACTACTAAGGCAGAAGAATATGCCTGGAAAGTGTTACGCTGTGTACTTTTACATGGCTACATGTGTTTGGGAGCTACCTTGGGACTTGCACATTTCAGGCTGTGCGCTTTTGAGAAAGCTGCAGAATCTTAGTACTAAAAAGAGATATTGAATAGTATATTAGGGGTTTGTGCTCCATCCCTCAGCATCTCTTTCTTCATACTGCAGTCTCAGAGAAGGCTGCTTCATTTCCTTCTCAAAGAGTGAAGCAAGCATGGCTACTTCTGTAAGGGAGAAGATTAAATTGATATGTAAAATGGCCCAGAATAAAGGATTAAGTAAAAGAAAGTATACCTATGTGCACAAGGCTCTTGTCAAGGTTGGGGGCAAATGAGATTTTATTTGAATGCCTGGAGTCTTGACAGCTAGCAGAGAAGCAATCCTATTCAAGACTGAACTGTAATTTTGTATAATTTTTGCTAGTGCACTGCTTCTTGGATTTTTAGCTCAGCAGTAAACTCTGTTTCAGATACTATGTATTCTTAGTCAACAGTCTCTGTCAGTGCATATCAACTAGTGGCATTTGTATTTTGTGGCTCTATAACTTATACACCTCTACCCTGATATAACGCTGTCCTCGGGAGCCAAAAAAATCTTACCACATTATAGGTGAAATCGCATTGTATTGAACTTGCTTTGATCCGCCGGAGTGCACAGCCCCGCTCCCCCGGAGCACTGCTTTACCGCGTTATAGCCGAATTCGTGTTATATCGGGTCACGTTATATCGGGGTAGAGGTGTAATAGAATTATTTTGTGCTTTATATTTCAGTGATAGACGTTTGCTACAACCTGCTCAGGTATGTGACATTTTCAAAGGAGTTATATTGGTCATCTGCTACTTCATGATGCACTATGTTGACTACTCTATGATGTACCATCTGATAAGAGGACAGTCTGTCATAAAACTCTACATCATCTACAACATGCTGGAGGTAAGGGCATTGGCATCAAAAGGAAATGTCAAAGTATGCTTTCTTTCAGGATATCTAATACAACATATTGTTATGACTTTTGTACTTTGTACATCTCTCCAATATAGTAAGTAGAAAGATGTTAAACCTCAAGGTGGACTTTAACGTATAGTAAAATAGACGTGGACATGAAAATATCTATGAGATGCTTCCATAAAAAAGGGTGCAACAACTTTGTTATACATCCTCTTTCCTAAATCTGTTTCCTGTAATGCAGTCAGAGTTAATTAAAATAAATAAATTTTAATAAAAAAATGAGAAAGTGAGAAATAGAAAATGGAGAAGACACTGAAACTTGAGATTATAATAGTTTGAAAAAATTAATATTTGAAATAGGAAGAGCTACTGAGAAGGTTTTGCCCACTAGTGGCAAAATCCTATGGAAGAACAAAGAAAAGGCAAAAGGTAGATGAAATTTATCTGTTTACATTTTCTTCTAAAAAATGTGCCTTTTAGTATGCTTAAGCTTGTCTACAAAAACCGAAATCAGTACTTTCAACCTCTCCCAATCCATACCATCAGAGAAAAGTCTTGAGTGCATGGATAGAGTTTAGAGGAGTGTTAGAGAAACAGGCGAGGGAAGCAGAGAGAGAGAAGGTCTGTGAGGTAGGATAAAGGGAAGTCCTGTAAAAACTCAAAGTATTTGTGTAACAGGGTTCATGCACCACTGTGGCGCCGGCTGTCTTGGGAATTAGCTCTGTGCCCTCTTCAGGTGGTGTCTCACCACCATCACTCCTGCTCTAGGATCCACGTCTCTCCAAGGACCGTGACATCCTCTTCAGTCACACAGCCCTCTGGCGGTGCCACACACCTTGCTACCCACTTCCGGGGGACTTGCAGTCTGCTGTTCAGCCACTTCCATTAGTGGCTACTGCAGCGTATTGTCTGGCCACCTCCTCATGGCCCCAGCATCCTCTTTGCCCTTGCCTCAGGGACTCCTCCTGCAAACCCCAGCAGTCAGCCAGGAGCTGTTTCTCGCTCCCCCCCGGTCCCTGCTCGCAGCACTGCTCTGTCCTGGGTGCTGGCAGTTCTCTCAGCCCTCCAGAGGCACAGTCCTTCCTCCCTGGGCTCCCAGCAGAGAACTGCCCTCCTCTGCCCTGCAGCTCCCTTTTTATATGGGCCTGCTTGGCCCTGATTGGCTGCTCCTTTCAGCCCTTCTCTGATTGGCTGCCTCCTGCATAGCCTCCTTAGGGCTCTATTGACCCCTTAGAGCCCGGTGTGGGGCAGGCGCCCCATCACAATCTGTTTTTGTATTATTCATTATTATTATTCAAAGTTTTTGGACAACTGTGCTTTTACAACTGTGATTTTCTTATCACTAAAATGTAATGAACAATAGTAAATAACATTTAAGAAAATGTAATTGGATAAGGCTTGAGTCTGACCTTAGATCTGCATATCTGTAGCATGTAAATAGCATAACGTGTTTAAGGGGCTACTACAGCCCCTGTTGTTCTGCCAGGATACTATAGTGTTCCTAATCGTCCTTGAATAATTAGTATGATACAGATGTCTAACAAACCTTTGAGGATTATTGAGATTGGGCTGTGGTTTGTCCAAAATCTGGAGATTTTAATTCTAGACATGAGTTATTCCCTACTGCTGTTTGAAAATAATGAATGAGAAGCACATTTCATAACCACAATATTAATACACTTCCTGAAATAAGTGATGTGTGAGAGCCACCTTGGATGTTTAGTTGTTAAGGCTTTCTTGCCTTGCAAGTGATTTTTTTTTATTACTACTTTTAAATAATCTGCAAGTCAAAATGCAAAATTCAGCACTCTGACATCAGGTGGACTGTGACATTCTAGGAGACATTCATCCACATACAGTTTCTTAATCTCTGACAGTGTGAGTGATCATGATTTAGTAAGTAAATCCAAGTATGGTACAATTTATTAATGCTCAAAATAGTTCATTTCATTTCAGTTTAACTGTTTCAAAACACTGACTGAATACAGTGATGGCTACTTATTATGGTATTTTGCTCAGCGAAGCAGAAGGTGTGTGTCATCCCCTCACTGAGTTAACGGAGAGAGTTTGAGAGTGGCTTTACTTGAATCCAAGCAGAACCAATAGTGCACTTCCCTGCTCGAGAGCAAGGAAATAGTTTCTCCTGATCTGAATTCTGTGTTCTGATACTGCTCATAGCTACTGTAGTTAGCAAAGCAAACTCCCTTTAATTTCAGTGGAGAAGGATCCAACTAGAAAGTGTATTGGATTTCTTTGATCTGCCATGAATAACTTTCATGCCTGGCAGGGCAGGAAAAGTGATTTCTGCAGGCTTTTTACAAGCCTAAATCACAGCAGAAAACAGAGGGCCCTAGGTCCCACTCAGCATACTTGCTGGGAGCATGTTTCCATTTTACCCAAACACAGATCTGCCACTAGTAGTACACCTTTCAAGGTGCCTGTATAAGAATAGACACTTTTTAATTTTTTTTTTAAAAAGCAATAACCAGACTTACACTTGTATCAAAATATACTTAACTCGAATTTCTCATTTTGAAATTTTAATTTGGAGAAATGATTAGTCTGACAAAGATGTTTACAATGATGTTTTCGGCTATCTCTGGGTCAGAGAAAATTGTCCTGCAAATGGATTTGATAGAAATAAAAAACTTCCAAATAATGTGCTGAATGCCGCCCCAATAACTAGGCTAAGGGGTGCGTTCAGCCCAGTTGGCTTAAAATGACGCTTTTCTTTTTTTAGATTCAGACCCACCGGCTCCTGCTCCTTATGAAGCCCCAGCGTGTGTTATGCTGGTGACACAACATTCACCATGGAACTCTACTGGAGCCTGGAGCCGGCATATAGGGTTTAGGTAAGTCCACTTTAAAAAACCCCAACAATATTGCGTGGTGTTTCCTTGTTTTATACCCTAAGGGATATAAAATATTAAAATGTTAAAAGAAAAAAACCACCTTTTAAACCCCCCGCAATATTGTGCACAAAACCAAACTTACCTGACTCCTTAAGTATTCTATATTGGGTGCCACTTTACCAAAGTACATGATGGGGCATCACACGGAGCTGGAGCTCGGGGTTGTTGACCGCCTTCACTGAGAAGTAAAAAGCTGAAAACAGTGCCATTGTAAATATCCTTTTGAACTAACCTAATTCTTTTTCTAATTTAAAATTTCAAGCTGCTAAATTTGAAATAACTCAGAGTAGGAGATTCTGTTATCATAATGCTGTGAGGGTAGCCAGTTAATACGAAATGCTACTCTTAAGTGTCTTCTTTGGGACATTCAGCATTTAACTGTACCGTTTGCTGTTTTGGTCAAATCTTCACCTTTAAGTTTTTTTAGTGGTACTAAATAATGAATGTTAACTTGAGAGTTTGTTGAACTTTTCTAATTTCTGTCAGAAGTTGTTCTTCAATAACTTTTTAAAATTTGAGTAACAACAGCTAAAAAAAAAAAAAAAGCATTGAGCCCTGGCTGACTTTACATTGTTCTATGAAAAACCTTTTAGTTAATGTGGCAGGACTTGCTTGTATATCTTCTGTTCTACTCTGATATTACTGCTTATAGCCTTTACTTGTCTAAAGTTGTCATTTTTAGTTTACAAAAGAACAGCTGAATGAAGCATTAATCTTAATACATCTTATGACAATGTTTGTGTTTTATATCATGATCTTATTACTACAGTTTAATAAGGAATGGTAACATATTAGTGTTGTTGTATTTATCTGTTTACTTGGGTCAGACTCGTAAGAGATGGAAAATACTTATTAATTCATCCAGACATGCTCTATAAATATAGAATTGTTCTCTAAAGTACATCTTCCAGTGCTTTGTTCATTTTAATTTTAAATATTCCAGACTTGTATGTATGTGCTGGAGGAAGAGGTTCCATCACTTCTCTTCTGAACTGCCTTCCATTTGGCAGTATCTCCAGTTGCTGAGAACTAAATTTAATCACCTTGACCTTTCTTGCTGCTGTATTGAATAGCAAACTTGTGTAATTTGCTATACGTGATTATTCCTGTGTTCCTTTCAGAATTGTTGCTTTCTCCCTCCCCGGTTGCATATATATTTTGGATTGCATTTCCTAAGATGTCTGCAGTTTTCCAAATCAGTTCTCATGTTATATTCTGCCCATTTTTCTAATCCCTCTAGATCCCTTTGTATAATTTTTCTGTCCTCTTTGGTATTTGTAATTCCTTTAAATATTATCTGAATTTGTGCCATTTATTCTGTGCTCGAGGGCATTAGTGAAGATGTTATACGAACAGACCAAATGCCAATCTTTGCAGTACGCCACTAGACATCTCCTCTCTCTTCCCCCAACTTGATACTTTGCTGTTTATCATTACCTTTTCCTTCATTCTTTTAAAATATTGGGGAAAAATGAGATGTAAGCTGACTTTGTGGCATGATAGTGAACATGTTGTTTTGTGAAAGAAGTTTGAATTGCAATCTGACACTAACCACAGGCTGCCATAGCTGAAGTTTGTTGCCAGGGCCCAGGATTTCATGTCATAAGTACATAAGAACGGCCATACTGGGTCAGGTCCATCTAGCCCAGTATCTTATCTTCTGACAGTGGCCAGAGCAAGATGCTTCAGAAGGGATGAATAGAACAGGGCAATGTCGATCATCCATCCCTGGTCGTCCAGTCTCAGCTTCTGGCAATTGGAGGTTTAGGGACATCCAGAGCATGGGGTTGCATCTCTGACCACCTTGGCTAATAGCCATTGATGGACCTATCCTCTATGAACTTCCCTAATTATTTTTGATCCAGTTATATGTTTGGCCTTCACAACATCCCATGGCAACATGTTCCACAGGTTGACTGTGCATTGTGTGGAGAAATACTTCCTTTTGTTTTAAACATGCTGTGTATTAATTTCATTGGGTAACCACTGATTCTTGTGTTATGTGAAAGGGTAAATAACACTTCCTTATTCTCTTTCTCCACACCATTCATGATTTTACAGACCCCTATCATATCCCCCCTTAGTCATGTCTTTTCTAAACTGAATGTTCCCAGTCTTTTTAATCTCTCCTTGTATGGCAGTTGTTCCATACCCCCTAATAATTTTTGTTGCCTTTCTCTGTAACTTTTCCAATTCTGATCTATCTTTTTAGAGATGAGGCAATCAGAACTGCATGCAGTATTCAAGACGTGGGTGTACCATGGATTTATTTAGTGGCATTATGATATTTTCTGTTTTCTGTTTCCCTTTCCTAATGGTTCCTAATGTTCTGTTAGCTTTTTTGACTGCCATGATGTCTCCAAGAGCTTTCTTGAGTGGTAACAGCTAATTTAGACCCCATCATTTTGTATTTATAGTTGAGATTATTTTTTCCAATGTGCATTACTTTGCACTTATCAAGTAGGTGTCCAGTGCCTGAGTAAGTCCTGCTCAAAGAGAGGTATGGTAGGGTTGAGTAGACCAGGAATATGAACAAGGCAACTGTAACATAGCATTAGGAAAGCTTTGCAGTGGAATGATGTGTCCAAAAAAGGAAAATTATATGAAAAAAATTGAGCCTCTAAGGCCCTTTTTGTGGGTTGAGCTTTAACTATTGCAATGTATTTAAATGACTTATTTTAATAGGAGAAGCACTGTTTTAAAATATTAAAAGGTCTCTCTCTTTAGGTGGCCGATCGCCTGTTTTCCTCTTTTGGGCAAGATATTTTGGATGCCCTTTATTGGACTGCTACTGAACCTAAGGAGAGAAAAAGAGCTCATATAGGTGTGATTCCACACTTTTTCATGGCAGTGCTGTATGTCTGTATCCTTCGTTGCTTTTTGTCAGAATTAATTGCAACAATTTTCTTTAGCTTGTTGTACATTAGGTTGGTTAAAGAGTTTCTCAATAAATTAAAATAAGAATAATTTTAAAACAGAATTGTGTAAAATTATTTGAATATGTTTCTGAACTTGCCTGAAATTACATATTCACATTCATTTTCAGAATAAGATTTACAGTACTTCATTTTTTAAAAGTGAATTGAAACGCTTTTAACATGCCAAGATGTGAGTTGAGGGTTGTATTTCTCATGCAGCAATTGATGATCTTGCTAACACCAAAAGTGAAGCAAATGGACTATGAATGAATATTGATTGTGCTTACATTGAGTATTTTCTCACAAGAGGTTTTTAAAATAGCAATTTTACTATCTTCGGTACAGCATAATTGCCCTCCTAATTTGAAAATATTTGTCTGAAAAAATATAACTCTTTAACAATTATTTTTGCTTCCCTCCTCCAGCTCTAGGGTTTTTTTTCTAGTTTGTCACTAGATTAAATACATTCATATATTGTATTTCTCCTGATGTTGCCCCATGCAGCCTTGCAACACAGTGTTGTTCTTTAACTGTGGAGGTTGGCTTGAGGTGCCCGTCAGAGAAGCTTGTCTGTCAATCTTCATTGACTTCCAAATTGGGTTATAGAAGCAAGAAACTTTATAAGGCGGAAATTCATATCTTCTTTATGATAGTGTCTTCTAATGTCAATAAACAATGGGAATGGTTCTTATTTCTTTGTCATGTTAAGTAAATCAAGGCAGAAGATTTTCTTATTGCATGCAGATGGGTTCCTAGACTTTTGTTTGTTGATATATGATGAATTGGGAGAAGAGTCCAATAGATGTTTGTCTTTTCAAAAATAATTAAATGCAGTGTTGTCTGCCACTTAGCCATGCATTTTTCCCTATTGAATTCTATGGGCCCATTTCAGTCTCCTGCTCAACTTCCAGAGAGGAAAGAATCATAGAGCCATAGAAATGAAGGGCTGGAAGGGACCTCGAGAAGTCTTCTAGTCCATTCCTCTGCACAGAGGCAGGACCACATATACCCAGACTCTCCCTGACAGGTGTTTGTCTAACCTGTTCTTAAAAACCTCTGGTGGTGGAGGTTTCCCAACCAACCTTGGAAGCCTATTCAAGTGCTTAACTATCCTTATACTTAAAGAGCTTTTCCTGGAATGTTTCTTGGGGAGGGAAAGTAAGGGGAGAGCCTTCTCCTGCTTATTTTTCCTCATTGCTTTATTTATTAGACTTAAATTTATTACTGCTTCTGCTATTTCACTAGCCTGCTTTTGTGGCAGCTCTTCTGGTGACATTTTTTCTCTGTGACTGACAAGATGTGGTGTCCCTAACCTAGATCAACAAGAGGTACAGAAACCAGCAGCAGTAATGATAGATCCAGAATTACTACATGCCAGTTACAGTGTGCAATGCAGTTGTTACACACTCAGACTCCATCATCTCAAGTACTTTCAGGCTATATTAACATTTCTCTTACGTGATGACATTAGGCTCTTTCAAAATAGGAAACCTTGATGCAGCCTGGAACATGACCTGCAAAAGAATGCTGTTTCTATCAGAGTAGAATGAGCTGCCTAGTAGAGGACTTCAGTGCCTTAACTTAATATTATGTGATTAATGTTGTAAAACACTGTGGTATATTACAAGCATGCTGTGGAAATATAAGCAGTTCTGAAACTCACAGGTTTGAGTGTAAGAAATTGCTATAACTTAGAATCTTGTTACAGTGCTCATGTAAAAAGCATATCAGCACAGTGATGAAATCCTGGCCCCATTGAAGTCCATGAGAATTTTACCTCCACAAGTACTATATAACTACTAATCTACTCCACTAAGTAATTTTTCAGTGATGCATGAAATATTTTTGTATTTTCTATTAATTTTGAGGACAAAATAAGATCTTTGTCTGAATTTTTTTCAAAGTTTTGGATGATGCTAATATAATACAGTACAGAAATGTACTTTTCAAATGTCATTTTCTTTAACACTGCTATTTTCAGTCTTGCATGCTATTCTTATAATGGTCCAAGCAACAACACTTAACGTAGCCTTCAACTCCCACAACAAGTCACTGCTTACCATCATGATGTCTAATAATGTAAGTATGAAGTCAATTTGATTTTTACCTCAGAGTAATAAGCAAATACTTGTTCATCTCTTTCATTTACAAGCGACACAGTGCATTTTAGCATCATTGTTCCACAGGACAAATTTTTAATGCTTAGAGAGTAGTATAACTTCATAATTGTATATATACCCTCAGTTATCCTAAACATAGCATCTGAATAAATTAAGTGTTTGATCATCTTTGGCTTTCAATTAAAAAAAAAATTAACATTCCATAGCACATGAATAATCTGTAATGAAGCTAACTGTTTGTGTTTAAAATTACAGTTCGTTGAAATAAAAGGAAGTGTTTTCAAGAAGTTTGAGAAGAACAATCTTTTTCAAATGTCAAACAGTGGTATGTATATTTACATAGGTCAGAAAAATATTACTAATTCAAATTTGTTGTTGTTTCAAGTATAGTCTTCCATTATGTTTATGGTATTGATACAACAGCTATTATCTTGAAGTAGCTGTTGAGCACTCTGTATTTCTGTTAACATAGACCTGAATTCTAGATCACTTCATTACTGCTTTGTTTAATAGGACTAAACCAAGAATTCAGTTTTAGGAACATTGTATTTGCACAAATAACTATGTTTGCACTTCAGTACCTAAATATGGCAGGAATCTGTCTATGCATTGTCTGTCTACTTAAATACACTCCAAAATTCACACATTTAACCTATTCGAACACCATTTAAGATTATTGCCAAATTCCGAAACCACTGGTAGACCACAACATTATTAAATACCACTTAATATATGCCTTGTTAACAAGTATCCTGGCACCTCTGCTATGTTAGCGATCACTGGGGCTTATGTGCATATCACAATATCATGTTTTATTCTGATGAGCAAACAATGTAGTGAAATAAATGTATTTTGAGAGAGTATATTATGAAATCATGGTAGTTTTTAGAGCATGTCAGAAAGAACCGTAGATCTGCACGTTAGATAAAATTAAGACCACAAGAGGCTTAGGTCTTGTCTATGTGGTATGTTAGTCCATGCTAGAGGGATGTAAGTTCTAGTGCACACTAGTATGTTGCTCACCAATTGACCTGTATGGACCCTGCTAACGCACACTAAAAGTTTCCTACTGGATGTTAATGTAGTCCTGTTTCAAACGCTCACTAGAATTTTTAGTATAAGCCAGCAAGGTCAACTCAGGCCAGTTAGTACATGACATGCTAGTGTACACTAATTTACACCCCTCTAGTGCAAACTAACACACTGTATAGACAAGCCCTTAAAGAACACAAACTGTGCATCTGGTGTTCATGATTACGTTGCTGAATGTATTGAAATTTGGAAACTCTCTAGATTAGAAAGATTGTCCCGGGAAGAGAAGTCTCAACTATCCTTTGACTTAAGTACTTTTGTCATAATATTTCAGGTGGACAGTAGAAATTTTCATATTAATTTCAGTACCTAGTTAGGAAAAATATTTTTTTGATGCTTTGAGATATAGTATGATGTTGAAGTGGTGTTAAGGGGCTCTTTATTCCTGGTATCTCCTCATACAGGTGCAGTGCATTAACCTTAGAAAAAAGAATCTTTTGTTTATCAGTTCTTCATTACATGCATATGTGATACACAAGAGTTCAAATTAAAAATTATATATGAGTGCACAGATGCACACAATCACACATTAAATAAAAAGCTTTAATTTTCTCTTTGACACTCTCTCAACTTTTAAATGAAGAAGATACTTTCCTTTAAATCAGGCTTTAGTAAAGAAACTAAACCAATGATTAACTGTAAAACTTTATGTAAAATGGATAATTTGAAGTGTTCTAAGAGTTAGATTTTAGCAAACTGCTTCATCATTTGAATATCTGACTTGTGTATGTGAGACACTAAGATCACAGCTCTGTCACAATCTTCACTTCTGGAGGGGAATATGTCTAGTGCAGGTGACTGGGTTCTTAGGTCTGCCAATTACTTGCTTTTTGACTCTGAACAAGATTTGTGTCTGCTTCAGTGACTTTATCCCTCTGGAAAATTGGTGTGATACTACTTCAGTTAATGTTTGTTTTCATGGTATCTTTAAATTCTTGGATAAGAGGTGATACATGAGTAAACATAGTAGAATAATAAAACAATAAATTTAAATAATTCTCCTATTATATTAAACTTGTCTTTTTTATTAGAAAGTCTGTGAAAGCCAAAAAATTGATACTCTTCAGCCATGTCGGAAGGAACTCTTATCCAGTGCTAGTGGTGATAATTTCTGGTGGCCAATTTTAAATATCAACTTTAAAGAATGAAATGTGATGTGTAATTAAAATCTGCTTAATGCGAGTCTTTGTGCAAGTAAAACTGGATTGCTGGAATGTTCACAAAATGAACATAAAAACGGGCCTGAGCAAGGCCAAAACAAATTCTCTCTTAAACTTGAGTGAATACTCAGAAATTATTTGTAATATTCACCCAGCTCGGTTTTTGTTTGGTCTTATGATTTTCAGCGTCCCAATCATGGTTCTTAAGTTAGTTGAGTTCTACTTAAAATAGATTAGAGGCTGTGATTATCAACCATTTCTCATTTATTCTATTTTATTGTTGGGCACTGTTAGCAATGATCTGTAATGGCAATGTCAAGTTTCGCTCCTAGCCATGGGGCGAAGTGAAGCCATGCATTATGCCAGATGGGTATAGAAACAGATGAGTGCATGCAAGAGTGCACAAAACAAGTGAGTTTATTCTCTTCAAATTGATAGCTAACTTTTCCTGAAATGATTCATAGAACTTTAATGAATCACCACATATTGTATGCCTAAAAAGAGAAAAAAGCAAGTTTTCTAAGCTCTCCATGTGTGTTTAGAGTTTCAGATGTACCATAATACTTTTCCAACAGTATAGATAGCACTAAATTAAGCACTGCAATTTGCACTTACTGTCTGGCAAATCAATTCGTAAGATTGTTTGTATATTTGGTATTAGCCCCTTTCCACTTGTGGTTTGATAGCTTCAACTGCATGCAGTGAAACAGTGGCACATTTTGTGTTAGCTTACTGTGGAAATTCTGACTTGTATCACCAAAGTATTAAAACATCAACGGGTATGTCTACACTTAAAATGCTACAGCAGCATAGCTGCAGTGCTTCAGTGTAGACACTGCCTATGCCAACGGGAGGAGTTCTCCTGTCTGCATAAGTAATCCACCTCCCCAAGAGGCTGTAGCTATCTACTATGGGGGTTAGGTCGGTATAGCTATATCTCTCAGGTCTGGTCTATACTACAGACCTATATCGGTATAACTGAATCGCTCAGGGGTGTGAAAAATCCACACCCCTGAGCAACATAGTTATACTGACCGAACCCGAACGTGTAGATAGCGCTATGTTGGTGGGAGAGCGTTCTCACTCTTTTGTTGGGTACAGCAAAGTCAGATACTTTATTCTCTTAAGCAGCTACATAAAGGGAGAGAGTGCACCAGGACACAGGGTCTCCCCCTCCTGGGCAGGTCTCTCAACAGGTAAACAATTACAGCAAGCATTTATACCTTTTTGTTACAGACAATGAAAAGCAACAGCTGCATTTTGTTTATACATAGGTAATTCTGATATCTTGTTTTTCTCACTTATGTAGACTCTTAGTCTACATTCCATATTGTCTGCACATTATCTACACAAGGTCGCAACAACTTCTCACACAGTTCTTTCCACTCGCCTCACACAATCCTCGCTTCTACAAATCTCACGTTATTAGGGTTACAGTTAGCCTGACTCTTGCTAACAAACTATCATGCATTGCAATCCCCTTCCTGTCAGTTCTTTCTCTGCTTCCACAACTCCCCCACTCCCCCCATTTGTACTACTAGTACAACAAACATTCTCAAATCTCTATTTGCATTAAGTCTTGGAATTCAGATTCTACATCAGATGCTTCAACCTTAGGGGTTTTGATTGGATGTAATGACAATGCATGATTAGCATGGGCATGAAAGGTATTACTATTAGTACGTCCTTTACAACAACAATAACATAATCCTAAGCTAACTGATAACAATACAAGCAATAACATTCCCATAGCAATAATATGATGGGATTGTTGTATAGTTTTAGTCATAAAGCACAATGCATCATACTTAGTACATAAAGTAGACACTCTATAAGCTGTATGAAAGGCATACTTTTCAACTTGATATATATTTTGAAGCATGTGAATTTGCCCTTGTATTTCAGAGATTCTTTGAACCTCTGGTAACAGTGAAAGCAAATTTTAAAATCAATCAGGCACTAAGCTGGTCCAATTAAAGGGTATCTGGAACCTAAGGGCTACTTGCAAAATTCTATCTGCAGGCCAGTAAATAATGATTGCCTGCAGCGGTAGTGAGATTAAAATGTATGTCTTGCAATGTGGTGGCTTTAACATACACACAGCTATCATTAGCTTGAAAAAGTAAGTGCCCTGTCACGGTAGTTCCTTTTCCCCTACCCTCCCAGCAAACATAATCATAAACAGTGACAACTTTTCCTGGCTTCAGTTTACGTATACACTGAAGCTGTGGGGGTCTTTCTACTCATCTCTGCAACTCTAGGTGCTCCTTCTTCACGACTTGGCCCTCAGGCCAGGTCACTGCATGTTTACTCCTTCCGGGTATCAAACTGTCCCAAGAGTCCACTTTCCACTAATTGGTCTGTGCCACTTCCCCAGTGGCTGGTAGGTGAACCTGGACCCACCCTCTGCTCCGGGTTCCAACTTGGGCCCTTTCATTAGCAGCCAAGGTCTGCCCTATCCTGTCCCTTGCTCCTTTTCCCCTGAGCCATTTCTACTTTTCTGCATTTGCCAGCCCAAACTCCCTCCTACCAGGGAGTAACTGTAGGGTACTTGCTTGTATAGACCCAAACACACCTTCCTTTTCCCAGGGAGTGACTGCAGACTCCTTCCCTGCAGTCCCCCAGCTGCTCTCAGTTCCTGAGCTTTCTACAGGCCCCTCCTGTTCCTGTCCAGCTGAGCCTCATCTGATTAATTGCTGCCCCCTGGCTCCTCCTCCAGGGGAAGCCTGGGCATTTAATTGGCCTACCTAGCCACCTTAACCCCTTCAAGTCTTGTGTCGGGTAACTTTACCCCTCTCCTCCCCACCAGCCCTCCATTTTAGTTACAGATGCATCAGACCTGGGTTGGAGGGTCCCTGCAGACTGATGGTCTCTGGGCATCTCAGGATCTAATGACTCTCAGAAATATCAGAGAGTTAAGATCTGTTCAGCCTTCCTCCAAGAAAGAGCTTGCTGATTCTAACAAAAAACTTTGCAACCATGTTTTACGTAAACAGACAGAGAAGGGGCACACTCAAGACAGCTGTGACAGGCGGCAATCTGCCTCCGGATCTTTTGCATAACCAGTTCATCTCAGAGATGTTTACCTTCCAGGGAAGCAGAACACATTGGTGGGTTGACTGAGCAGGACTTTCTCCAATCACCATGAGTGGTCTCTATTTCTGGATATTGCCAAGTCCATCTTACTGCTCTGTGGAACTTCCCACGTAGACCTATTTGAGGTCTGATGTACACTCCAGAGTTAGGCTGATGCAAGGCAGCTTATGTTGACTCAACTAAGGAAGCATCTACAATCAAAATTTCACTTGACCAACGTAACTGCCCCACTATGCCAACTTAATAACTCTACCTCCATAAGCAGCGTAGTGTCTAGGTCGATGCAGTGTCAGTGTACAGACCTCATTGCTTATGTTTGTTACTGGCTTTCAGGAGACATTCCACAATGTCCCACACCAACAGTACAATCAGTAAAAGCACTCCTGGTGAGTATGCACACTGAAGACACAAGGAGTAAAGTGTAGACACATGCAAGCGATGTGATTACTGTGGCAGCTGTATGCCGACATAAGTTGTCAGCTTAATTTTATAGTGTAGACATGGCCTTCATTTCCCAGACCTGAAGAAGAGCTCTGTGTAAGCTCGAAAGCTTGTGTCTCTCACCAACAGAAGTTGGTCCAATAAAAGATATTACCTTACCCATCTTGTCCCTTCAACAGTTGTGGCAGCTAAGAGGGAAAAGATAAGAAGAGAAGGCACCTTGAGCAGAGGAAGAACTCAGGGAGAGACAAAAAGTGGGACAGTGTCCACCTACAAGAACAACAAATAGCAGATCTTTAGGATCACCGCCTACCTCTTCTCCTGTGTCCCCTAACACAGGGTATGGGGCGCCATCACATATTGAACACAGTTTGGGGGTAGGGGGTGTGCATGGGACCTGTTGTGGCCACTTCAGATTTCATTGAGGATCCATATTTTAGAATGCTTTCTCAAATTTTGGAATTTTTCCCTTCACAGTTTTCATATATTTTTGTAATATCAATGGTGGAGTCTTGGGTATCGTTTTTTGCAATGTTGCATTTTAATGAAACATTACATATTGATCTAATGTTCCTACACAACATACGAGACAGAGAGCAAAGGATTTCATAATTCTTTTGTTCAGTAAAAGAGAAAGTATTTATTTAATGGTCGCTTGAAAACTGCAGGATCATTTTTGTGGTGCTGATATATCAAATATAAGCCAAAGTACATCAGAATGCACATGAAAACTAATGGTGCCTGGTTATCCCTAAGCTTTCTTGTAGAATTATCCTTGGAAAAACTGACATCATTTAGATGCTGGTCCTGCTATAATACCTGGTATATTGAACTGTACATAAAAAGTATGCTTTTTACCTGGTCTTAATTGGAATGGTCTCTTCACTCAAGCAGTTTAGAAACTAGGCATTTGCACCCTTCGTTACTTCTGTGGGCCAAAATCATTGTACACACTAATGGCTTCTTGCATTCCCCCACAAGCCCCATCCCTTCCATCTCTATTTCAGGGACTCGCTACAACCCCTTCCAACTCTCTCTCTCTCTCTCTCTCTCTCTCTCCCCTGTGAAAGGGATTCTGTGTCCTCCAGTATCCCCATGCCAGGGGCTGTGTGTAGCCCCAATTCTTCCCCCATACCAGAGGCTCTGTGTGTCAGTGTCCCCCATGCCAGGAGTTCTGTGTGCATTCCCTTCCACCATACCTCTCCATTCCCCCCCTTCTACCTCACCATGCTTGTCTCTCTCTCTCTCTCTCTCTCTCCTTCAGGGCGCGAGTATTTTGAAACTTTATTGGCAGGCTAGGGAGAGCTGAAATGAGGGGTATTAAACTGGAATGTGATAATGGCTGCCTTCAACCAGTTCTTTGATCTATGGATCATTACAGAGGCAGTTGAAGCTGCTATCTCTGCTAACCAGATATGTGCCAGGGTCTCCATGTGTCATCCATTTCCCCCTTCTGTTTTTCTGATTTTTTTTCTTTCACCAAAATCAGTAGGGTTCTGCCCACTGATGCTTAGAAAATTTCGCTGAAGTGTTGGAATTGATTGGATGCAGTGTTCCAAAGTTATTGTGTTACATCCAAACAGAAGTACTAGCAAGCTGAGTAGAAGACCTCATAAACTTGGCCTTATCATACTATGTTTATAGATGCTGCATATAATGTATTACTATTAACTGTTGCCATAGGCAGGTTATCAAAGTGGAGGACACATGATCTGATCCGGCATGGCAAATGATTCAATATCAAGCTTTGACTTCCTTTTTGCACCATATTTTACCTTAATGAGACCAGAACTGACAGCTTCCTCCAGCTTGCTTTTAATGCTGCTTTAGGACAGACTACTAGAGATCTTCTAAATATGGTGCAATCAATTCACTTAAGGCCATTCAGTTTCACTGGAGCACGGAGTCCATATCACCCCTTTGATGTGTCTGATCTCTGCCTACTCTAGAGGAAGCAGGAGTTTGAGTTGCAAATTACTTGAAGTGACAAACTGTGTTTTGTCCTTCTGAATCTGATTGAGCAATTTCAGGCAAATATTGGCTCTTACTGTGTGTCCAGTGCCTAGTACAATGGCACTACCATAATACATATAAATAACTATTTTATTTGGAGTTGACAGTTTTTTTTTTTTTTCAGATATAAAGGAGAGATTCACCAACTATGTGCTATTATTGATAGTATGTCTAAGAAATATGGAACAGTTCTCATGGAATCCAGGTAATGACGCTATTGAAAAACATGTAATTTTTAAATTATGCACTTGTTAGTATGTAATTACAATACTACAGGTACACGTTAGACAATCATACATACCCCTTTGCTCAACACAGCAATCTGAAAGTCAAAAAGCAAGCAGTACTCTTAAAATCAGACTCCTATGACCTCAGATCACAAGACCTGAATAATCTGTAAACTATTCCGTTTTCTGTGGATTGTGATTCCATTGATTCCAATGAAAGCTTATCCCCTTGCACTGTAAATAAACATTGATGTGTTTTGCAAAGTTTTGAGTTACATTTTTTTTTATATTTTTGTATCTACCAGTAAGAAATCCTGTTAGAAAAGTGTAATTATTTTCTTATGCTGGCAAGAAAGGAACCAAGTATAAAACTGAAAATATGTTTCCATCTTGATTTTAATATTAATTAAACTTTGTTATTTTTTAAATGCTTAATTCAAATAAACATTGGTGTTTGTTCTACTGTAGCAGGTTGGAAATGTATTTAGTGATGTAGGGCCTGATTCTGTGCCTTTTTTCTCTAGGACAAAAGGTGTTTTTTAACGCATGTTGGCCAATGGATTTACATTAACGCGATAACATGTTAAACTGCAACTGCTTTGTCTACACTAAGTTTTAACCCATGATAGCTAGCACATGTTAAAAAACATACCTTTTGTCCTAGTGAAGATAAGGCCTTACAGTGCAGGGTCTAGCACAACAGAGCCTGGTCCTCCTTCTGGTCTTTGTATGCTATGCTAAGGCTAAGGCTAAGGCTATGGCTACACTGGTGCTTTACAGCGCTGCGACTGCCTCCCTCAGGGGTGTGAAAAAACACCCCCCTGAGCACAGCAAGCTACAGTGCTGTAAAGCTCCAGTGTAAACACCTTGTGGAGGTGGAGTACCTGCACCGCTGGGAGAGCTTTCTCCCAGAGCTGGCGCGCGACCACACTCGCACTTCAAAACGCTGCCATGGGAGCTCTCCCGTGGCAGCGCTTTGAAGTTTCGAGTGTAGCCACGGCTTAATGCAAATAATTCTCCAGAGTAGATACTGTGGTGGGAATTCATCTCTGCAAGGCACCCATTCATTTCTGAGATTATAAATATAGATATATATAATGCTTTGTACCTTTGAAAGTTTGACTGCTGTGCTAAGCAGTAATTGCAAGTTTTCTTTACTTATGGGATCAAATTGTACAGTATAACTGATTTTTTATTTTTTCCTAACCTTCAGATCACCTTTGGGTGTTGTTTCCAGATGTTTGCATGGTCATTGCATCAGAAATTGCAGTGGATATTGTGAAACATGCATTTATAACAAAATTCAATGACATTACAGCAGATGTAGGTATACTATTGGACTTCTAAACATGTTTGCTCTAGTTGTGATTTACTCTGTTTTTAAGACAGCTATAAGATGTAGAAAAAGATTGAGTCTAATGCAGAAAATGTTGTGGATTTTTTTTGTTGTTGTTAGAGTTTAAAAAGCCATTTCATAAAACTCCAGTAATTATTTTCTTGTTAACAGTGCACTTCTGAGGATGAATTTAATGTGCCTGAAACACCTCTGCTTCTAAATTCATAGTACCAGATCCATAAATTAAACTTGACTGTTGTGTAACAGCCACAATTCACATAATTTGCAGATCATTTTTGGGGCAGTTGCTAGGTCAAGAAAACATAAAGGTAATGTTTATGTTTTACTTTAGTCACCCAGAGCATGTACGTTTTTCTAAACAAAATGGATTGTGAGATACAATTCATGTTTTAGAAAAATCTATTTCTCTGTGAGACTATTGAATCTTTCTGTTTCAGTGTATTTTTAAAGATGGAAACTAAGATCAGAAATATTTTTTTTTTCTCTTCTGTCCCTGCAGCACAGAATATAAAGTAGGTTAATGTTGGTTTCCCATTCCTATAATTTCTTGGGACATATATAGTATGTAGGCCTTCTTTAATGTACTAGATGAAATTGTGTTATGTTGTATGCTAACATGACATATAGACACTACACATGATATATTTGTCTTAGGCCTGGTCTGCACTAGAAAATTGTCTGCTTAAATACGTCACTCAGCATTGTGAAAAATCCACACCTCTGAGTGGTGTATTTAAGCCAATCTAACCTGTAGTGTAGACTGCTAGGTCGACAAAAGAATTGTTCTTCTTCGAGAAGTGACCCTGTGGGTGCTCCACTTTAGGTGTCTTGATGCCCCGTGCTTGTAATTGGAGATTTGTGGTAGCAGTGCCTGGTTGGGCCCCGCGTGCGCCGTAGGCATCTCACACTGCTCCAAGCAGTTACATAGCGGTGCGCATGCAACCTTACCCCAGTTTCTTCTCTACTGCCTTTGGCTTGAGTCAGAGTGATCAGCAGCGCCCTCTCTTAGTTCAGAAAAAATGTATAGTAGATAATTCATTGTGGTAGTGTTAGCTTAGTTGTAGTTAGCTTCCCTATCCCCTTGCCCTACTCTAATTTCTTTAATTTCATCAAAAAAAAGTTTTTTTTCCAGTCTACCTTCCCTATCCGTCCATCTCTCCAGCAGGCCTACAGCCTTAGCCTCAAACAGGGTTTACCCCTGTTTTTCTCTAAGAACAAACTCTCTCAGGCATGCCAGGCTCAGCTGGTTTTAAATGCTGCCTGACTTGCAGACTCTCCATACCGGTCTCTGACAGCCACACTCGGTGTGTCCGCTGCCTCTGCAAGACACACATTACTCAAAAGTGCCCACACTGCAGAAAGCTGGCAACTAAAACAAGAAAAGCCAGGGATCTCCAAGTGAAGCTCCTCATGATGGAGAAATTTCTCAGGCCAGCCCCCAACCCTGAGTCCAAGTCACTCCCTGGCCAACAGTTGCCAGCAGCAGCCTCTGACAGGAGCTCTGCTCCAACAACAGGAGCCTGTTGCTAAGGAGCCTGCTCCTAGAAAGGCTACAAAAAAGTGGTCATAGACGTCCCCGCACCAAGAGTCGCCCAAAAGAAAGTGATCTCCAACTGAAAAATCTGCCCCAGTACTGACAGCACCAAGAGCGCCGGACCGCAAGGCACTGGAAACGTCTGGCACCGAGCGTTCCTGACAAGCTAAAGACACTATGTGGGCAACCTCTAATGGAGGTTCACACACTAAAGTGAAACCTTCTAACACGGCATCCATCGAGATCTCTGCCCAAGCAGTACAATGGCACCACCTGCTGTACCTATGCTGCACAGCTATAAATCCTCGGCACCGGCAGTTTCAAATCATGCTCCTGGGCCGTCCACCATGCCATCTACAGCACCGAACCTCATGGTACCGCAGCAATTCCTGAGGCATGCAGACCTGATAGTGGCCTCAATGCCTGAATCTCCTCTACTCGGCACCGAGGGCACCCCATCCAGATCAATACTAACCCGGCTGACTACTCCCTACAGTTCAGCCCCTCCTATCTCCACTGATGAGGAAGAAGAGGATGATGCAGTAATATACACTCCTCACCCAAGCCAGGGCCATCTCCTCACCCACCACCTGTGGATATACGAGGATGGTATAGTCACCCATGGGCACCGCCCCCATACCATTCCCACCTAACTGGTGATACTGGAATCAATGGGCAACCAAAACTGCAGGCCCCCTAGTCCGCCTAGGTCCAGAATAGCCCGGTCCCCTTCACCAACCGTCCCGGCACCCTCAGAAACACAAGAGGAAGACACTGAAGAACCTGAGGACATAGCCGCACATGACACTTCACCACCTGCCTACCTCTCATCTTCGTTGCCAGATGAAACCAAATGCCACTACCCCCTACTATGGGGGATGATTTCAAATCTTTTCAGGACCTCTTCAAAAGGGTTGCTTAATCCCTAGGCATTCCGTTTACACAGCTACCAGAAGCCCAACTTAAGCTCACAGACATACTCCAGGCATTCCCATCGGCAAAGAGAGCCCTGCTGATAAAGGATGCTATTATGGAACCTGCGAAAATCATCTGGCAGACTCCAGCTACTGCACCACCTCATGTAAGAGGTCTGACAAAAAATATTATGTGCCAGCAAAAGGAGCTGAATTTTTATTTACACACCTCACTCCAAACTCCTTAGTGGTGAAGGCAGTCAATCAAAAGGGGAAACAACACCAGTCCTGAACGACCCCATACGATAAGGAATGGAAAAGGCTAGACCTTTTTGGGTGGAAAGCCTATTCCTCATCTATACTTCAGTTCCACATAGCCCTGCTGGCCAAATATACACACAGTCTGTTCTCCAAAATGTCAGAATTTATTGAAAATTTGCCAGATGATAAAAAAGAAAAATATAAGGCAAATATTTCTGAGGGGTGTCTCATCGCCAGGACAGCCCTACAGGACTCTCTTGACTCTGCAGACACGGCAGCATGATCCATTGCCACATCCATGATCATGCGCTGTGCATCCTGGCTCCATGTTTCTGGATTCCCAAGGGAGGTCCAGGCAACGGTTGAGGACTTACCCTTCCAGGGTCAAAAACTATTAGCTGACAAAACTGATGTGTCCTTACAGTCTTTAAAGGACTCCAGGGCGACCTTAAAAACCCTGGGCATCTACGTACCTGCAAACAAAAATAAGGCAGGTTTTACAACCAGAGATTCCAGGCTACCCCATACTCTCAGCCCCAAAGACAGTATAACCAACTGCGTAAACAAAGACAGCATAGACATTGGCAGAACCAAGATCAGCCTTTGACATCTCAACCATCCACCTCTAGACAATCATTTTGAAGGTGTGGTCGAGGGCTTGAGACCTCCACACTCTCTGACTCCGGAATCAGAAACAGTCCGCCACCCGTTCGGAGGCCACCTCTCACCATACTACCCAGTCTGGAACACCATCACAACAGACAAATGGGTTTTAGAGATTATCCAGAAGGGCTGCTCCATCCCCTTTACTTCTATCCCACCTACCCACCCCCCTTCCCGTCCTCCTTCAGGGACCCGTCTTATGAGCACCCGTTACAACAGGAAATAAACCACCTTGTCCAATTAGGTACCGTGGAACCCATACCAGTGCAACACAAGGGGAGAGGTTTTTATACACATTTTTTTACTAACTCATAAAAAGACTGCTGGGTGGAGACCCATCCTGGATTTACGAAAACTCAGCAAATTCGTGAGAATGCAACGTTTCAAAATAGTGACTCTAACCACAATAATTCCGGTATTAGAGAAGGGAGCTTGGCTCTTGGCCCTCAACCTTCAGGACACTTATTTTCATATTACAATCCACCCATCACACAGAAGATTCCTGAGATTCACCCTAGGGAAACAGCATTTCCAATACAGAGTACTATCCTTCAGCCTTTCCACTGCCCCAAGGGTTTTTTTCCAAGGTTCTCGCTGTCATTGCAGCTCAGCTCTGCAGACGAGGAGTGATGATATTTCCATACTTAGACGATTGCCTTATAAGGGCACCAACGCAGCAAGAAGCAATAAACACCACACAGAGCATGATAACCCTGTTCACGGACCTACGGTTGCAAATAAATGTACAAAAGTCCACACTGGTTCCTGTCCAAAAGTTAGAATTCATAGGAGCCTACCTCGATTGTCTCACAGCAACAGCAATGTTACCCCAACAATGCTTCCTCACTCTAGTAAACCTAAATTCAACGATGATGGACAGCTCACAAACATCCGCCAGAACATGTTTACAACTCTTGGGGCATATGTCAGCGACAATGTTTGTTGTAAAATATGCCAGAATCCACATGAGATGTTTGCAGGCTTGGCTTTGAACAGTATATATACCACACAGACACACACTCAGTAGACGCCTCACAATGCCACACAGAGTAAAAGACTCATTAACATGGTGGACACAACCAAAGAACATCTGCTCAGGGAGTCCCTTTCCAACAAAGAACTCCAACCATGACAATCATGACAGGTGCTTTCCTAATAGGTTGGGGGGCACATCTACTCAACAATATGATCCAAGGCCACTGGTCCTCAGCAGAGTCCAACCTGCACATAAACTTACTGGAGCTAAGGGCAGTCCGAAATGCATGCGACCACTTTCTCCCTCTAATCAAGAACAATGCTATCAAGATCCTCATGGACAATATAGCATGCATGTTTTATGTAAACTGCCAAGGGGGAGCACAATCATACTCCCTATGTACAGAAACAATACACCTTTGGAATTGGTGCATCACCAACAACATGGAGATACCGGCATCCTATCTGCCAGGATGTCAGAATTCAACAGTGGATCTACTAAGCAGGGATTTTTCACAAACCCACGAGTGGGAGATGGATCGAGGAATTGTCAAATTCATATACAAACTATGGGGGATCCCCACCATAGATCTATTAGCCACAGCTCAGAATGCCAAATGCCCAAAATATTGTTCCAGAGCAAGATTGGGACTTTACTCCCTAGGCGACGCTCTCCTCATAAAATGGGAGGCGCCACTGATGTATGCATTTCCTCCAACTGTACTTCTAAGCCGAGTCATTCACAAGATCGGGCAGGACAAGTCTAGGGTCATTCTCATTGCGCCCACATGGCCCAGACAAAAGTGGTTCCCATAGCTGCATCAGATGACAGTGAAACCACCTCGAACCCTTCCCTTAGTACCTCACCTTCTATCACAAGCTGTGGGATGCGTCCGTCACCCCAACTTTGCAGTACTCCACCTCAAGTCCTGGTTACTCCATGGCAGACTGGGGTCGAGAAGGCCTGTTCTGAGGAAGTAAAAGATATATTACTGAACAGTCGAGACTTAAATACAAGAAAAACACATATCCGTAAGTGGAAACGATTCTGAACATGGTGCCAAGACAAACAGATCTTACCACAGTTGTCCCCCCTACTGAGGATTCTCAACTATATACTAGGACTTAAAAATTCGGGGCTATCCACAAGCTCCATCAGAGTACACTTGGCTGCTATTACCTCTTTCCATGACAAGGTGGACGGGGTCACTATATTTGCTCACCTGATGATTAAATGCTTCCTTAAAGGCATTGAAAACACTTATCCCCTCATGTAGGACCTCAACTTTGTTCTACGCGGACTCATGGGAAAACCGTTTGAACCCCTTCCAACTTCCTCTTTGTTGCACTTATCCATGAAGGTGACTTTCCTCATTGCCATCGCGTCCACAAGACGGGCGGGAGAATTAGGTGCCTTAATGGCACACCCACGTTATACAACATTCTTTAAATATAAAGTAATCCTAGGACCGCGTCCTAAGTTCATACCCAAAGTAACCTCCCCCTTTCATTTAAATCAACTCATTTACTTACCTATGTTTTGTCTGAAGCCACATGCGGGCGGGACGGAGGCCTCACTCCAGACACTGGATGTTCGCAGAGCATTAGCTTTCTACATTGAAACAAAAGAACAAAAACATTTAGAAAATCACCTGGACACTTTGTTTTCATAACAGAACACTCAATGGGTCAAACTGTTTCAAAATCAGACTATCCAAATGGCTATCTGGATGTAGCCATTTGTGCTACCAGAACAACAGTCTACAATCTCCACCAGGAGTTCGCACACACTCCACTAGAGCACTAGCAGCATCTGTAGCCTGTCACTGACATTTGCAGAGCAGCTACCTGGGCATCACTCCATACTTTCACTAAACACTATGCTTTAGAACAACAATGAGCATCAGGTGCTCACTTTGGACTTAAGCGTTATCCACCATCATAGACCAACTCCGAAATCCCGCTCCTCCACTGAAGGGCACTGCTCAACAGTCACCTAAAGTGGAGCACCCACAGGAACACTCCTCGAAGAAGAGGAGGAGATTACTCACCTTGTGCAATAACTGATGTTTTTCAAGATGGTTGTTCCTGTGGGTGCTCCACTACCATCCCTCCTCCTCTCTACTTCGGAGTTTCAGGCGGATTCTCTGAGGTAGGGAAGGAACAGGGGGATGGTTGGCTGCACACCACTATGTAACCGCTCAGACCAGCATGAGTCGGCTACAGCGCATGCGCTGCTCAACTGAGCACTGCTACCACAAATCTCTGATTACAAGCACAAGGCATCAAGACATCTAAAATGGAGAACCCACAGGGACAACCATCTCGAAGAACCTCGGTTACTCTACAAGGTGCGTAACCTTCTCTTCTGTCCACCCAGCCTACTGGGGAGGTGGATTACCTATTCTGATGAGAGAACCCTTCCCGTCAGTATAGGTAGTGTCTACACTGAAGCACTACAGCAGTGCAATTGTGTTGCTGTATCATTTAAAGTGTAGACAAGCCCTTAGAAACTGACGTGTGGACTCAAATGCTCTTTGTAAATTTGAGAGAAGATGTATTAGCATTTTCTTCTCACTACCTAAATCCCCTTTTCAAGAAACGAGGTCAAAACTTGGAAGTTCTATCACTTTCAGCATCTTCCTAAAGTAACTACAGTATATGGTGTAGAAACAAGTTTAATAGATGCACTTAATAAGCTCCCTTATGCCAGAGGCATTTATGCATGCCCTACTTTCATGTAAAGAGTAGAGAAAACAGGAATAATGAAATGATAGCCAGAAATACATGTTTCAATGTGCTGAATCAGTTATAGACTGTCCTGCAAGGTTTATTATTTAACACACTCCTTTACCATATTACATGTAGATTCTAAAGATTTATAGCCATTGCGCCTAATTTTCAGAGGTGCTGAGCACATGCAGTGCTAACTGAAGTTTACTGGAGTAGCAGGTGGTCAGCCCCTTTATCCTTAAAATAGCTACGTTTTCCTTAGAATCTGAAAATATTGTCTAAGTAGCTTTCCTGTTTTCCTTCCCAGCTGCCTCATATAACATTTTATGGGATCACTAGGTCAGCATATGATTACAAGTTCAGTTATTGGTTTCACTTGAGTCTAATGCTTTCATGCAGCTTCTAATTTAAACTGTTATCTAAATGTAAAAATCATAGTACCTTCAAACTACTACATCCTTTTTACTTTGTGCTATTGGTCTTAACTCAAAAAGATCTGCAATTTAAATGAATAATATTAAGACCATAGAGATTGTCTTGTATTACTTTGTGGTGCTGCTAATCGTTTACAAGAATTAATTAGGTAACCAATACCTGACATTTACATAGTGCCTTTCATAAAGGGACCCCCAAAACAGTGTGTATATATATGCACAAAAATAATTCCATCACTGAAATGCAGTCACCACAAGGTGCAAGGCACAATCGTTAAGCAGGATGCAGCAATGCATCACAACACCTAACGCAAGAAAATGAAGGGCACTATATCAAATTGACATTGCTGAGGACATTTTGGATAGGCAGAATGGCTGGATGCACAAAAGGAGTTAGGTGCATAAGTCCCGGTTTCAGGACCTCTGCAACGTACAAAACTCCCTCTGAACCCTGTAGGTGCTTTAACTTAACTGGCACCTAAATTTTTGCTGTAAAAGTTCCCTATATACCTATGTTTCTGCCTCTGAACATGCACACTGCAGCCCTGGGATGTGGGGGATCCCTGGTTTAAGTACCCCCCTCCACCTGAGGGGGGGAAGGGATTTAAACAGGGATCTGCTACCTCTCAGGTAAGTACTCTACCATTGAATTATAGGATATTCTGATATGGGGGCTCCCTCAGACTCTCTTGTTGAAGCTGTTCCACTATGAATGAATATATATATTATATATAAAATAATTATATATATATAAAAAAAAAATTCATTGGTGCAGGGGGCTAGATTCTGGATCTTCCACTTCCTGGGTGAGTGCTCTAATCGCCAACCTATAGAATCCTTTTCATGCTTGTTTTCCCTGTCTGTCGCTCTGTGGCCCGAAAGAGACACTAATTATTTATCCGGAATGCAACAGACCTCTATCCTGCTGAAGCTAACTCCTTTTTTGTATCCAGGCCAATATAACTTCCTATTTGGAATTTGGCCAGAACATGGGGTTCCTCATTCCTAAATCCTCTTCCAGATATCCCACTTGGGTTTTAGTGACCACGTTAATCATCCTGGCAAAATATACATGGCCAGTTGGCTTAACACAGTTGTTTATACCGTATTGGTGAATCTAAAATCCAAAAGTAAATGTATATACTGTAATCTAATTGTATCATGCACAGTTGTATATTTTAGAAAATTGGCTTCTGTTTGCTCATGTGTATACAATAGTTGTCCTTACTTATACAGCAGTATGTACCTCCACGAAAGGGCAAGATTGAATGCATCAGTTCCTGCACAAGCCTTATAAATCTCTTTCTGATAAATATTTTATCAATGAAATCCTGTTGCTGCTGTAAATTGTGATCTCATGTAAATTAATCACACATCCAATGTGCTGGATTTTTTTTTTCCAGGTCTACAGTGAGTACAGAGCCAGCCTGGCATTTGACCTTGTTAGCAGTCGACAGAAAAATGTAAGCGTGAAAATAAAAAGGGCATGTTCTTTTATTAACTGATGTCATTGTTTTCAGTAAAGCAAATGTCAATGCCAACAGATATTCAGAAAATGTTCTCTTCTATAACACTGAAATTATATCCTGCTATTGTGCACGTGCAAAATGAAATGAATATTGCACCATGATCTAGTCACATAACTTCTGTTCAGTTCTTCAAATTTCTTGCAGTAAATTGCCTTTGATTTTTAAGAGCAAACTGTGTTTGCACAGGTTTAATTACACCACTATCTCGGTATAACGCGGCCCAATATAACATGAATTCGGATATAACTCGGTAAAGCAGTGCTCCTGGGGGGGCAGGGCTGCGCAGTCCGGTGGATCAAAGCAAGTTCAATATAACGCGGTTTCACCTATAACGCGGTAAGATTTTTTGGCTCCCAAGGACAGCGTTATATCGAGGTAGAGGTGTATGTGATATGTTGGAAGTAAACTGGCTAAACAAGTTTAACAGGGTTTTCCTGAAGTAATTTTGAACTACCTGCAGCCTTTCATAAAATAGATCTACTCTTCCTTCCCATTTAATCTTAGCATAGTTTGGTGACCTACTATAGTTATTTGTACAACATTCATTGGTAATTTTCCTACTACCATATGAATTGCCTATGCAAATCCCTCCTGCCATGCTTGTTACTCCTACATCGTGGATCTGCAGAGGCAGTACATTCAGAGAACTGAGATTACTGGTAAGCAATCTTCCTTTATCAAGCTTATGAATGAAGAAACATAAGTAAAAATCTTTCATACCTTGCCATGGAGAAGAGGGGCTAAATTACCTGGAATACTAATGGAATCTTCATATTATAAATTTTAGGAATAAACTGGATGATTCTGAAAAGTCGTATATTTTATATTTCTTTTTGTGAGGGTGGCTTGAGGAAAATGAGTGCTAATATGATATAACTGTTCTTCAGCATCAGAGAATTTTCAGTACCACATGAGAATTCTCAGGCAAAGTAGACCACTTTTATAGTACCGATGAGAACAAAGCCTTTAATTGGTTTTTTAAAAAGAGGTAAGGAGAGGTGTTATCTTGAGCCTAATTACAGAGGAACTTGGAATGACTATTTAAATTGCTACTATGGTGCTTTAGATAATCACTTTTTCTTTTTCTTTTTTCTTTTTTTTTTTTCTTTTTATTGCAGTGTGGATTTTTGCATGTTATATTTAGGGATCAAAACTGAATTGATAACAAAAATATCTCTAAGTGAAGTGGCAGTAGTGCACTTTTGAAATGCTTTGGCATGGTTTGAGGTATAATTTCCTAATTGCTCTTGATTTAGAGCTCTGTGGCTAATTTTAACAGTCATGTTAGTGTTAATTGTATTCACACAAACAGATATCTACATTTGCATATCCATGTAGATTTCTGTGAAAGCAGTTGTTTACCAGATTTAAATAGTTGCTTCTTTATCAATGTAATATGTATGCTAGTAGTGATTGCTACCTTCCTAGAATGTGTGCCAAGCCAAAATAGGGGAGAGATGCCTCAAATTCCACTTCTTTTTTTGCAGGCATACACAGATTACAGCGATTCTGTTTCCAGGAGAATGGGTTTTATTCCTCTCCCATTGGCTGTTTTAGTAAGTCATATATTTTCATTTTTCAGACCAAAAATCTCTCAGTGGTTAGTAAGAATTCTGCTTAGGGATAAAAGATTAATTCAAGGTCATAGAAAAGTGCTTTATTTTTCTGAAGAAACTCAGTGTGAAATAGATGAGGACCCATGTCTTTGCCACCAGGAGACTATTATTTTTGGTGCTCTATTTTAAGGCCACATAGAAACTGAAGCTGCAGCAGAATAAAGTGAATGATTATTAGATGTAACTTCACGCCAGGAGCGTAAATGCCCCAGGATTTATACAGGCTGCTGCTAAGTTTCCTGGTAGAGTTCATGGTGTTGGGTTTTAACCTGTAAATGAGTTAGGAACCTGATTACCAAAGAAATGCTCTGTCTCTTTCCATTGCTGCCACAGTTGAGGTCAACATACACATATTTGCTGGAGTTTTCTTCATATAACTGAGAGGGAGCTGTCTATTTGGTTATATGGCCACAATCACCCTAATATCTGAGTGGGTCACAAACAATTATTTGATCCTCACAACCCTGTGTGAGGTAGGGAAGCATTATCTTCTTTTTATATATAAGAATGAGTCACAGAGATTAAGTGACTTGACTGAAGTCACATAGGAAGTCTGTGGCAGAGCCAGGAGTTGAACCTACATCTCTTAAATTCAGGTTCAGTGCCTTAACCACAAGATGGTTCTACATGAGGGTCCCTCAACTTCAGAATTCACTCCACTCCTTGGTCCAAAAAAGGCTTAGTTTCTTTATCTTTTGGACATGCTGGAACACCCTTCCTTCCTACCCCACCCCCTGTTATGTGGGAAGGAAGTGAGCTAAGGGTTAGAGGGCTTGATTGTTACTTCTGTGGAGAGGTTTGATGTATGTATAGTTGTTAGTAGGCTGCACAGCTCATTGTGTTGAAAAAATTATGTGAATGTGAAATGAGCACTTCTTTATATTTTAACACCTCTAAATGATGCTACACGTCTGACTTAGCACTCAACATAAGGAAATCTATACCACTTGATACAGAGTCATGACATGATGTATGTGTTAGTGTTTATCCTCCCAGCATAGAGGGTTAAATGCAGATTACTACTATGGAATTTATAATGACTTGGACCATTATAGTGGAACAGGCTACCGCCATACTGATTGAACATTTATTCCTTTTGGCAAGTATCCTGATTGTTCAGTCAGAATAGCAAAAGCAGCTGGCTGCCAGGAAGCTGACAGTTGTGCAGGTTTCTAAGGCTCTTGGTAGGAAAATTTTTATAAAACACCTTCAGTTTTTTCTTATCATGTCCTTCCCTGCACTGGTATGTTCAGTGGCTTAGGGCTTGTCTGCACGGGGGAGGTGACCAGAATAACTATTGTGGTATAAACTGTTCTGGATTAGCTCCCTGTGTTCCCTCCCCCTACTCCTCCCCCAACTCCCCAGCCCATGTCGGCATGCTATTCCAGAATTAAAGGCACTTTATTTTGGAATAATTAGTGCATTTTGTGATTTCTGAGCACATAAATTATTCTGAAATAAAGTGACTTTTATTCTGAACTAGTGACTACAAAGGGAGCTATTCTGGAATACCATATTCTGCAATCATTGTTCTGGTCAATTTCTCTGTGTAGGCGAGCCCTTAGTCATAATGGCATTGGACAGAAGCACCAACTCTGCCATCAAAGTTCCATAATGTTACTGGTAGAGTGATTAGTGATGTAACATTTTTGGTTTTTTTTGTTGCAATACTGTCCCACAGGGATCGAGCAAAAATGTTACTGATAATTTTGTCTAGTTAAGTTCAGCAGGGACCAACATCTACTATGGTCAAAATTACAGTTATCTACTTAGACTTCAATTATGGAATGCATCCCTATTCAAGATGGGACTTAAGTACATGTCTAAAGTTCAACATGTGCTGAAATGCTGTCCTTAACAAGGATGGACTTAAGCACAAGCTTAAGTGTTTTCCTGAATTGGGGCCTTAACTGCTACACTGAAAACGAACTTGTGATTTCTTGGTGTTCAAACTTCGCAAGCAGATAGATTCTATAACATGCTGAGTCCACAAAATAGCTGTCTCAAGTTTTCTTTAGTGCAATTCTGGTTCACTACATCAATATCTTTAATGTGATTTCCGCACATACATATTGGGTAGTTTCCTCAGATATTTGTATCAGTAACTGGTATCCTCTTCCACCCCATCATTTCTTTCTTGATTCTTCAAAGAAGTCATAATGCTGAACTTGATATCAATCATTTATATAGCAACAGACTGTAGAGTTATTACTAGAATTTAGGGCTGTCAGGTGATTAATCACGTGATTAATCACACGGTTTTGTTTTTGAGTGCATTATGTAACAAAAAAAATCTACATTTCTAAGTTGCGCTTTTACGACAAAGATTGCACTACAGTACTTGTATGAGGTGAATTGAAAAATACTATTGCTTTTGTTTCATTTTTACATTGCAAATATTTGTAATCAAAAATAATATACACGTTGATTTCAGTTACAACATAGAAAACAATACATATGAAAATGTAGAAAGACATCCAGCAATATTTAATAAATTTCAATTGGTATTCTCTTGCTTAACAGTGCGATTAAAGCTGCGATTAATCACAATTAATTTTTTGAGTTAATTGCTTGAGTTAACTGCGATTAATCAACAGCCCTACTAGAATTACAACTCTATTGCAAGTCAAGTAATAGCAGATACTCGTGTAATATTTATTCAGATAATTCTTGAATAATTAGCAATAGCAAGAGGAATACAAAGTTAATTGTCCTTAGTATAAATATTCTCATTTTTGTCAAACTTCACTCGATGTAAATGCCCTCTTTAAATATTCTATTAATTATTAATCTATGTGCCTGAACTGTTGAACTTTTATTTTTAAAACAGCTCATCAGAGTCGTAACAAGCTCAATAAAAGTACAAGGAGTCTTGGCTTATGCCTGTGTTGTGCTCTTCTATTGTGGGTAAGCGGAACACAAAAGAAGCAATTATTGAACAGTATTTACTGTTATTTAACTAAAAGATTGTAAGAAACAATTTGCTCTGTTGATGTTTCAAGGTACAGTCATAATACAATCTCTTCTCCATGGAGCCCAATAGGTGTGAAATTTACATAAAATGCATTGCAGAACAGTCATAGTTGGATCTAGCAGCAGAAGCTGAGATTACCTGTATGGAGCTCACACTCTTTGCAGAAGTACATGCTTTAGCTGAGGCATGGGAGAATAAAAATAACAGCCTCTGAGCAATTTGCAGATAAACTTTTGCATCAGTTTCAGAGCCTTCCTTTTCAATTAGTGAGAAGTTATGATTATGGTCAACAAAATGAGACCAGAGTTTAAAAGGGAGGAGAAGATGGGTGCAAAGGGATTGTAGGGTTGGGTTTTTGTTGTTTTTTGTTTTGTTTTTTTAAGAGTGGGTGAGAATGCAAGGGATAATACTTGAATTATCGTTCATGACTGGGTCAAATAGGGTATAAGGAGTGTTTTATATATTTCTTATTTGAATTAAACGTGTGTTATTTTACATTTCCTGAGGTTATATGTAATCCTAGCTATTTAATATAGTGATTAGCTTATCATACGACCTCACAGAATCTTGTACAATAATTAATAATGCTGTGTTTGCTTAAACCAGAGGCATAAAACCCCCAGCTGAGAAAAGTTAACTTTGGCAGTTGGCCAGAAGCTCGAGGACTACATCAAATTTGGATAGAATGGAGCAGACGGTAGTCACCCTGATCTGGAGCACACAAGTGCTGCCCTTAGAAAAAATAGGTCCTCACATACATTTAATCTAAATCCAAGTGGAGGTGGATATCTGTAGTTTTTCTGTGCCATATTTATGATTCACAATAAGGTAGTTGAATGCCTCATTTGGGCTTAAGGGGACATTTTGGCTCATTCCCCACCTGAAACAATTTTCAACTAATTAATAAATAAGACTGCAAGTAAATACAAAATGCTCGTGCATTTAAAAACTAAAATTGAAATAGATTTTTATAGTGTGCAAAGTAGACACATGTAACTGCTAATGACCACGATTGTATTCAATGACTGAATACTTATACCACTCAACTGGTAAACTGAAGAACTTGGGGAAAAAAAGATTTTAAATTGAAAGATCATATGACAAACAATGCCGCCTTGCACATTGGGTATTATTGAAGCATATGCCTTCCTGGATAAACTCCCTCTGGAAAGAGCTAAATATGTCAAGCAGTAACCACACCCAGAGAATCATTAAGGGTATTGTATGGGTGAAGCCTTAAGGTTCCTACCTATTGCAAAGCTGCTGCACAGAAGGAGGGTAGATGCCCAGACTCTCCTTTCTAGGCCATGTGGTCTCAGTAAGTAGCCTTGGGCTCATAGGTGCCAACTCCATGGGTGCTCCGGGCCTGGAACACACCTGGGGGAAAATGGTAGGTAATGAGCACCCACCAGCAGCCCCTCTATCAGCTCCCCACCCCACTCCCAGTGCCTCCCGCCCACTGGCGGGCCCTGTGGTTCAGCGCCTCCCACCCGCCATTATCAGCTGTTTCACGGCATGCAGGCAGAAGAGTCTGAGGGAGGGGAGAGCAAGCAGGGGAGGGGGCAGAACTGAGTGGAAAAAGGCGGGGCAGGGTTGGGGCCTTGGGTGAAGGGTGGGGTGGGGCTTGGGTCAACCCCGAGCCACACACCCCCTCCCCCCGAACTTTGGAAAGTCGGCGTCTGTGCTTGGGCTAGAGGTTTCCCAGATATAAAACTCAGGGGCTGGGGCAAGTTGAGAAGAATATCTGGGCATGTTTTCACTATAACATTAACCCAGATTCTTACATTCACATATAAAATCCTCTGTCCCAAGCTGAGTGGTGCTTTCAGCCCCAGCTAGTTGGCCTGTCCGGTGGTATAGACTAAAGTCTGGGTGCTGCTTTCAGATGGGCTGGTTACCAGCCCACTTTGCTGTGAGGATGCAAGATAAACCCTTTGAATGCTGATAGTCCTTCAGTGCTTTCTAAAAATTCTCCAACAGTTAGCATCTCAGTTTAGTGCAGCACAAAACTATGGGATACGCCCACTGAAATCCTAGCAAATCTCACTAGTGAGCGCAGCACCAGTGAGGATATTGTAACTTGAGTGTGTCTTTTCAATGTGTCTGCTCACACCCAGGCTAGGCAAAACCAAGTTAACTGCAGAGAAGACTGACATCCTGCTCAGGCCACCCTGAAGTGTGAGCCACTGTGTTATCCTTCAGCCTCAGCAAATGAGAGTTTTGCTGTTGCTCAGCTGTGTATCAGGCCAGCAAACTCTTCAGGACTCTGCCAGTTGGTTTAGCTGAAGACTCCCACTTCACTTTAATATACCAGAACTGAGATAGTTTTGTAACAAAATAAGAAGAAGTTTGAGTACAGAGATTTAAGTGATACTAGGCAAGAATAAAAGATATTGGTCTGGTTACAAACAAAACAAAACAAGCTTTCTAGTGACTAAAACTTAATTTTAGCAAGTTACAATTTTTGCCTGAGCAGTTTCTCACTATATAAAGTTTCCAGCAGCTCTTGCCTTTCAGGCCATGAGGATCCAGCTTTCCTAGGTGCTGTATGTACCCTGTTGTCCCCTCAGTGATGGATAACTAAAAAATCTTTTTCCTCCCCTTATATTACTCAAACTCCATTGTCTCTGCCTCAAGAGCCAGGAAGTCTTCCTGGGGTGCAGATTTTGTCCCTCAGCATCATTGTTAAACGCTCTTCTCCCCTGCTCATTTAGCTTGATGGCTTTGTTTACCTTATATGTAAATGTACTTCCATTGTCTTCTGCTGGTAACCAAGCCAATCAGACTGGTGAATACACATTCCTTTGTCTAGGGCAGACTGAGTTTTATGCCCTGTCTTCCAAGACATATTTTAAGTACACATTTCCAACACAAATCTATAACTTTGTACCCAACCCATACGTGCATCATACAATGATTTCCAGGACCTGCGTGTCACCAGTTTATATATAATTTATGTGTCACTTTTTAGATATATATTATGACAACAGTGTGTTGATGCAGTATGTGTGTCAGGCCTGATGTGAGTTACAGTATGGGGTGAGACCCCTCAGCCAGCTGGCGTTGAAGGGCTCCCAGGGTCACAAAGGGCATTTCTACACAGCAAAGAGAAACCCATAGCTGGCCTGTATCAGCCAATTAGGGCTCAGGCTGCGGAGCCGTTTCACTGCTGTGTAGACATCTCGGCTCGGGCTGGAGCCCGGGCTCTAGGACCCTGCGAGGTGGGAGGGTCCCAGAGCTCAGGCTTCAGCCCAAGCCCGGAAGTCTACACAGCAGTGAAACAGCCCCACAGATCAAGAGCCCAAGTCAGCTGGCACAGGCCAGACACTGGTTTTTCTTTGCTGTGTAGACATACTCAAAGACATACCCTCTGTGTTGAGCAGTAAGACTTGGGTATGGCCTTAGAGAGAAACAAAGTGCAGGAATCCTGGGTCCAGGGCAGAAGTGCCTGGTCTGAGGTTTCTGCAGGAAGGGAGTTGTCTGTGTGTTGTTTGTTACCACCCCAATTCAAAGAAACAGGGCCTGTGCACATTTTGTAAATAAAAAAATTACACCAATAAAACACCTGACTCCAACTCACCAGTTCTGCTCCAAATGGGACATTGACCTTCAAAATGGCAGGAGACAGAGTCTATAGTGATGTGTTAAGTATATATGAATTAAGACAGCTGTGACCTGTTTCTTCTTTGGATTTAGTTTTAGATTAGATTTTGTCATACTATATGAATTTCAAAGTGAGAATGGACCTTATTCTTTTGCTGTGATCTCAGGTTTAGAATTAGTACATCTCCTAAATCCTCTGAGTAATTCCAAGTTCTGCACACTGCTTTCAGTGTCTGTAATTATAATCTACATAAGTGGAATTATCTGCAATGTGAGAGAATTTAGGTATAATACAGATGTGAGAAACACTGCCTAGATAAAGCTTTAAGATTTTATCACAAAGGATTTAGATTAAAATAAGGAGGAAATTGTTTTGATGGGGTGCAACAATAATTCTTTATTAAGTTACATTATTAAATGTAATCAAAAATATTAAGTCTTGCCTAATATTTGTAATTTGTGTTTTGGTTTAATTTTATGATTTTGAGCTGTTCACAGTAAACTAATCTGACCCACTTCTGCCCTCCCAGTAGTTAGAAACCCAAAGCCCTGTGACAGAAATTTTTTTGGAAGCTCTTATGTAATCCATGACGAAAATCTGGTATTAATACATCAGATGAGTGAGTTGTAACCCACCAACATCCTGATCCAACTCTCATTGAATTGGATTAGGCCATGAAACCTTCATTTTTTGAAATAATAGTACATATCTGTGAAAGTATCTTGTTTTGGAAAAAACTCCTGAAGGCCTTTTTGGAAAGGTGGTGTGGGGAAAGAAAACATGTCTTCGTAGAAAGAAAAACTATTATCATAGAAGATTAGGGCCAAAGAGACCTCAGGAGGTCATCTAGTCCAACCCCCTGCTCAAAGCAGGACCAACTAAATCATACCAGCCAGGGCTTTGTCAAGCCGGGCCTTAAAAACCTCTAAGGATGGAGATTCCACCACCTCCCTAGGTAACCCATTCCAGTGCTTCACCACCCTCCTAGTGAAATAATTTTTCCTAATATCCAACCTAGACCTCCCCCACTGCAACTTGAGACCATTGCTTCTTGTTCTGTCATCTGCTACCACTGAGAACGGCCTAGCTCCATTCTCTTTGGACCCGCCCCCCCTTTCAGGTAGTTGAAGGCTGCTATCAAATCCCCCCGACTCCTCTCTTCTGCAGACTAAATAAGCCCAGTTCCCTCAGCCTCTCCTCATAAGTCATGTGTCCCAGCCCCCTAATCATTTTCTTTGCCCTCCACTGGACTCTCTTCAATTTGTCCACATCCTTTCTGTAGTGAGGGGCCCAAAACTGGACACAATACTCCAGATGTGGCCTCACCAGTGCCGAATAGAAGGGAATAATCACTTCCTTCCATTTGCTGGCAATGCTCCTATTAATGCAACCCAATATGCAACAAGGGCACACTGTTAACTCATATCCAGCTTCTCGTCCACTGTAATCCCCAGGTCCTTTTCTGCAGAACTGCCGCTTAGCCATTCGGTCCCCAGCCTGTAGCAGCGCATGGGATTCTTCCGTCCTAAGTGCAGGACTCTACACTTGTCCTTGTTGAACCTCATCAGATTTCTTTTGGCCCAATCCATCAATTTGGATAGGTCACTCTGGACCCTATCCCTATGCCCCAGTGTACCTACCTCTCTCCCCAGCTCAGTGTCATCCGCGAACTTGCTGAGGGTGCAATCCATCCCATCATCCAGATCATTAAAGAAGATGTTGAACAAAACCGGCCTCAGGACCAACCCCTGGGGCACTCCGCTTGATACCAGCTGCTAACTAGACATCGAGCCATTGATCACTACCCTTCGAGCTCAACGATCTAGCCAGCTTTCTATCCACCTTATAATCCATTCATCCAATCCATACTTGCTGGCAAGAACACTGTGGAAGCCCGTATCAAAAGCTTTGCTAAGGTCAAGATATATTACGTCCACCGCTTTCCCCATATCCACAAAGCCACTTATCTCATCATAGAAGGCAATCATGTTGGTCAGGCATGACTCGCCCTTGGTGAATCCATATTGATTGTTCCTGATCACCTTCCTCTCCTCCTTGATGGGATAACGTGATTTTAGTCAATAGGTCAATAACGTGCCACTGCTGGTAATTAGTAACAATGGTCAATGAGGGTCTGGCTGGAGAATCTTGCCCGCATGCTCGGGGTTCTGCTGATCGCCATATTTGGGGTCGGGAAGGAATTTTCCTCCAGGGTAGATTGGCAGAGGCCCTGGAGGTTTTTCGCCTTCCTCCGCAGCATGGGGCAGGGGTCGCTTGCTGGAGGAGTCTCTGCAACTTGAAGTCTTTAAATCATGATTTGAGGACTTCAACAGCTGAGTCAAGGGAGAGAATTATTCCAGGAGTGGGTGGGTCAGCTTTTGTGGCCTGCATCATGCAGGAGGTCAGACTAGATGATCATAATGGTCCCTTCTGACCTTAAAGTCTATGAGTCTAACTGCTTCAAATGGATTCCTTGAGGACCTGCTCCGTGATTTTTCCAGGGACTGAGATGAGGACCTCCCCCGATCACCATGAGTTTTCAAAGATAATGGCCAGTGGCTCTGCAATCACATCAGCCAACTCCCTCAGCACACTCGGATGCATTAGATCCAGACCAATGGACTTGTGCATGTCCAGCTTTTCTAAATAGTCTTTAACCTGTTCTTTCACCACTGAGGACTGCTCACCTCCTCCCCATACTTTGCTGCCCAGTGCAGTAGTCTGGGAGCTGACTTTGTCTGTGAAGACCTAGGCAAAAAAAAATTGAGTTCTTCAGCTTTTTCCACATAATCTGTCACTAGGTTGCCTCCCCCATTCAATAAGGGTCCCACACTTTTCCCTGACCACCTTGTTGCTAACATACCTGTAGAAACCCTTCTTGTTACCCTTCACGTCCCTTGCTAGCTGCAACTCCAATTGTGCTTTGGCCTTCCTGATTACACCCTTACATGCTCGAGCAATATTTTTATACTCCTCCCTAGTCATCTGTCCAAGTTTCCACTTCTTGTATGCTTCCTTTTTGTGTTTAAGCTCACCAAAGATTTTTCTGTTAAGCCAAGCTGATCGCCTGCCATATTTGCTATTCTTTCTTCACATCGGGATGATTTGTTCCTGTGCCCTCAATAAGACTTTTTTAAAATACAGCCAGCTCTCCTGGACTCCTTTCCCCCTCATATTAGGCAAGATCCCCTGGGATCAGTGCCCTGAGGGAGTCAGTCTGAAGTCCAGGGTCTGTATTCTGCAGCTCTCCTTCCTTCCTTCCTTTTGGCAGGATCCTGAACTCTACCATCTCATGGTCACTGCTGTGCAGGTTGCCATCCACTTCTACTTCCGCTACCAATTCTTCCCTGTTCGTGAGCAGTAGGTCAAGAGGAGCACGGCCCCTAGTTGGTTCTTCCAGCACTTGCACCAGGAAGTTGTCCCCAACACTCTCCAAAAACTTCCTGGATTGTCTGTGCACTTCTGTATTGCTCTCCCAGCAGATGTCAGGGTGTTTGAAGTCCCTTATGAGAATGAGGGCCTGTGATCTGCAAACTTCTGTTAGTTGCCCCAAAAAAAAGCCTAGTCTACCTCATACTCCTGGTCTGGTGGTCTATAGCAGACGCCCATCACGACATCACCCTGTTCTCTTACCCTAATAGAAGGGACCTTATAGAACCACAGTTACAGACCTGGGGGAATCTAATTTCGTCTAGTTTGTGGTACTTGGGTACCAAAGTGAGAGGTTCCTTTTTAAATACTGAAGATTGTCTGCTCTGCATATCCTCCTATACCTCTAAGAGACTTACTTTTATAGGAAAATTTATTACATTTGAGAGAGAAATGTTGTATGCTACATTTTTCTTTTTGACATGATTTGTGTTAATGCATTGTGAGATAGTTGAGTTGCTACTGAAGTATACTTTGGTCTTTTTATAATGCACAAATCAGACCTGCTCTAAGGCTTTTAATTTGAAAACATTCACTTTTTCTGCATTTAGATTATCATCACAATGTCTATTAAGATTTCCATAATCAGTGGGTTCCCACATTCTTCTCTACCTATTTACTATCCTAATGTTGAGCAGGGATATAGGGCTCCATCCAAACTCTATCACAACTGCTGCAGGGCTATCTAATGAGAGAAATAAAAGGTACTCTTGCAGCTCCTTGAGTGAGAAACAAGTTCAGGAGACCCGAATTCTGAGCCCAGAATAGCATAGAACCATCAAACTAGCCTGTAAATCAAAGCTCTAAATCACAGCTGCCTTCATCTTCAATATGGAGACGTAGTCTAAAAATATTTAAGATCCTAGCATTTGATGTTCTGTCAGTAGTAGTAGTAGTAATTAGCTTTTATAAAGTGCTTTTCATCTATAAATCTCAAAGCACTTTACAAAGGTAGAAAAGCCTCTTTCCCATTTTACAGATGGGAAAACTGAGGTAGAGAGAACTAAAGTGACGTGCCGAAGTTCACACAGCAAATCAGTGGCAGAGGCAGGAAAAGAATTTAGGTGTCCACTATCTACTGGGTCATGTTACTCCCAGCCTGGCTTCTCAAATAGAAATGGAATATTGCATGATGGAACTTGTAGACTCTCTGGACCACACACCTCAGTATTAAAGCTGTGGGCTACTGCAATTTGGTCATTTTATGGAAATTAGGTGTAGTCTTTGAACTCCTTATGTGGCCCATGGTTGTTCAAAGTTTGAGAGCTCCACATAGTGTGCATTATTATTATTATTAGAGATGCTTCAAAGCTATCACAGACCTGCTGTTATTTTTGATATGCTCTTCAAAGTAGATGTTTAAATACCGAATGTATTGAAAATTTACTGAAATTCCCATAGCTGCTCCATGAAGTAAACACTGATATTAAGTAACTAAAATACTAATATTAGGATCCAAATGACTTCTAGCAACATTTGATATTTTTACCCTATGAAACTCTTTACGTTAAAACATTGAGCCTGAAACCAAATTAGTGTGCTGCTTTTTTTGGGGGGTGGGGGGCGTATGTCTATAGGCCATAAGAAAGAGCCTTACAGTTGGAAGGATTAGCTAACAAATTAAATCCCTTCCAAACAGCAGAAACCATACATGAAACTGTTTTTATATGTCTTGCGTCTGATGAAGTGGGCATTCACCCACGAAAGCTTATGCTCCAATACTTCTGTTAGTCTTAAAGGTGCCACAGGGACCCTCTGTTGCTTTTTACAGATTCAGACTAACACGGCTACCCCTCTGATACTTGTTTTTATATGAACATCCACTAATGCAAATATGTAAATGTACCCTTTTATCTTTCAGGTTAATTTCACTAAAAGTCCTTAACAGCATTGTGTTGTTGGGCAAGTCATGCCAATATGTAAAGGAGGCAAAAATGGAAGAGAAGTTGTTCAATCCTCCCCCTACTAGCACCCCAGGCAAACCACTCAGCAAACCCCAAAGCAAATTTAAATCTCCTCAAGGTAAGTTTAACTGCTTGTTCTGATGATCAGTGAAAAGGAAACTGTTTCCAGATTAAATTTAATATTCAGTCAGCTGTTCCCCTCTCTGCTGTTCAACAGTACCTTTACCACAAACTGTACCACATGATAACTATGCTTTGGTTCACATGTAAGGACTGTGAGCATACACCTAGCAGCTGGAGCACAGTTCTGTAAACAAAATAATTATTTTCCATTATTCAGTGCTTCATCCTTCACAGACGTAAATATTCTCCACTACAATAAAATTCCACCAGGGTATGGGAAAGGAGGTAGGGAAGCAAAATGAGGACTAGTACTGACTTTGTGTGCATGTCTGTGCGCATTTAGAGGAGCACCTTCTTGTAAATGCTGATATTTCACATTTGGCTTGAGCTCTGACAATATTGTCGTTTCATAAGGAATGTTCCATTGAATTCTTACAGAAATGCAGGCAAAATATGACATGCAGCAGGTACAATTACTTAAAATTGTAATGAAGATAGGAAGATTTCAGGCAGCTTTTCATTCTCTAAGTGAGATTAATGTTAATTCTCCTAGTCTGAGATTTGCCTCCTTGTTTTTTGTTTTGTAGTATATAAGGTGGTTTTCTTAGTCTTCTGCAGTTTATATATAGCACCTTTAACATCAGTGTTAAAAAAACCTCTGTTACTAATAGATAATTGTAATGGTGTATTAGTTTTTTTATATCCCTCTTTGACATAATATGGGGGAAAACAGAAACCTTCACTGTTCTGATCAACAAAGTTGGAGTGTATATCATCTCTGGGAAGAATCCAGTGGAAGCCCCTGAGAATTTAACAGTGAGGCTTTATTGTGTTCTACTCTGTTTGCCAAAGACTTGAACAGCATGAAATGTAAGGTGTTTATTAGACATCGTAGTGTCTCGCCAGCAATAGTAGAGTTAAGAGTCTGTCAGCATTTCAGTTATAAAACCCTATATCTCAACTGTGTCAAATCACATTGAGGTGAACTTAGTGCATACATTTATTTTAAAATGGCTTAAATCCATAACATTGGTGGTTTTGGTTATATGGTGAAAAAACTTACATACAGTAGGTCTGGATGCTTTTTCCACGCTTTCACTAGAAAATGTTGCAGTATTACAGTACTAATTTTTTCTTAAATTATAAAATATTTTAATACTTCATTTTGATGTGGGACTTAATAATTCGTGTTTTAAGGGTTGACCATTAAAACTTACCAACAGTTCCCAGTAAATACACCCTGAAGACTATTTTTAGCTGAAGCAGCAGTAAGCTTACCAGGTCAGTCCAGCAGAGAGCTTATGCCTCAAATGACACAATTTTATAAGAAGCAGAGACCTATATAGTTCTATGAATGTCACTTAAAAAATATTCTCGGCTTCTATAAAATCCTCAAAGGTGGAAGAAGCTTAATTCTTCAATGCCATCACTTCGTTTTATAAATACAGTGACTCTTAACAATTGTTTCCCTGTAAAGCCAGATCATATGTAAGAATTTTTCTAGCTTGCCTTCACTCCTGTCTATTCATTATTATTGCAGAATTCTGCATTATTGATTAATCCCTGTGTCCCAATTATAGGCTTGAACAGCACAGCATCTATTGCTAGCAATATAATCACTGGTGTCAATGAATTCATCTAACCTACTTTCCTTCAGCCTATAGTATCAGGGTAGTTTATTTTCCTGAGAATTTGCACCTTTCTCATAGGAATGTACACAGTTGCAATTACCCTGGGTAAAGTTTGAAACTACTCTTGAAGAATAAGCTCACTAATTAGACTGGTGGTAATTTTTAAATTGAACAGTGGCTTCCTCTGGAAATTGTTCAATGGAAAGATACCTACCTACATATTGAAGCTCTACATTGAACCTTGTTATGATTGTTCTTCCCTGGTGGGTGCAGTATGTTTTACTTACACAGGACTTATTAAATTACTCCAAAGATTGCTTATTTTCCTAAAAAATATACAAATGACTGGAAGAGGTGATATGATAGAGAAGCTGCTTTATAAAGTAGTTGTCTGGAACTAGTAATGATATGGTCTTACACATTGCTGCAATATTTCTGTTGTAAACCCCTATTTTGATGTTTATTACTTTTGTCAGATAATGTTCTCTTGGCTGGGTCTTACAACAGCTTCTCAAACCAAGCCAGATGTTTTTCAAAAACTCCCTTAAAATATGTTAGTTATCTTGTTTCTAAGAGGAGGGAAAAAATAACTTGTCGCTCTTTGGGATGGGGAAAATCATGCATTTTCAGCTGTTTCAAAATTTATATTTTAATACAGCATAGAAATGTGTTAAGTGTTCATACATAACTGCCTTTTTAAAATTGTATTAATAAACCCAATGTTCAGTTCTATGGAACAAAAAGAAGGAATCCTGACAAATCAGGCGGTTCATAGTTATTTAGGGATCCAATGCTATAAAAATACACACATTAATTATTTTACCGTATCTGAACCTTCTCCATGGGATAAAACTTAGGGCATCCAGCTTTCCTATGCAGATTAGTTAGGGATACAATCCTGTCACTGGTAACATAGGTAGATTCTTTCACAGAAATCAGATCTGTTACTACTGTTGATTGGGATCATTTCAACTGGCTTCAGATGGGATGGATGGAGAAAACAAACTTATTACACAAACCATCAAAAACAGGCAAGTAAATCAGAAACATACCATATGGCTTTCTGTAACATGCCACAATGATCATGACCTTTATCTGCTTGTTTTATTGCATCCCATTGTTCTTTAATATTGGATGACATATGGTATATTCCTGGCTTTCCTGGACTTCTTTATTTTGCTGGATTTGTATCACAACATTAATGGAAATTCATACACAATATTTTATTGCATTAGTAAGCATTCTAGGTTCCTAATTGCAGTGGTAACAAAAAGTGAAGTGGTTTGACAGGATATTCAGAAGTATCTGGTTTCCAAAACTGGTTCATTTATTTTGTACTACTTTTATTGTTCGCATGGCTAACTTTCTCAGCTCTCAATGCAGCTTTGATGATGGACAGATCTGTCAATTTCAGATTCATTGATGTGCTTATACAATTAACACATTTTTTTTAAATTCTGATTTTCTGCTCTTCCAACAGGAATTCCCACAGACGAAAGTTTCTCTGCATCAGTTACCAATCAGCCTGTACATCAGAAGGAAAATCCTACGTCTTTACTTGTGACAAGCAACTCTGATCAATTCCTGACGACTCCTGATGGAGAAGATAAAGATATAAGCCAAGACAATTCAGAATTAAAACACAGATCTTCAAAGAAAGATTTGTTGGAGATAGACAGGTTTACTATTTGTGGAAACAGAATTGACTAAGTTTTCTGAATAGATGTGCTTAGGATACTGAGCTGTTGGGACAGCAAATGCTACCAGAATGGACAGTTGCCAAAAAAGGCACTTAAATATTTATTTAAAAACTTAAATTATTAATGGCAAACAGATATTAATTTTTACAAGTAACTAGGCTTGGTAGCTGGTCAGATCAAGTAACAGAAATCTTTAACTTGGCTCTTTGGAAAGTATAATGGACTGTGAGAGTCTCTTGTCTATTTGGCAGAGCTACAGTATCGCTGTCTTGGAAATAGACTGAAAAAATCAAAATCCTGTTTTGCTTTTTGAAACCATGCTTCCAGAACATATCATTTTTCATCAAGGTCTCTCCAGTATAAGGATATACCTGGAAATATGTGACAACTTTAATAGGAAGCTCATCTTTCCAGTCTCATGTTGTTTTCATAAACAGCTGCAGATTTCAAAACTTGTACTTATCAGTGAACACATAAAAAAGCACTGGTAGATTAAACAGTAAGTCAAGATAATTATTCTTGTCACCAGAAAAATCTTTGAAGATGTATCAGAACTAATCAGAATAAAATACTACAGTATCTTAAATGAAAGACCTACTGCATAGTATTTTATCTAAAATCTAAACCAGCGACGGAAATGGATCACAAATACAAAGAAATACAGTGAAGGTTCCACATAACTGGGCAAACTCAGCTTCATCATTATTCTGTTCAATTACAATGTGTTCTGCAAGGCAAACTATATACATTTATAAATGCTATATGAAAGGCTTTTTTTAAAAAAAGCTGAGGCTTGTTTTTTGCAATGGGAAGCATTTTGTTACCAAGTGACACTTCTTTATATTGAGAAAAGGTAGTGTGAACTGCAGCCAGCAACACCAGTGTTGCATTAATTCCAGATAATTCCAATGCAATGGAAGAAATAATTACTCACTACATTTTGGTTTAAACAAGTTGATAAAAATGGCATCTATATATTAACTTAGCTGGAAAAATTGCCCATAGAATAATTATACAGAAAATCAGAAGTGTCCATTTTAATTGATGGATTTTAAGCAAACTTAAGTAGCTATGAATAGCTTTGTTATGAAACGCTTGGTTTTATGAAGTATAATGCATCTTAATTTCTGGTGTGTGTGGCAAGGTTGGGGGAATTGATGAAAGGCATGTTGAATCCCTCAAGAATGAACTGCATTTCAGCTCAGTAACTAGGCTAGAGAAGTGAATCAAAAGACAATCTTTCATCCAGTGATGAATCCTACATTTGCTGTTAAAATGTAACATTAACCTCTATTTTCTCTCTCAAAACCTTTCAAAAGATTTAAGTTGATGTCTGCTAAATTATTTCCCTTGGAATTTTATTTTGGTTTTTTGATATGATACAGATATTTCAGTGATGAACAAACCACAGGATTTCTTTTATTAACTAATTTGTAATCTATTGGAGTTTAAAAGCCAAAGTTTAATGTTTGATTTATGAATAGGAAATGTGGAAGAATTCCTAAAATCTGCAGAGTTGTATTAATATGACAGAACAGAGAAATGTACAGAAATAATGTTATGAAACAGATCAGAATGTGAAGTTGTCATGAAAAATGGCTTTACTATACAAGTCAACATCATCTGCTCTAAAGGGAGCCTCTTGCTGCCCCTTCTGCTCCCCCACCAACAGCAGCTGCAGTAGTGTCCAGAATCAATTGAAATGGCTGGGGTGAGGGGGAGAGGAGAGTCTAAAATGCTTTTATTTTGGGTGTATTTTATGCTCCTTGAGAAATTTACACATTCAAATTCAATTCAGATCGTCTGCGAATTTTTCAGTTATTTAACAGTTGCTAAAGGAAGCTTGGAATGATTTTCATCTGTTAAATGACATTCTGTACCAATTTTATAAGTGCATCTTGTGTGAAACTCAATAAAATTCAATTTCGTAATCTTTGTTTAAAAAAAGGAAAAGAATGGATTGGATTTCTTTGCAACAGTTGTCAATTTTGAATACTGCAGTGTGACTTCTGCATATTCTGGTTTCATGATGAAGAACTTATTTTTTACAAGCATAGGACAAGCAGCCTACTTTAGACCTGGTTTTAATACTGGTTTTGTTCTTGTGTACTCATCACTATGTCAAACCCACAGGAAGTACTAATGTCAGCCTACTGTTAATCTGAATGCTAATTGTTTAGAGACAGAATCAAATTGAAATCCAGTCCATTTTTTTAAAGTAGGCTTTTTTTGTTTCAATTGCCCTTATATCACCCTGTTAATTTTTGTGGTTTTACATTCCATGTTCCTATTCTTAGTGTCTTTCCTCCCTTACTGTAAGAAAGACCTACACAAACAAGGGGAACTGACTGTACAAAGTATTGTCAAGTGCAAAAGTTAAAAAAAAAAAAAAAAAACCCAACTCTTGTTTTTGAAAAAGTTAGTTGCAATAATAGCAGGTTTTTAAAAAAAAAAACTTCCTATAGAAATGTGATTTGTAAATATGTGACCATTTAAAATGAAGCCTATTAAATATATTGTATTTCCATTTATTCTGTGAACACACTTTGCAGGTGACTTGTAGCAACTACATAGTTAGGGTTGTGTTCTAACGGGGCTTAAAATGGGATATACATTCCTTTTTTCCCTCTAAAATATCACACAGGGTTAGTTTATATGATATCTGGATTATTTATGTACTTCATACAAACCATACATACTTGATTTCTCTTCAGAATGTTAATAGGAAGTCTTTGAAATAGGGCGCTTGCTGAAATTTTTCCTTGTCATCCTAGTTTGTACTGAACACTGTCCACATAAAACTTTTTCGAGAGGTGTGCTAACTAGAACTGGTGCAAATGCAAATCTGATTGATGAGAACTAGACAATCCAAACCTGACTGACTGGGGTAGGCCGCCAACTCGCTTTCAGTAACTACCCATTTATGTCAGATTTTAGCCTACAACAGGATTGCTGCATTTCTACTACCACACAGGTTTGGCTTTCCCACTCCCTTTCAAGCATTAAAAAAACCTAGGAAACTAATAAACAGAAAATTTCATTGCAAAGCACTTAAGGTTGCTACGCACAATATACCTGACAAATCTCCCCACAAAAGCAAATAAATGAGAAGTAAATATTAATGCCTACCTATCCAGACCCTCTATTCCTCCACCTGCAGGCACATATCACTACTACTATACACTACAGACCATGTCCTGCAAATTTCACAGCTCCCTAGAACTGCCAGCCTTCCATCACCTCTCTAACTGCCCTTCTACTCAGAATCCTTTATTAGATTACCCTCTCCAAACATGATAGACTACTGCACCAAACTTCATTAGTGTTGGGGAATATATAATGTGGTAAAGTAGCATGTACAGAAGAATGAAAAGGAGGCAGTTAAAGTTGCAATGTGTGATCTGTGGCCCTCACTTGGTTTTAAGGTCACTTTAATTCTGAATGTGTGTGTCCACACTGGGGTTTAATGCAGTTTAACTAATCTGATTTAAATTCACAGTTTTCATTAATTCACAGTAATTTTCCTGAGTGTCTCCAGGTAGATAAGCCTGTCTGCATTGCAGCTGGGAGCCTGCCTCCCAGCTTGGTAGACAAACTTGCACTAGCGGGACTCGAGCTGCATGTTAAAAATAGCAGTATGGATGTGTGGCTTAGGCTTTGCAAGCCCACCTGACACTGTAGGCGCCTCCTACAGTTTCTTATTTGCTATTTTTTCCCCCTCTGCATTGTCCCCTCTTCATCCTTTCTCTTCCTAGTCTGTCTGCTCCTGGTGCTTTTCCTAGAGTTGGTGAGGAGGAGCATGTTTCTGATGAATGGACTTAGACAAGCAGGGGAAAGTCAAATGTGCTATAGGTTGTAGTTTGGCCAACCTGTTTTACAGGGTAGATATGCAGTTGGGGAGGGAGAAGTGACGAGTCTTTATAACTAACTAGCAAATATTTTCCCTGGATGGTCTTTAATCGAGTTCTGAACCACAGCACAGTATGGGCTTATGTTACTACTGAACGATCAGCCAATCAGTTGTTTAAATGGACACTGACTGCTCCATTTTGCCACAAGTTGTGTTCTTGTAATTTGTACTGTACCAAGCGGTTTACTGGAGGTAGGCTTGTTACCTGGCGCAATGCAGCATCTGCCATTGCATGACTTGTGAGAAGGAATAAATAAGACATTATTTAAATAGAATAATATTTACAAAATGATTACAAAGCACTCATAGGTGCCTTATATTTAAATCTCTCTCCCGCCTAGATTTGTAAGGGGGGAGGTCAAAATGCTGTTTGTGCATTTCTAAGATGTAGTCACTTGCCACTCAAGGAACTTCATATAACTCAAGTGATGGGCAGGAAATTATGTAGAGCCACGAGTAAGTTTATAAAATGAGGTTCCTGTATCTCCTTTCTAACTTGCATACAGTTCAACAGTTTCAGCAGATGTATAAAACTTAATTGCCTAAATGTGACTACCAAATATGCATGTCATGTTATGGCCATTTCTTTATTCATGCAGGAGCACGTTTGTCAGATACTTAACATAATCGATCAGTATGTGCAAATCTGATGTATTAAAAAGCGCTCCTTAGTTCCCGTGAAGCTTTATTACAAAGGAAAATGAAGGAAGAAGTAGATAACCATGTAAAAATAGTAACTGAGAGAATATTTAGCAAAAGTAAAGATCAGAAATGAGCGAGAACTTGTAAAACAATATACTCAAATTATAAATATACCTTACTCAGGACTGATCCGGTAGCAAGTTTTTATTTAGCTAAATGATATCTTTAGATGTGATTTCAAATTTTAATTTTAATTAGGCTGGCACCTCTAAATGGGTCTCATTTTCAACTGCCCTAGGAAAAAGAGGAAAGATGTTTTAATAGGTAGCCCCCTTTTATGTATTTTATTAGAAATAAGTAAAATGTTAGAGGTTTAACTTTTTAGCTCATGTTTTACAAACTAATACCTGTGGATTTTGAGAGAGCAATGAAAAGGTAATAGTTTGGCTTCAGCAATAGTAAAATCAGACTTTTGGGGGGGAGGGGTGTTACAAAAGGCTACAGTGTGAATGACAAAGTTAACTGGAGCCAATGATAGTGAAAGGAGCTATTAGAAGATGCTTACCTGGGCTTCAGTCCAGCAAAACAGTAAGTCATGCATGATTTAAGCATGTGAGAAGTCAATGACTTCAGTGGGACTACTCACTCAGTTACAAACATGCTTAAGTGCTTTGCTGCATCAGAGTAATACAAAGGTGTGTTTGAGAAAGGGTTGTTGATCAGACAGAGGGCAATTGTAAGCGCACAAACTTTTTGTTGGACTGTTTGAATATCTGGTATTATAGGCACCAAATTGGGATGTAAGGTACATTGGTTCCCATTGCACCAGGCTCTCATAAATTGTTAGTTCCCTGGCTGCACACTTTGATTCTTTGAACATTTAGTCTGCACCTTGAAGGAAAGAGCACTACATCCTTTGTAACCTTAGTATAGTTACAGTCTACCATCTTTCCTCTATATAACCCCAGAGGTGATTTGCTGAAGTCAGGGGAAGCACAGTTGCAAATACCAGCCAGGCCCAGCTACCGTATGCATTGTGCATCCCATTTATTTACATTTATGTGGATTTCATTCTCTTTGCTTACAAATTTCAGTCATCCTGTCTTGTTTTATTTCAGATCATTGAGAAATGAATGAATAAATGGGCATGTGGAATCCATGTATCCCAAAAAGAATTGAAACCAAGTTTCCCCCTGCTGTCTTTAAGCTAAAATGAATTGCCAAATGAATTTTAAAAGCACACATAGAAAACTGATAGTGTGCACACAAGATGCATTTTGTTGGTCTTTAACTACCAAACTGTTTCCATAGGAATATTTTATTAAGCTATGAAAGGTTATGCAGTCTTTCAAACATTCATCAGACCAAGCAGAATTTCCCCTCAAGGCAAAGTGGGTTTTATAATCATGAGTGTTCTGTTAATTTATTTGTCAATCATAATTTAGGGTTTATGTATTGTGTAAATTTCTCATCTTTAGTGGTTTGATTTTAAGAAGTTTCCTTTACTGTAAATATCTATATATTTTTTCAATTACAGTTTTAATAAAGCAACTTGTTTTTTGTCATGCCAGTCAATCCCGTCTTAATGAAGTAAGTACTCACTTTATTATGGCAAACTTCAAATGCTAATTCACAGCTGTTCAGTCTTATAAATAGGAAATTTGAATTTATTTATTTTTGGTGGGAGGGGAGGACACAAGTGAAACAAATAGACTTTATTCATAACTGCTCATGTCCTATGTAAAAGTTATACAACTGAAATTGTTCTGCCACATGAATATTACTAAAATTGAGTGCAAAAGAGGGACATATTTCTGCCTTACAAATCAGGACACACTTTAATTTAAGTGAGCAAACTAGTCTCAAGCACACTTTTAATCAGCTGATGAAATCCTAGCTTTGTGTTGGAATTGACTTCTTCCGAGATATTCAATGGAGGGATCTTTCCTTCTCATAATGTCCTTTTAAATAGCTACTGTTTGCATATTAGAGGGCTCGACTATGTTCATTCTATTGACTTCAAGAAACAAATTACCTTATGACTTCTAAGCAGCCATCTGAAATTTATTTTCACTAGAAGGGCCTTAACTGACTTATTAACTTACGCAGCTAGACCATCTCTCATAGTTATGAAACCTAAAAGGTATCTGCATATTAGGAGGCGTTGCGTGAACATGATTCATGGGAGGGTGAAGTTAAGCAATTTGTCACAGGTGAATGGTGTGGAGATTTCCTAATGAAGCTAAAGAGTTCTTTTCCATTTGTCTCTTATCTCTAGCATAGCAACAAATTTATCCACCTTGTAAATTTGAGCTTGTTAATTCTTTGTTCCTTGGTAGCATGTTGTGTTTTCCCCATCACAAACAACAGAACCTGCAACCAGAGAGGATCTAAAATTGAGCTGCTTGAATATGTAAGCAGAAACTGAAGATCATTAAACTTGTTCCAGATCTAGTGATGGATCTATAGGTAAATCTAAAAATGGTAGGGGCCGGGGGGGGGGGCAATATTGGGCCCATTTTCATTTTTGTAACAATGTGAAAGAAATCAATTTCCAAGTTATTCGGTCTTTCGTTTCACACCTCAAACAATCCATCAACCTGATGCCCACTAGATAATCTCTGTCATTCAGTAACACGTTAGATGGTGGTAATGTTGCTACTGACTTTGATAGGTATGTCTACACTGCATTTTAAAACGTGCCACCGCGAGTCTCAGAGCCTGAGTCTACACACTCAGGCTCTCAGGGCTCATACTAACGCCCTAAAAATAGCAGTGTAGGCATTGTGGCTCAGGCTGGAGCTTGGGCTCTGAAGCCCACCTCCCTCCCCTGCCTTCAGAGCCAAATGTCAATGCAGCTGTTTTTAGTGCTGTAGCATGAGCCAGAGTCTGTAGACTTGGGCTCTGAGACCAGCTGTTGTGGGGTTTTAAAATGCAGTGTAGACATACCTAATAAGGCCAGGATTCCACCCCTAGTTCGTTGTATTCCTCTCCATACAAGGAAAAGCACTGATAAATAATTCCCAGTACTCTGCTAACCTGATCACCAAGGGCAGTTTTATCTGTGGTGGTCTGTTCACCTAAGCCCACGAGATACTGAGCACCAAAGGAAGTTGAAGACGCATCTTAGCTTGCAGGACTGAGGCCTATCCTGCATAGGCAGGATTCCATGCATAGACTCATAGACTTAGTCTGCAGGATTGACTCCTTAGATGGTGAATTCTGTTAGGGATGATGATGTAAAGCACCAAGCAAACATTGTGAAATAGAAAATTAATCCTCCTATGTTTGTATAGGCAAACATACTTCGTAGTAGTAGCTTATTCAATATTAATCACAAGCCTTAAATCTGCATATGCTATGATCAGCACATTTTTATACAACCAACAAGTTCTTGTCCAAATACCTCAGACCAGCTGTGCTGGGATCATATGGCAGGATCTGGGATGGGAATGTGTATCTTGGATCAAAGGATGTTACTAAACAAAGTTTCTTTTTAAAATGGAGCTATTCTGTTGCTCAGGGAAGACAGACACTACGCAACTTCATACAACTCAAGCCCTAATCCTGCCCCAGTTCTGCTCTTCTACAGCCATTGGCTCTCCTGCAGTAGGAGCTAAAATACCAGTTTGAAAAGTGTCCTCCCTACAAGTGCTCAAAGTTTATTCCATCCAGTCAGGGTGATGGTGAACTTCCTGCCCTCGGATTACGCTTGGCCCCACTGAAGCAGGCTGAGTGTGTAATGACTGGATCCCGTGAGATGCTGAGTGTCCCCAGGCCCATGGACCTTCAACAGGAGTTGAGGTGGCTCAGCACAACATCGTAGCTGCAGTTAGGTCGTGTTATTGAAGTGCTTGCTCATCTCCAGAAGTGGGACCTTCAGCTCAGTGGGAAGAGGGAAATATTAGGCACTTTATACTGCTCTTCCCAAACTGCTTACTGCATCTGTAAACTCCTATGCAAAAATCAGACCAGGCAGTTCGTTATAGCTGGTTGCCAGGCACTAGAGCTGACCAGTACAAAACAGATTTTCTCACCTCTAAGCAGTGGGACCTCACGTCCAGATTAGTTAATATCTTCCACCTTTCTGAACATCCAGAACCAGCAGCTGTAATGAGACAATGAGTCTTGCACTGGAACTTAATCTTGTATTAGTAGCTGATGCTGAAAACATTGTAAAAACAAAGGACCTGACAACTACAACTAGGCTGATCCAACAACCATCTTCTGAGCTGTCCTCAGGCTCCAGATTCAGCAGAATGGTTCATGAGGGAGAATTTGTGTTGGCAATACAGCTTAAGCCACATGGCAGCGGCAGAGCTAGCATGACATTCTGTGCTTGTCTGTCATGTGTCTGGTACCGCAAATCTGTTGTGCCTGCCTACACCAGGGTTGCATTTGGATCTACTGCCTGGGCTGCACATGGGAGATGATAGAAAATTCTTAAATAGATGAAGCCTTGGATTTTCACACTGGCCCGGCTTTTCCCTAAAGCAAAGGCTGAAACCATGGAGTATTTCTAGTAGGCAATTTCGTACAGTAGGTATCTATGTCCAGCTGCACCTGCCCGTGTCTGGCCCTGGTCCAGCAAAGCACTTAAGCATGTGCATAACTGAGTCCAGGAGTAGTCCCGTTCCTATTCCCACTACATGCAACTGATTGCTTTGGGGGATTGTGGGTCTGCTGTTGAAAATGGTTAAGTGTGCAACATGAGTTTGACCTTTTGCTCTGTGCCTTTTTATTGTATTTATTCCATTTGTTTCATTGATCTGACAAACTATCTAATGGTCATAAGCGCCTATTACAATTCCAGTGCCCTTTCACTGTAATCAATGAGCGTTTTGTTTCTTCCTTCCAATATTTTTAAACACAACAGATGAACTGAACCTTTAGTAGTCAAACCAAATCACAACTCCCAGCATGAAGGAGAAAAAATGCCACACTTCCAATAGAGGGAAATACTGACTGGTCACTTTAAATAACATTATGCGCTCTGTGTTCTTATTTTGAACAGTACAGTACTTGGATGGCTCGTAGAAGCAGCCACTATGCCATCTTTTTAACTCTAGGTATTGGAGTTGACTCATTCAAATATTCTAAGAAAGGTAGCCAGATTTCAAGTCGGTCTCCTTCTTGCTGTCATTTGATATGTGAGTTTTTCCATGACTAATATCCTCCTCATCCAGGCCATATTCTCTGGGTCTTCTGATGATACCAAAATGAGCATTACTTTACACATCTTGTTTGTAAAGGAGGATTTTCACAGAGGAACGAAACTGCACAAGGAAAAGAAATGAGCACAAAATTGTTCTGAGGCAATCCAGAAAATTGCTGGCAAAGTTACTAATACTGATTTGTGTGTTTTAGTGAGTTTTTTCTCCTCAAAACCTAACTGTTCTAGCTTGGTTTTGCCATAAAGACATTTACTCTGTTTCTGGTAACCTGTCGCCATGAATATTTTTGGGCTGTCGAATAGTCACCAGTACGGTTTCAATCCTGGATCAGCTAAGAGGAGGCCTGAAAGGCATGTGGAAAATGTTATCTTGTATTTAGGCTCTAAGTACATTATTTTAATGTCTTCCCCAATCTCTCAAATATTGTATAGGGTAATTTCATCATGTATAAAACCACAAGTAAATTTCCGGGAACAGAGTGCTTCCTTAAGCAGGCTGGAGCCTAAGAAAACTGGGCCATTTATCTGGCTCTTAGGAGACAATACGGATTTAATTATGCCCAGGACAGTAATACTAATATAATTATCTCCCCAAAAAAGTTTGATTTATAGACAAAAATAAACTGAGCTTGATAGCTCCAGAAAAGAAAATATCACTGATATGAAAATGAGTCCATGCAAATGTACAACTTCATACACTGAACATAGCAATACATGTAGCCTGACTAAAGACACGCATTTCAAGAGAGAGAAAGACAGAGAGAGGCTATATTGTTTAATCTGGTGGAAGCAATATGTAATAGGAAACCAGTTTTGTTTTTTCATTCTGGGCGCACACATATGGACTAGATTTTGTGTCACTTGTCTCCTTTTAAACAATGGGCTCTATTGTCTGTCCACTGAAGTCAATGGAGTTATGCCAGCAACAAACTTAGCCCAATATGTTACTAAATGCCTTCATAAGAGTATCGGACAGCAGTATTGCAGTGTGTGACACTGATTCTTTACCAACATTGCTTTAGGAAAGATACCCCCTGATTCTCATTTGAAGAGCGGAGGATAGCAGGAGTGTGTGCAATACATAATCTGGAAAGGAGAAACTGGTCCTAATATAGTCATCCCCGCTGAACTAGTCAGCATCTTTTTGTTTGCCTTTTTCCCCTCACCCCACAAGAAGATCTAAAATTAATGCCATAAAATACATAGGAAAAGCCCATGCAGGGTCTAGGAAACTCCATGCAGTTCTAGTAAAGGAGTTTTCTCATCACTGTTCAATGAGGAGGTAGGTTTTACTCCCTTTCCCTGGTGGAATGGGTATGGGGTTAGGTCCTATTAGCTAGGGAACATCCCAAGATCTGCAGACAGCAAACTGCCTCTACACAGGTGACCCATCACACCCCACTATGAAAGTGCTGCTCCTTCAGGAGCTGTGATGCTATGGGCTTCCTCACCCCCACAGTTGAACAACAGCACCTACACACCAGATCGAATGGAAGTTAGTGCTGCTGGTGGCGGCAGCAATTTCCTGTGACTCTGGGGCCTGTTGGTGCCAACTGGCAGAGGGCGCACTCTTCTTTACAAGCAACTTCTGTCTGAGACCTGACAAACTCAAAACACCCAATACACTGCTTTCATGGTATTTATTCCATAATGGATAGCATGTGAGGTCTCTACTGACAGCTAGTAACTTATTGATAGTCATAATCATGTATATGGATAATATATAAGGAACAAAGTGACTATATTGAAAATTATGCCCTTATGGTCTTGGAGAGAAAGCAAGTCACTGGGGGAAAATAGGTCTCGGTGATGGCCCATTCAAGTGGGAGGGAACTTTCACCCTTTCCTGGCTAGGGGATTATATAACATATTGCTCAATTGTCTACCTTTGCACCAACCCAGAAAAGTCAATGGAAAACCAGCAAGGATAAACTATAAACATCAAAACCCCTCGGAAAGAAAAGGAATGCTATGACAGCAAGGGGAACACCCTGGCTGGAAATGAAGGCTGATTCAGTATATCACAGGGTGGAGAAAGACACTCTAGATCTATTAACTAAGGAACATTGAGTGTGGGGGAGCTTCCTGAAAGACAGAGACATAGCTCCTTGGGGGCCAGCACATGCAGCAAAAGACAACTTTGGGGTGAGACTCATCTTTACTGGATAGGAAGGTAACAAGTGTAGGCCCTAGTTTGTGTTTTATTATTTTGTTTTGGATGTAACCATTTGTTTCCATTGCTCACCCTTGTTTCTCTTTGAATCTCTAGTCTTTCTTAATGTCCTTTTGTTTTACTACAATTGACCCCCCCAGTGCTGTGTGTGATACAGGAGCAATGGGCTAAGGTAAAACTGGTAAACTCACTCTTCCTTTGGGAATGGAGGAGCTGGGATTTCTGTGGGTATCCACTAATCAGGGGCTGAATACCACGGGGGTGGCACTTTGAATGGACTCGGGGGGTGAGGTACATCTATTGTCAACTGGCAGCGTGTATAGCCCAGAGAATAATGCTTGAGTGACTGAGAGGCTAGTTGTTGTATTGGAGACCTAACACCTAGTTCCCACCGGCAAGACTTGCTCGCTCTGAAGCTAGGTGGCAACAAGGTGGTTTCTCTCATCCATGGATCCATGCAGACCCCTGAGATGGTGTGTACCTGTGAGTAGGCTTTCTTGTGATTGAGTGCATACTGAGCAGCTAAGGATCCTCACTCACTCCCAGGCCCTGTTCTGCCTCTTTGCTGATTTTCACCAGGTTTGGTGTCCCGCAGCTCATGGATATGAAGGTGAGACATGGCCCCAAATAAACTGGGACTAATTCTAAATGTAGATTGAGCATAGAGCGGCGAACAGAAAATGGCCTCACTCAAAATTCTTTTTGTAACTATAAATAATGAACCTTTGTATCCCAGCACAAAAGTTTCCTATTCACTTGCCTTCGTGTTGTAATAAATAAACGGTCCAGTTACATCCAGAGATTCATTTTAGAGAATGTTCTATCATGTCTCATGCCAATGACTGAGAGCCCAGCTTGTTTCCTGTGATAATGATGCTGTTTGATGACAGACAAAGAAAGAAGCTAGTCTCAAATATTCCACTGATTTCTTCTTGAATGGGATAGATTTGTGACATGGAGTGTGGGAAACTTGTATACAAAAATATGAACTATTGAAGAACTGTCCTGCTCCAAATCCCATTGTAAAACCAAACATCTTAGGGGGGTTTCAAGATTTTCCTACATGTAAGCAAATCTTTAACCCTTGCACCACTGGAGCTTTCTAGACGACCTGACTAATGAATATATAGAACATACAGCGCATAGGTAACATCCCCAGCTTCCAAAGAATTTAGATAGAACAGTCTGGTAGACAACAGCAGCCGTTCTCTTTGGGTAAGCATCTTCAAAAGAGTGTGTCAAATCTTGGCTCATTGTTCACCCTCATTTTGTGATCACCACAATGAAGCTTGTAAAGACGCAGGACTGGTCGGCGCTGGTATGACACAGAGGATCAAGGTCAGGTCTCAGTTACCCTGTTGCAATCCTGTTTACATCAGTAGGCTTGCACTAGTGTGACAGCAGAATTTGGCCCTTTGTCCCTAAGCTATCTCATCCTTGTCTATTTGCTAGTGTGGAATTCTTTCCAGCTCCCCATGACTTGTGTTGCTAACGGTGCAGATGTTAACAGGCTTGCCTCAGTTTGCTTCTCTGTGCACAAGCACGATGGCTGAGGTCAATGGGAATGAACACAGCTCATCTTTGTTTCTTGGCTGCTGACTGAAGCGCAACTTGAGGAACGCATTGTCGCAGAGGGACCAGCTCTATAGGTGTGTCCAAAGAAACACTGATTGAAGAAAATCTGGCTCTTAAGTATTTGTGTGGGTATTTTTTAAACATCAGATTAATTCCACTTCTAAAACGTATGGATATAGAAATGAATCACTTTCCACTTAGCCTGGGTTTACATGTGCTAACAACTGGCTGAACAATGTGGTAATTGGTTTTAGCTTAGCTCAGCCACAATCCTACCTGGCTGAATTCTTCTACAGCCCAGTCATTGAGGGAAGACACCTGAATTTGCTCTTCTGTCAGGGTATAGGATGGTTTCATTCCATCCCTGCCAAACAGTGGGTGAGATCTGTTAGTCATGTCACATCACACTGTTGGTAAATATATAGTTTTGGGGTGAGGTAAGGAGTTAAGTGAAAACAGTATTTAAACAAAAATAATTCCCTAGTGATGATTTTGGGAAATCAAGATTAGAAAATGGACAAATGTGTCCCTTAAGATATGACTGTCTGCAATAGGAAGATAAGGGTTCTGAGGCTTTAAAGGCACATGGGATATGTGAAATGGAAGCAGCAGGTGTAGGCTACATTAAAGGTTCCCAACTATTTTGGGCAACTGTGCCAGTTTATAGATTCTCTCTCAGCTGTAAGGTCAGTGTCTGACATCTCCCATTTAGATGCATTTCCTAACCAGAATGGCACTGTTTGTAGTCTGGGCCAGATTTTTAAGGGTATTTAGGTGGCTAATTCTGAACTATTTCAATGGGAGGTAGACACTTAAAAACCTTTGACAGCCTCTGTAATACAGAGTGCCAGATTTTTAGTTTCCCTTTAAGATCATAACAGACATAAATGTAACTTAATGGTTTTGCTATGATACCCTTAGGCCTTATCTATAGATAACTCAGATCTTTCATTTTATGGGACCTGGAGCATACGATTAAAATGCAATACAGGCTCCACTCACAATCTTACCATCTTGATGGGAAATCCTAGATGGTGATGCTGTGAAGGAGAAAAGAAAGCTATAAACTTTGCTTGATATACTTTTTCCCTTGCTGTTCTATGCATTTCAATTTCCAGCTAGGGGTCAAATATATGGATGTTTTGTTCTTAACAGGAAATGGAAATGAGATACTTCAGGCAACAACTATGAAACCATGGTAGATCATTCATAGACAAGCAGGAAATGGAATCATTCCTTTGCTCCAACAGCCTTACTGAACTTAGCCATTAAAATGAGAGACAAAAGAATGTGGTTATGAATTGTTCTACTTTGGGTTCCTGTCCCCCTGATTACTAAGGCTAGGTCTACACTACAGCGGACTTCCGACCTAAGATACGCAACTTCAGCTACGTGAATACCGTAGCTGAAGTTGCGTATTTTAGGTCGGCTTACCTGGCGGTGAGGACGCGGGAAAGTCGACCGCTGCCGCGCTGCCGCCGACTCCGCTACCGCCTCTTGTCGAGGTGGATTTCCGGAGTCGACGGTAGAGCCATCAGGGATCGATTTTACCGCGTCCTCACGAGACGCGGTAAGTCGATCCCCGATAAACCGATTGCTACCCGCCGGATAGGCGGGTAGTGAAGACGTAGCCTAAGTCTCATTAAGAAAAGCAAGACTGCACCCCTGTCAATATGGCCTAGTAAGAGAGACATAAGGCCAACTGCTTTTTTACCCTTCTCTCCCTGGCTCTTCTTTTAAAGTAACCCCAATACGGTTTTCCAGAGTAAAATATTTCACAAGAACCTCTTACTTTTAAATGGCTTGAGACAATTCTTCAAGTCTAGCTGATTCCTCCTAAGTAAAACACATTCAATTACCCTTGCCTGTGAGAAGGTGGGTGAGGTAAAATCTTTTATTGGACCAGCTCCCCTTGGTGAGAGACCAGCTTTTGAGCTACACAGAGCTCATCTTCAGATATTTTTCAAGAGCTCTGTGTAAGGCCAGGTCCGCACTACAAACTTATAGCAGTATAACTATGTTTCTTAGGAGTGTGAAAAATCCACATCTCCAAGCAACGCATTTATACCGACCTACTCCTGGTGTAGATAGCGCTGTGTGGCTGGGAGGGCTTCTCCCCTCAACATAGCTACTGCCTCTCCTGGAGGTGATTAACTACATTGACAGAAGAAGTTCTCCTCTTGGCGTAGAAGCGTCTTCACTTAAGCACTACAGCAGTGTGCTGATGCAGTGTTTTAAGTGTAGACCTGCCCTAAGCTCAAAAGCTTGTCTCTCACCAACAGAACTCGGTCCAATAAAAGATATTATCTCACCCACCTTTTCTCTCTGATATCCTGGGGCAACACAGCTACAACAACAATGCAATGCCACAGTGTTTGGGATGTAAGTTGAAAGCACCAATATCGTTTGCACTTCAATACAGTAAAGATCCCTTTCATCTGAACTAATTAATTAGGCAATATACCATATTTCCTTCCAGGCAATTCCCCAAGCAAACCATTGGCACTAATTAAAAGCCTGCATGTCTGTCCATAACTGATATTCATAGTATGCAATAAAATGTGTGCATCAAAATCTATAATTGCTGTCACTTAAGTCACAATCATTTCTGCACTTTGATACATGAAATACAATCCATGCATTGAAACAATACCATGCATTCATCATAGCACCTTTCAGCCAGCAATCTCAAAGCAATTTAGAAACCTCAATTAAGCTGCACAAGACCCCTTTCTTCCACAGCAGAGTATATATTACTATTTCCATGTAACAGATTGATCCCCTGAAGCACAGAGAATCTAACTCACTTGCCCAAAAATCACTCAGTAGATCAGTCCCATAGTCGGGGAATAAGACCAACACGACTGCATTATCAGTTTCTGCTTCTTCCTGAGAGGCCACACACTCCCTTGGTGTTTCTGGTTCGGCACAGGGGAATAACTAACTTTGATTCATGTGTTTACCATGTTTGTGCTGGATTTAGAATATTTTGTGGCTGTTTTGTGTGTGTCTAGGGGCATGCTCAAGTGCATTTGGAGACCAGTAGTTTTGGTGCACACATTGATATTATTACCAGTGTCTCTAATCCCAAGACTTCAAAAATCGTGAGTCAGCCCCTTCAAAAATATAGCATGAGACCGAGTTAAAAATCATGACATTTTAAAAAAGATAAACACAATCCAAAGTGTATCTGTCTTCTGATGTTTAAGTCTTTAGGTTGCACATCTTCATGCTTTCTTCTGCAACTATTAAAGCTAGAACTTTTATTTTTAAATGAAAACAAAGATTCTCATGTAATCAAAGGACTCCAGGAGCTGGGTCCTTAAACAACAACAATATGAGCACTTGTAAAACTATGTGACCAAAAAAGTCAATTTGCCCCCCCTCCATACCACCACCTCATGGGGTGAAATTCACTATAGCACAGGGGGCCCTGGTAAGAGTTTATCCATATAAAATACTATATAATTGCAAAGGTTAATTGAGACTAGTCATGATACTATACCTGAAGAGCTCCTGGTTCCCAGCCCAGTAGCCAGTATACTAGTGCATGTTGCCTCTAGGACAGACATGTGCTTTCATTTCAGGTTCACAATTTAATAGTGCGAACGTTTGAGCAAGCGTGTCTTTTCCATTTTACAAAGAATGTGGACTGTGGAATAGATTTTTTTTCATTAAAATTTGTCTAAACTTTTCACATGTGAAAAATATTCCCAAAATGCTGCAGTACGGGGCCTTTTTCAAAAATCTGGCAACTCTTTTGCCCAGTTGTATTATAATGAAATAATTTTGCATGTACCCAAGTGACTTGATCTGTTTTCCTTTTTATTTAAAAAAATCCTTTTTTCTTTCTAAATTGATGCTAAGCTCAGGAAGCCTCTGGTCACAGCCACAGCACTGGCAAGGAATTCAGAAAAAAACAAAACGTGTCATTCCATCCACAAACACCAGATGTCAGTGCAAAAGCTATGAGCAACGCAGCAATTCGAATGCAAAATGGCAGAAAGCAACCAAACAGCTTCTTCTCACATCAGCTTCTTCTGTCCTCTGGCATTTTCAATTATTCTACCCATCCCTATGAACTTAGAGGTTTTATGCCAACCTCTGATACCTTCCTTGATATTGTCACTAGTAGGCCCTTTTCAAGTTTTAAATCAAACATGTGCTGGGTCATCATCCGAGACTGCCATAACACGGAATATATGGCAGAATGAGCTTGAGAGATACAATTCTCCCCCAAGGAGTTCAGTCACAAATTAAAGTGCACTTTTTTAACAAGTGTCCTCAGCATGGAAGCATGTCCTCTGGAATGGTGGCTGAAGCATGAAGGGGCCTGTAAATGTTTAGCATATCTGGCACGTAAATACTTTGCAACACCAGCTGCAAAAGTGCCATGCAAATGCCTATTCTCATACTCAGGTGACATTGTAAATAAGAAGTTGGCAGCATTATCTCCCGTAAATGTAAACAAACTTGTTTGTCTTAGCGATTGACTGAAAAAGAAATAGGACTTAGTGGACTTATAGGCTCTAAAGTTTTACATTGTTTTGGTTTAGAGTGCAGTTATGTAAAAAAAATCTATATTTGTAAGTTGTACTTTCATGATGAAGAGATCGCACTACAGAACTTGCATTAGGTGAATTGAAAAATACTATTTTTTTCTTTTTAGAGTGCAAATATTTGTAATAAAAATAATATAAAGTGAGCACTGTACACTTTGTATTCTGTGTTGTAATTGAAATCCATATATTTGAAAATGTAGAAAAAATCCAAAAATATTTATAATACATTTCAATGTATTTGTTATTTTTTAACAATGTAATTAAAGCTGTGATTAACTACAATTAATTGCTTTAATCAAGTTAATTTGTTTTGAGTTAATTGAGATTAATTGACAACCCTAACTAGAAGCAAAAGGAAGACCAAGGACAGGGTAGGCCCATTACTCAATTGGGACAAAAACAATAACAGAAAATGTGGAAGTGGCAGAAGTGCTAAATGACTTCTTTGTTGCAGTTTTCACCAAGAAGGTTGGTGCTGGTTGGACAGCTAACATAGCAAATGCCAATGAAAATGAGAGGCTAAAATAGGGAAAGAACAAGCTAAAAATTACTTAGACAAGTTAGATGTTTCAAGTCACCAGGGCCTGATGAAATGCATCCTAGAGCACTCAAGGAGCTGACTGAGGAGATATCTGAGCCATTAGCGATTATCTTTGAAAAGTCATGGAAGATTGGAGCGATTCCAGAGGACTGGAAAAGGGCAAATATAGTGCCAATCTATAAAAAGGGAAATAAGGACAACCCGCAGAATTACAGACCAGTCAACTTAACTTCCGTACCCAGAAAGATAATGGCGCAAATAATTAAGCAATCAAGTTGCAAATACCTAGAAGATAATAAAGTGTTAAGTGATAGCATGGATTTGTCAAGAACAAATCGTGTCAAACCAACCTGATAGCTTTCTTTGACAGGGTAACAAGCCTTGTGGATCAGGGGAAGTGGTAGATGTGATATATCTTGACTTCAGTAATACTTTTGATACTGTCTTGTATGACCTTCTCATAAACAAACTAGGGAGATGCAACCTAGATGGAGCTACTACAAGGTGGGTGCATAACTGGTTGGAAAACTGTTCCCAGAGAGTAGTTATCTGTGGTTCACAGCCAAGCTGGGAGGGCATAACAAGTGGGGTCCCACAAGGATCAGTTCTGGGTCTGGTTCTGTTCAATATCTTAATCAATGATTTAGATAATGACATAAAGAGTAAACTTATAAAGTTTGCAGACGATACTACTGTGGGAGGTATTGCAAGTGCTTTGGAGGATAGAATTAAACTTCAAAATGATCTGGACAAATTGGAGAAATGGTGGAAGGAAATAGGATGAAATTCAATAAAGACAAATGCAAAGTACTCCACTTAGCAAAGAACAATCAGTTGCACACACACAAAATAGGAAATGACTGCTTACGAAGGAGTACTGCAGAAATGTTTCTGGGGGTCATAGTGGATCATAAGCTAAAGATGAGTCAACAGTGTAACACTGTTGCAAAAAAAGCAAACATCATTCTGGGATGCATTAGCAGGAGTGTTGTAAGCAAGACACAAGAAGTAATTCTTCCACTCTACTCCATGCTGATTAAGCCTCAAGTGGAAAATTGTGTCCAGTTCTGGGTGCCACATTTCAGGAAAGATGTGGACAAACTGGAGAAAATCCAGAGAAGAGCAAAAAAAATATTAAAGATCTAGAAAACATGAGTTATGAGGGAAGATTGAAAAAAATGGGTTTGTTTAGTTTGGAGAAAAGAAGACTAAAGGGGGACATGATAATTTTCAAGTACATCAAAGATTGTTACAAAGATGAGGGAGGAAAAATTGTTGTTGTTAACCTCTGAGGATAAGATAAAAGGCAATGGCCTTAAATTGCACCCAGAGCAGTTTAGGTTGGATATTCGAAAAAACTTCCTAATTGTCATTGTAGTTAAGCCCTGGAATAAATTGCCCAGGGAGGTGGTGGAATCTCCATCATTGGAGATTTTTAAGAACAGGTTAGATGAACACCTCTCAGGGATGATATAGATTGGGCCAAAAGAAATCTAATGAGGTTCAACAAGGACAAGTATAGAGTCCTGCACTTAGGATGGAAGAATCCCATGCACTGCAACAGGCTGGGGACCAACTGGCTAAGCGGCAGTTCTGCAGAAAAGGACCTGGGGATTACAGTGGATGAGAATCTGGATATGAGTCAACAGTGTGCCCTTGTTGCCAAGAAAGCTAATGGCATATTGGGCTGCATTAGTAGGAGCATTGCCAGCAGATCAAGGGAAGTGATTATTCCCTTCTATTCGGCACTGGTTAGGCCACATCTGGAGTATTGCATACAGTTTTGGGCCCCCAACTACAGAAAGGATGTGGACAAATTGGAGGAAGTCCAGCAGAGGGCAACGAAAATGATTGGGGCACATGACTTACAAGAAGAGGCTGAAGGAAGTGGGCTTATTTAGTCTGCAGAAGAGAGGAGTCGGGGGGATTTGATAGCAGCCTTCAACTACCTGAAGGGGGGGGGAGGTTCCAAAGAGGATGGAGCTAGCTGTTCTTAGTGGTGGCTGATGACAGAACAAGAAGCAATGGTCTCAAGTTGCAGTGGGGGAGGTCTAGGTTGGATATTGGGAAAAACTATTTCATTAGGAGGGCGGTGAAGCACTGGAATGGGTTACCTAGGGAGGTGGTGGAATCTCCATCTCAGAGGTTTTTAAGGCCCGGCTTGACAAAGGCCTGGCTGGTATGATTTAGTTGAGGTTGGTCCTGCTTTGAGCAGAGGGTTTGACTGGATGACTTCCTGAGGTCTCTTCCAACCCTAATCTTCTATGATTCTGTGAATACTTAGTCCTGCCACGAGTGCAGGGGACTGGACTAGCTGGCCTCTCAAGGTCCCTTCCAGTCCTACGATTCTATGACGTTGATTAATGATATAATAGCTTCGTATCTGAACTTACATTTGAGCTCAATCAATATACTTTTTATGTTTCTTTTTCACAAGTGTTTTGTGTTGGGCTTTTATCATAACTGGTGAAAAACAGTATTTTGTCAGAGTTAAGGTTGTGGTGGAATATATTTCATTATAACTGATGACCATATTGGGTTTTGTGAGCAGTACAAATTTTGATGTCCTTGACTATTCATTTCTATGTCTCTATTTGCTTGAGTTTTCTAATGGTGTTGATATGAGCTGAGTGAAACCTTGTTATAGGTGAGTTAAAATCCCATTGAGATTGATAGCTGTGAACTCACCCATCAGTTAACATATCTGTATGCATAAGCCCCCACCTAAGACAAAAGGTGCGTGTGATCCTAGTGCCCTGGAGCTTTTGTCTGAGTGTGTGTTTTTTGGAGGGGGGATGGGGAGAGAACTCAGAAACAGAACAGACAAGAACAGAGAGAGGCAGAGGCAAAAAACAGAAAATCAAGCAGTAGCCTGTGAACAGTGTGGCCTGGTAAAAAGCTAGCGAGAGCACTTTGGGTGCATTGGCTGAAGAGGCTTGGGGCTGTAAGCTAAGAAACGGCTGTTTTGTTCTTGGTTCCTCTTGCATTTGGCGAAGGAGGACTTTGTACAGTCTTCGTAAATAACAAGATTGTGTTAAAGAAACTACCAGTTTCCATCAATTTCTGCTTCCAATTTCAGGTACATCCCCAGGGCCTTGAAATTTGACTAGCCGCTCAGGTCAAAAAGGAGCAACAATGTGATAGATAAGCACACTATTGTCACATAGCAGCTTTAGATGGTTTTGAAATGAAGATTTTTGTGTTTGGATTAAAAAAATCAAAGTATTTTCTAAAAGTGAAGAATTAGATTCAGATGCTGGTAGTCCTGATACATCGATGCTTTCTGAATATAACATTTTACGATGCTTTACATTTTCCTTATAATACATATTTCTTTCTTTAAAATGTATGCCAAGAACTCTCAAATCTTTTTCTTTTTGATGTTGAGTAAAATTCTCATTCTTTTCCAAACTCACTATCGTTATGGTATTTGTTATGCTACATTGAGACGGGAGATGACATATCTACTCAAAGGTCCCACTTCTGCTTCCCTTGTACCAGATTCAGTGGTACGCTTTGGCTGCTTTGCACCTCTCAGTGGTCCAAAGCACCCATAAACCTCGCTTAATCTTCAATTATGTCATGTTTGTGGCTGCTGTGCCTTGGCGGAGCATACCCGTGCATCTGCCCACATATGTCAGGCATCTCATTGACGTCAGTGGAAGACCAACAGTAGTGCTCATGTGAATAAGCATGGCAAAACCAGGTCTGTAATCCTTATTTTCACTGTTATAATCATCTCAAATTATATAAGCTGAAATTTCTCATGTTCCGTCTTACCCCAGAAATGATTTGTAAGGAAATATATATTTTTTAAATTAAGCCTTAAAAAGCTTGCTGTGAAGCTTCACACACTACCCCTCAGCTGAGCCACTTCACGCTAATCGACAACCCCCCTTCACACTTCCAGCCTTCAATTTCAACATTGTATCCCCCTGTAGTAAGACCTGACTGATGTGAAGGTGAATGATGTGTTTCACTTACCCAATGGCTCACTCTGTGGGCGCTGTATGAGACTCTCAATATCATGGCCAGTGCACGTGTCTAACAGCGGGTACTGCTACAGGGGGCTGATTCAGAGAAGCATTTTGGGCCTGGGCACTCTAAGCAGTGACTACGTTTCCAAAGAAAACTCCCATATCACTGATAATGGTGAAGAGGTAACCATGGAAGCTGAGCCAGAGCCAGGTACAGACGTGAATCAATACCCAGGCAGGATCATTGAACGTCCCCAATCTCCCATCATGTAGAACCCTTTTTCCAGAACACCTGGTTGTGTTGATACAAATAATCCCTCCCTTTTCCGTCTTTCTGGGTTTTATTACTAATTTCCCCTGCACATAGTTAACACTAATGGTGTGTGTCCTTTTATGGCCACCATATATCAGAACCCTGAGCTCTGCTGGGAGGACCAGTCAATAGTGCTCAAGCTGTTGCAGTGTGATGCAGGCTGCTGGATTTCTGCCAGAGAAACAGCTTTGGATCAAATTTTGTGTGTTTGCCTGCATTTGTTTCCTAGACCAACCTTTAAGCTGATAAGTATCTGAGACACATGGCAGTGGTTTGAGAACACACACAAGACAGGGGGTCACATGGTCCCCACAGACAATGAAGAACTAAGAGAGAGATGGGGGCTGACTACCCATGTGGAATTCCTGAGACAAATCTCCAGTCGGAATGTGCTGTTCTGTCCAGCTATTGTTCAACACCCTCCCCAGTAATAAGGGAGAACAGCTTTTGTCATCACAAGCCCTTTCTGAGATTCTCTGAAAGTTGTTTCTGGCGGGAATGTTATTTTCTCCAAGGTTTGTGCTAACAATAGTCAAGCAAATGCAAACAGCCCAGGAAACATTAAAATGGGTACCGACCCAAAGTGCATAAGTTTCCAGGTTACTCCTCACAAATTTAAGGTCTTAGTGAATCCACTGTCCTGAGCAATTCTGACTCCATTTGGCCAGACAATGTGGACAGGGCTAGGTCCCTGCTAGAACATGTTTAGATCACATTCTGTAGCTTGGGTCTCTGGGGCACTACTGACAGATGGTCAGGAGAATTCCTTCCTGAATGTCTAATGAAACATTGAATGGTGAAGACCTGGACTACTCCCTCTGTGTAATAGGTCTGTAAGACAATGACCTGGACCCTGCAGAAGTGCTTACAAATCTTTGTTAGATTAAGTATTTGTTGATTATCAATGTCTTACCTGTAAGTATTCCTTAGGATCTGCTATATCTTTTAAAGAGTTTGTCTAGAAGCCATTCCTAAAATGGAGTATTCCCTTGAGAACAAAGTGTGATCAGCTTTAACTTAGTGAATTTGGTCAGCAGACCATCCCACTGTTAAGAGTCCCCCCACAGTGTGATTTGCCAAACATTTCTCTGGCTGGCACAGAAGATCCGGCGTGGCATGATGCAGGAAGCTGGCAGATTGCCTGAGACACAAAGACATTTGCAATGTTCTTTCATCTTTTAGGTAAACTGCATTTCCAATAGTCATTCAGCCTGTCTTCAGAGCAGAGAGAGAGAGTTAATGTGATGTGGAGTGGTCCAAATCCTTGATCAAGGCACCAGGTATGTACGTAAATCTGGGGAGAGTCCTTCCCAAAGAGACAGAGGCCATCTTAGAGCACTGTGGGAATGGAAACACACACTGCTGGTTAGTCCCCAGGCTATTTATCTAACTGCAGAAAACTTGGCACCTTGAATTTTCTAGAGATTCCTCACACTGGCTCATCAACCTCCACAGACGGAGCCCTTAAGAATGGACAGCGGGGCGTTTTAGCAATCTGTTTAACAGGTATGGGAGGTCCTCTACCTTACATTTCCTGGCTGTCACTTGGATCAGACTTCAACAAAGCTCAGGCAATATACCTATCTTGTTACTACAGTACAGCAGTCAACGAGAGAAGGACCTGACACCCTGCAATTAAAGCAAAGTGATGGTCATGGTGTTCTCTGCTGGTGATTTACTTTACCAGAGAGAGCCTGTTCCTTCTGCATGCCTCTAAGGTGCATCTTGTGCCAAAGGAGGCCCAGAGATGAGGATGAAGCATGAGGGAGGATGGATGGAGGGAGGGATGACAAGGCTCTCCCCCTTCTGAACTGGCCCAAAGCATGGGTTTGGTGCACTAAGTAGAGATAGCACTATGCTAAAGCATAATCTAGCCTGTGCAGCACGCCTGCACAGTAGGGAGCTTAAAGAGGGATTAAGCCTCATTTTCTGAGCTCCCTTGTGGTGGGGAAGGCTGCATGTTGTCCCCTACTCAGGAGAGTACCTGAATTGCATGATCTAGCCCTATTCCTTCTTTGTAGCTGTTACTGTCCTCGTTTCCCCTTCAGTTGTTTCACATTATGAATTATATCCGTTTGAAACTGAGTCCTATTAAAATTGTATTATGCATAAAATATGCAAAATGAATTATATATATTTGCAGGGTGAGCTAGATGTAAATTACTAAGTGGAAATGAGAACTTCTGTGTTGGAAACCTCTGCCCAAAGTGTAGATTTGATTCTTAGGAAGATCTGCGTAGTAAGTAGGGGGCTAGTTTATTAGAGAGTGCCCAGAATTTTGGTGTTTTCTACAAGCTGACTATGGAAATTAAACAATGTATGTGTAAACAATGTACAAACATTTAATGACTCTCACCCATTGCTTCTGAAACACAGGAGAACATGACAGCAAGAAGAGTCTAGTGTTACCATTTCAAAATAAGTCTCTAAGCTGCCCGAATATAGCTACTTCTTGGCATTCATTAAAAAGAAAGACAGACAAACGGGGATTTTTATTTTGAAAGACAACGATTTTTTCCCCTCAACCTTCATGAATTTTTAGGTGGCTGCCTGGATGGGAGCTTCTGATGCATGAATTTTTTATGTATTGAATCTCAATTGCCAAAGGATAGATACATAAAGTAGAGTGTGTGCTATTTTTTGTGTACAAATGAAAATAAGTGAGTACACATTCTAATTTGTGTATAAAATCTCAGAAAAACAGGCATCTCCTGTGGATGAATCTAAAACAACAGCTGGCTAAAATAAGATCCTGTACATTGGAAGTGCTAATTAACTATATTTTTAAGGCTATATCTCATATTCTAATTAACCCCAGGACTAGAAAGAGGAAGAAAGCTATTCACAGCAAGAATAGCAGAGATTGTGTGTTGATGAAGTCTCCCCTAGAAAACACCACAAATTTACACTGATCAGTTCTTCTCTTTTAGTATTTATAAATGTTACTTTGCAATAGATCGAAATGTTTGTATTTTGGGGGGAAATATTTCAAATACAAGTGGAAAAACAAAGAGTTATATACCTCAATCAAATTATTATTTTTCCCTGCACAAATCAATCCCTAGGGTCAAATTCTGATGCCCTTCTACTTTGAGTACTTCCATTGATTTCCATGGGGTTACTAACTGGAGCTACCCCATGAGGAAGAATCTGGCCTTTACAAAGCACAGAGTCAAATCCTGCAATCCTTACTCAGGCCCCCACATGTGGGAATGACCAGAACACGGAAACGAGGAGAACAGAAATCCCCTGAGTGAATCATTTCAGAGAAGCGGGACGGTTCCTCTGCCTTCCACCTTGATCTCCAGCAATAAAGCTGAGGGAATTCTACCCCAAGAATGCAGATTCTCCAAGCAGGAGTAAGCTACCTGGAGGCTCCTTGGTGTGATGGGTCCCCGCCAGGGTGCCTCCCAGAACTTGGGTACAGCTGAGCCCTCTGTCTTAACAATCGGGGTTCCCTTTCACACTCTGACATTGTGACAATCTGCAAAGCCCTCCAACATCCACAGGCCGGGACCACAGCCAGCTGTGTTCACGAATGCTGTGGCCAGCCGCTGCATGAACCAACAATAGAGAAGCTTCAGCAAAAATACCCCCCAGCTCCCCAGCCTAGGACCCCAGAGTTGTACCATCCTGCGCTGGTGAAAAGCCCGACTAGTAAAGTTTATTACAGTTACCCAGTTTGCCCCTCCCTTGATGTGGAGAGGAATATGCACAAAAACCTTTGTTAACTGAGCTGAGATTTTTCCCAAACACTTCACTCAAACCACACTGTTTTAGGTAAAAAAGATAAAATAGATTTATGAACTAGAGAAAGATAGATTTCAAGTGATTATAAGTGATAGCAAACAGATCAAAGATGGTTACCTAAGAAATAAACAAAAACGCAATCTAAGCCTACTATACTACACAGGATTTGAATCAGTCTCTCACGCTGTTAGCTAGTACAAGCAGTTTGTAGATGTTTCCTTCTTTCCTGCCTGGGACCAACATTTCCCCAGTTCAAAGTCTTTGTTCTTCCAGAGGTATTTCCAGGTGTTGAATTGTGGGGAAAGTGAGACCATTGGTGATGTCACTTCCACCTTTTATAGTTTCTTCCATATAGCGGGAACCCTTTGTTCCAAGCCAAGTTTCCAGCTCAGTTTGTGGAAAAATAAAGGTCCCAAAATGAAGTTCAGTATCATGTGATCAGGTCACCTGCCCTTGCATGCTTTCATGGCAGCCATTATCGATAGGCTGACTGAAGTGTTCACAGGAAGGCCCACCAGGTGGCGATAAGCTTTTTACATAGCCCATTTTTTTAGTTGATGAGCCATTAGCACTGTCTGGTTCCTTCACTGTTGTACTTGAAAGGGTAGTTGTGGGTGTTTCCAACTTCACATCTTTCAGTAACACACACATAGCAAAACTTCATAACTTTTCACATACAATGACAGCACACACAATCCAACAGGATATTAATGTTCAATAGTTCAAGACGTTTAAATGATACCTCACAAGGCATACTTTGTACAAAACATATAATTATATGACAGTAGTGAATATGGAGGTGCCAGGGGGTTGCTTTGGGGCCCAGAGTATCATACTTGGTCTGCCCCTGGATCCCACTGTCCCCTGCACAGCAAGACTGCTGCCATGCTGCCAAAGTCTCCCCCCAGCTACTGGCTACCCCTGGAATCTCTCTTAATGGGATAGTGCATTCCAAACCAGAGGGTTCGGTGACATAAGCAGCTATAACTTTATCTGTTTTGGCCTCAGGGTTTTGGAGGTGGAGAATGTGGCAAAATTCCGTTCCCTCTTTACCCTCTCCATAGCGTTCAAGCTGACACTCAAGGATCTCCCACAGTTTTCCTTGCCACAAACTACACTATATTGGAGCAATATATGCAGAGGGCTTTCCATAGTACTGCATTCGAAGCTCTGCCCCGGTTTGAAGATCTGTATAATGGAATTGGCAAATGAATTATATCTCCCAGCCATCACTACCAAATGAGTGTTCACATCTTTGTAAGAAGCCATAAGTGTGATGTGTAGGAAATGGAAACCTAACATGCCTCCACTGCATTCAGGATGGATACAGTAGTTGGCAAACACAGATTTAATAGAGAAAATAACTTTGCACAGAAGACCAAATGAGGACCAATGTGTAAATATGATATATGATATACAGCTGTGCAATAATGTATCTGTCATATATGATGTCATAACTGTCAATAACATTTTAACGATTACGGCCCTAATTCTGCAGAGAGGCAAACTCATGAGCCGGTGGAGACTCTAACCCCGAGCTTGTGTGGACTCTTGCTGAAGTTGGATCTTTATGCAGAATATTGGCTTACATTTGTAGCTAATGTACTGCTACTTCAGGTTCCTTTGCTGAGATTTCCTTGCGTTGAGGGAAAAGTGTAGCTAAAAGAATAAAACAATAGCTATGTATACATTTGCATTCTTTTGTCCTGACATCAGTAACCATGATGGTTGTACAAGTGTCAGTGTCTTGCTGAACCATGCTTTCTCTAAAACATGGCACGAAGAAAAAGGTCTCAAGGACACTGATATTTTAATTCATTTCTAATGTGTATTCTTATTTCTGAAACAAAAATTTACAGCTGCTGTACTGCCCTTAAATGATACGGCTGCCTAGTGACTGTCATAAACAAGCATCCAGGAACTATTCTGTCCTTGCAAGCAGCTCTCTCTAATGCAATTCCCTTTCATTGTCAACACTGTAAGTGCAAGAATTGCTGATCTAGATTTAGTCATGCATACCTGAATCTCAGTCTGGTGTTGCTTAATTTAGTGCAGGCCATTGAGTATTTTTACCTCTGTATTGCGGTCAAGACAGGAGAACTAATCAAGTGATACTTAGGGAGTCTTTATATGTCACAGCAAAGTACTCTGAGCTAATCACCTACAATTAAACTTTCATATAACAATAACATGTGACTGATGTAGAAATACTTAGGGGTCAAATTTTGCCCTTGGATACACATGCACTTCTTACTGACTTCAGCTGTGTAACTGTGGGCACAATTGTGGGCACATAGCCAAGGGCAATATTTGGCCTTAAAACTGTGTTCACACAGATGCAATTCTTTCGAAGGTGAGGATAGAGATCATCCGCATGACAGCCAGAGCAGTTATGCAGAAAACTTTGCATCTACAGCCCCATCTGAACCAGGAATATTAGTACATCAATGTAGCAAAGCCATGCAAAGCCCTAGATACAGTGCACTGATGTAAAACAGAGCTTGCTCCAGTATGGATACCCTGTATTATACATGTTGAGAGGGTTGCCTGATTTAGCTCTGTCATGTAGCTATGCTGGTACAAATATGATATATCCCTGCTATAGACAGACCCTAAAAAACAATACAGCAAAACTATTCATTTAAAATTCTCATCTATTTCCCCTCCTTAGTATTCAGACTGTTAACCATGTACAGAACTAAATAAATTAATGCCACTCAAATATTTATCAGAAGCCTCCTTGCATCTTTAAATAGCAAACAGGCAGCCAGACACAAACATCAACATTTATCATATTTGGGGTCGGGAAGGAATTTTCCTCCAGGGTAGATTGGCAGTAGCCCTGGAGGTTTTTCGCCTTCCTCCGCAGCATAGGGCAGGGGTCGCAAGCTGGAAGATTCTCCGCAACTTGAAGTCTTTAGATCACGATCTGGAGACTTCAACAGCAGAGTTAAGGGAAAGTGGGGGGGTCAACATTTATGGCCTGCATCATGCGGGAGGTCAGACTAGATGACCATATTGGTCCCTTCTGACCTTAAAGTCTATGAGTCTATGAGTCTATCATCATCGTTTCTTTTGGATAGCGGTGGCTCTTCAGGATCCTCTTCATTTTTCCCTTTCCACCAACCTCAAAGGCTCAACAACACCATGGCTCTCAGCTAAGTCTAGGGGATTGTGGCTTCTGCCAGGCTAACCAGCAGAGATCACTGTGGGGGTTGAACACACCAGCTCAGCAGCGAGTCCTAGTCTTTGCCAGTAAGGGCAGTTGGAAGGGAACTTAGAACCAAGCTCAGGGCCAAAATGCAAATGACCTGGGTAGCAGCATGTTGTGCTTTCATCCGTCTGCTGGGCTGGCCCTTATTAAAACCATTTCAAACTGTTACCAGATTATTTTCACAACCCTGTAGCAGATATTTCAGCCACACTTTCTTTTTGAAGAGACTTTAGTTAACCTCTGCAAATCACAATCTAGCTATACCTTGAAAGTGTTATAATACTATGTCCCTTTAACGGAAAATATCTTTAACAAAATTGACTATCCCCTTGCCAGAAAATTGAAAAGAAAACAAACAGACAGACAGCTATTCTGGGGTGACTCAAGTAACATCCCAACAGCCATTAGCAAGTACACAACCTATTCACATTGTATATAGTAGAATGGATTATGCCAGTGTACAAACACACTGAGAAGCGTAATTTCCATCAGTGCCTGGCACACTGTTGGTGCTGTAGAAACACAAAACACACATTCCTTGCCACAAAGAACTATTAAAAGGAAAATAAAAAAAAGACTCTTATAAAACTAGAGACAATAAAATACAGGAGTAGATTCTGCTCTCAGATAAATTGCTATAAATCTGCAGTAACTCCATTGAATTCGGTGGAGTTACTTTGCATTTAAAATAGTGTAAATGATAACTTTGGAACAGCCTCCTCAGTTGGGATCACATATATCCAACCAAGGAGGCTGTTCCAAAGGAACTGGATGACGACATGGGCTGGTTCGTTCAGCTATGGACTCCTTTAAGAAGTGTGGAAAAAACATGGTATCTCAAAATGGGCAAAGGTGTATCTGGTGTAAAGCCTTATTTGTGATTTATGGCTGAAGAAGAAAATTGAAGATTTTGAGATGTGATGCTGGTGAAGATCTTGTGTCTCTCCTGGATGAAAAAGAAGACAAATGCTTATTTTAGAACTATTATTGAAGAGAAGCAGACCTTGATATCAGAAATCAGTACTTTGATCACATTAGGCGTAGCAATAGAAATAACCCTGAAAAAGCTATCACAGAAGGCATGGTGAAAGGTCATTGTAGTAGGAGATGACCAGCAAAAAGATGGATGGATGATGTGTGGCAAATCACTAGGTGGTCAGTTTCTGGGTGCTCAAAGTTAGTGATGGATCATGAAGGCTTCTGAAAACTGCTATGATGTCACCAGTATTCAGACATAAACCAGTGGGTTTACTTAATTATTTAAGTGATATCAGGATCAGACCCACACAAATTAATAATAATACTTTGCACTTCTATAGCACCTTCCCTCTCGGGCTCTCAATACAACCCTGTTTAGTAGGTTAGGCTCATTATCCCTATTTTACAGATGAGGAAACTGAGGCACGGTGAAGTTGATTTGCCCAGGTCACACAGGAAGTTTGCTGCAGAACCAGGAATAAAATCCAGATCACCTCACACTCTGTGCCTTAACCACAAAACCATTCTTCCTCCCTTCTTTTTACCCAGTGAAGTAGAATTATTAAAATTCTGTTCACATCATAATCTATTATTACATTATTCTCAGTTCCCAAATAATAATATCCTGATGCAATATAATAATCTTTGCAGATTGGCATCTCTGCTCTGGCTCAGCTTTCAGGCGTGAAGAGTCTAAGAGTTTTCTTCCACTAGTTAAGCAACTTAGTTGATGAGACATAAATTGCTCATGAGAAATTCCTTTTTGGTCAAAAATTAGCTCAAAATTACTGCATCACGCCGTGATCAAAGCAGAGTTAAATCTGGACTAAACTCTTTTCTACCCAATGAGAAGGACTGACATTCTGCAAACCTGAAATACAACTGAGGAGCCTGGATATAAAGGTTAACCCAGGCAGATTAATATGAGCTCCCATAAACCTCTTAATGCTGTTCCAAACGCTAATAGTGACTGACATTACAGGGTTTCCTGAAACTGATTTAGGAAGATGAGACATACTTGCAAGAAAAAGGCTGTTTATCTAATATGAGAGGCAAAGAGTCCTTGATTTAGCTGCTTATATAATTTCCTTCATTAAACAAGTACGGTAGTTTCCAAACAGTGCATATACTCACCCAGCTTCCTAATATAGTATTTTATAGCACTTTTCAGATGATGATCTCTAAAAGCGCTTCACAAATTTTAAAGAGTGTTCACAAAAGCACTGCCAGGACAGCATATATTATTACATCCATTTTATAGATTGGCAAACTGCATCATAGCACGTAAAGTGATTTTCCCAAGGTTGCCCAGAGAGACAGAAATAGAGCAGCATTTAGATTTACGAATGTTGACCCCCAGTCCCGTAGTAGCTATCAGAGACATTACCACTGGCAAAATGGTGAGTGATGTATAGTGCACTCCAGCACATAGAAAAGATGTAAACCCACTCCTGTTTCTGCTTCATGAAATACCAGTATATGAGACTGACATATATTTGGCAAAAGGACATAAAGAATTTTAAGAGCCTTAGGGAGTTGATCCATTTCGATGAGAGTAATATTAGCTCACAATGATAACAGCAATCCCTGCTACTATTTCAAATCCCACGTTGACAGCAGAAGTGTTGCGGGAGATTTTTATCTCTTTAATGAGGATATACGTTGGTGAGAAAATACAGATTTAAAACTTGAAAGCACCCAATTATAAAAATGTTACCTGACTCACTCCTTCTGACTCCATCCATCCCAAGAGAGCCTCAATATGACCAGGGATTGGGTTTCACAGTCAAAAGTTAGTAGGCAACACATTTTGCCCATTTGTGCTGTGTTTCAGATGCCCAAATTTGAGCAACTGAAAATAAGTATGTATTTGACTAGTTCTAACATGCAGCAACTGAGTGCTGAAAACTTGGCTAGAGGGTCATAAAATGTATGTTACCAACTCTGCTATAAACTATGAACTATCAACATTTTCTGTGCATGAGACGCCAAATTTGGCACTCAGATGTGTGTGCATCTCCTGTTGGTTTCAATGTGAACAGCATACCATCTGAGAGCAGATAACATTCCCTAGTGTTTGGTGAGTTTTCAAAGATTTCTTTTGGCAATGGAATTTTTGTCACACATTCTTCCTGCTCTTAGTCACTCACATTTGCATTTCTTTTCATTATGCTTTGTGGGTTTTTCTGATGTATTGAGATATTCTGCAAGCTATTTAACCCGAACTATAAAACAGACAGCAATATGCACATTTGGTAATATGCAATAGATGTCAAATACATGTCAAAGGTTTTTTTAAAATATGTACTTTATTACTGGATGCTTTCATTTTATCTGCCTTCACAAATAATACATAGGCGCACACTAATATGTATCACTACTCTTTACTGTGGTTGACTTTTTATGGGAAGATTGCTTGTACACTTAAGTCATGTCATATTAATTTACAGCTTCACTCCTTTCCAAAACAAAATTGCAGGGTGTAACTGCTAAGGTGCAACAGGAACTAATTAGTGCAGGAGAAAGGCATCTAAGGATATGTCTACACTACGAAATTAGGTCGAATTTATAGAAGTCAGTTTTTTAGAAATCGTTTTTATACAGTCGATTGTGTGTCTCCCCACACAAAATGCTCTAAGTTCATTAAGTCGGTGGACTGCGTCCACTGTACCGAGGCTAGCGTCGACTTCTGGAGCGTTGCACTGTGGGTAGCTGTGGCTAGCTATCCCACAGTTTCCACAGTCTCCGCCGCCCACTGGAATTCTGGGTTGAAATCCCAATGCCTGATGGGGCAAAAACAGTGTCGCGGGTGATTCTGGGTACATGTCATCAGGCCCCCACTCCTTCCCTCTCTCCCTCCCTCGGTGAAAGCAACGGCAGACAATCGTTTCGCGCCTTTTTTCAGCCCAGACTCCATAACACTGGGATCATGGAGCCCACTCAGATCACTGCGGCAATTATGAGCACTATAAGCAACACGCGCATTATCCTGGAATATATGCAGAACCAGAACCTGCCAAAGCAAAACCAGGCGAGGAGGCAACGGCAGCGCGGTGACGAGATTGATGAGGAAATAGACATGGACATAGACTTCTCACAAAGTACAGTCCCCGGCAATGTGCGCATCATGGTGTTAATGGGGCAGGTTCATGCCGTGGAACGCCAATTCTGGGCCCGGGAAACAAGCACAGACTGGTGGGACCACACAGTGTTGCAGGTCTGGGACGATTCCCAGTGGCTGCGAAACTTTCGCATGCGTAAGGGCACTTTCATGGAACTTTGTGACTTGCTTTCCCCTGCCCTGAAGCACCAGAATATCAAGATGAGAGCAGCCCTCACAGTTGAGAAGTGAGTGGCGATAGCCCTGTGGAAGCTTGCAATGCCAGACAGCTACTGGTCAGTCGGGCATCAATTTGGAGTGGGTAAATCTATTGTGGGGGCTGCTGTGATCCAAGTAGCCCACGCAATAAAAGATATGCTGATATCAAGGGTAGTGACTCTGGGAAATGTGCAGGTCATAGTGGATCGCTTTGCTGCAATGGGATTCCCTAAATGTGGTGGGGTGATAGACGGAACCCATATCCCTATCTTGGCACCGGAGCACCAAGCCAGCGAGTACATAAACTGAAAAGGGTACTTTTCAATGCTGCTGCAAGCACTAGTGGATCACAAGGGACATTTCACCAACATCAACGTGGGATGGCCGGGAAAGGTACATGACGCTCGTGTCTTCAGGAACTCTGATCTGTTTCAAAAGCTGCAGGAAGGGACTTTCTTCCCAGACCAGAAAATAACCGTTGGGGATGTTGAAATGCCTATAGTTATCCTTGGGGACCCAGCCTACCCTTTAATGCCATGGCTCATGAAGCCATACACAGGCAGCCTGGACAGTAGTCAGGAGCTGTTCAACTATAGGCGGAGCAAGTGCAGAATGGTGGTAGAATGTGCATTTGGATGTTTAAAAGCACGCTGGCGCAGTTTACTGACTCGGATAGACCTCAGCGAAACCAATATTCCCATTGTTATTACTGCTTGCTGTGCGCGCCACAATATCTGTGAGAGTAAGGGGGAGACATTTATGGCAGGTTGGGAGGTTGAGGCAAATCACCTGGCCGCTGATTACGCGCAGCCAGACACCAGGGCAGTTAGAAGAGCACAGCAGGGCGCGGTGCGCATCAGAGAAGCTTTAAAAACCAGTTTCATGACTGGCCAGGCTACGGTGTGAAAGTTCTGTTTGTTTCTCCTTGATGAACCCCCCTCCCCTTGGTTCACTCTACTTCCCTGTAAGCTAAACACCCTCCCCTCCCCTCTTCGATCACCACTTGCAGAGGCAATAAAGTCATTGTTACTTCACATTCATGCATTCTTTATTAATTCATCACACAAATAGGGGGATAACTGCCAAGGTAGCCCGGGAGGGGTGGGGGCGGAGGGAAGCGCCAGGTGGGGTGGGGGAGGAGGGAAGGACAAGAACACACTGCACTTTAAAAATTTAAAACTTATTGAAGGCCAGCCTTCTGTTGCTTGGGCAATCCTCCGGAGGCCCCCCCACTGTGTTCTTGGGCATCTGGTGGGTGAGGAGGCTATGGAACTTGGGGAGGAGGGCTGTTGGTTACACAGGGGCTGTAGCAGCGGTCTGTGCTCCTGCTGCCTTTCTTGCAGTTCAACTATACGCTGGAGCATATCAGTTTGATGCTCCAGCAGTCGGAGGATCAACTCTTGCCTTCTGTCAGCAATCTGACGCCACCTCTCCTCTTCAGCCCGCCACCTCTCCTCGTGTTCCTGTTGTGCTTTCCTGCACTCTGACATCGTCTGCCTCCACGCATTCTGGTGTGCTCTGACAGTGTGGGAGGACAGCAGTAGCTCTGAGAACATCTCTTCCCGAGTGCGTTTTTTTTCACCTTCTAATCTTCGCTAGCCTCTGCGAAGGAGAAACATTTGCAGCTGGTGGGGGGGAAAGAGAAGATTGGTAGTTAAAAAGACACATTTTAGAGAACAATAGGATCACTCTTTCCCATTAAACCCTGCTGTTCACATTACACAGCACATGTGCTTTCGTTACAAGGTCGCATCTTGCCTCTTATTTATATTGAGGGCCTGCCGGTTTGGTGTGAGAGATCACTCACACAGTGCCAGGCAACAGAATTCGGCTTGCAGGCAGCCATGGTAAGCCACAGTCTTTTGGCTTTTTTAACCTTCATAACATGTTGGAATGGTTTCAAACAGCAACGCATTTCCCATACCAAACGGCCGTTGGGTTGGCCATTTAAGATGGGTTTGCAATTTAAAAGGAGGGGTTGCAGTTTGCGGGTTAGCATGCAGCACAAACCCAAATAATCCCCCCACACACACACAATTCTCTGGGATGATCACTTCACCCCTCCCCCCACCATGTGGCTAACAGCGGGGAACATTTCTGTTCAGCCACAGCCAAACAGTCGAGCAGGAATGGGCACCTCTGAATGTCCCCTTAATAAAAACACCCTATTTCAACCAGGTGACCATGAATGATATCACCGTCCTGAAGCTAACACAGAGAGATGTTAACACAGGAACGGATGTTGTCTGAATGCCAGCAAACACTGGGACCATATGCTGCCATGTTTTGTTATGCAATGATTCCAGACTACGTGCTACTGGCCTGGCATGGTAAAGTGTCCTACCATGGCGGACAGAATAAGGTGGCCCCCCCCAGAAACCTTTTGCAAAGGCTTTGGGAGTACATCCAGGAGAGCTTTCTGGAGATGTCCCTGGAGGATTTCCGCTCCGTCCCCATACACGTTAACAGACTTTTCCAGTAGCTGTACTGGCCGTGAATGCCAGGGCAGATTAATCATTAAACACACTTGCTTTTAAGCCATGTGTAATATTTACAAAGGTACACTCACCAGAGGTCCCTTGTCCACCCTCAGGGTCCGGGAGCATGCCTTGGGTGAGTTCGGGGGGTACTGGCTCCAGGTCCAGGGTGAAAAATGTATCTTGGCTGTTGGGGAAACCGGTTTCTCCGCTTCCTTGCTGTGAGCTATCTTCAATCTCTTCATCATCATCTTCCTCGTCCCCAAAACCCACTTCTGTGTTGTGCCCTACTCCATTGACGGAGTCAAAGCACAGGGTTGGGGTAGTGGTGGCTGCACCCCCTAGCATGGCATGCAGCTCAGTGTAGAAGTGGCATGTCTGCAGCTCTGTCCCGAACCTTCTGTTTGCCTCTCTGGTTTTGTGGTAGGCTTGCCTTAGCTCCTTAATTTTCACGTGGCACTGCTGTGCGTCCCTGTTATGGCCTCTGTCCTTCATGCCCTTTGAGACTTTTTCTAATGTTTTTGCATTTTGTTTACTGCAACGGAGTTCAGCTAGCATGGATTCGTCTCCCCATATGGCGAGCAGATCCCATACCTCCCATTCGGTCCATGCTGGAGCTCTTTTGCGATCCTGGGACTCCATCATGGTTACCTGTACTCTCCATGCTGGGCAAACAGGAAATGAAATTCAAAAGTTCGCAGGCCTTTTCCTGTCTACCTGGCCACTGCATCTGAGTTGCACTGTCCAGAGTGGTCACAATGAAGCACTCTGGGATAGCTCCCGGAGGCCAATACCGTCGAATTGAGTCCACACTACCCCAAATTCGACCCGGCAAGGCCGATTTCAGTGCTAATCCCCTCGTCGGAGGTGGAGTAAAGAAATCGATTTAAAGAGCCCTTTAAGTCGGAAAAAAGGGCTTCGTCGTGTGGACAGGTCCAGGCTTAAATCGAGGTAACGCTGCTAAATTCGACCCAAATTCGTAGTGTAGACCAGGCCTAATAGGAGTAACAGGATGAAACTGAGACACTGAGGTCTGTTAGTCTGTAGAACAGTCTCCCAAAAACGGGGTGAAACCCCATCACTTTGGGCATTTAAAAGTAGACCAGACAAAACACTAGAAGATACATTATCAGAAACAATCCTGCTGACCGATAAATGGAATGGATGACCTGATAGAACTTTTCCACCTCTGACTCCTTTGACTGGTTTTACAGATAGCTAAAGTGAGGCACAGAGGTATTAAGTAACTTGTACAAGGTCCCTCAGTGAGTCAGTGGCAGAATCTGGGACTAGACCCCCAGCAATCTTGGCTCTCTCCTTTAAACCACATATATGCTCCAAATTTCTACAATTCAACTCACTGATAATTAAGGAGCAGATTCAAACTTATGGAACAAAATATTGGAATAAGAAAACAATAGCTTCCAGAAGCTCTGTTAAAGACCTCTTCTACATCAACAAGAGAGAGAAAGGCACAGGGCTTGCAGATTTCACATGCTGAATAGAGTCCAGTAGCTAATGATTTTAGTTAGAATTCTTATAGCTCATTAATAACAATACTCCCTTTCCACCACCCTTTATCTGTCTTGTCTATTTAGGTTGTAAGCTCTTTAAAGCAGGAGCTGTCTCTGACTATGGTATGTGATTGTACAGTGCTCAACACAGAGGCCCCAATATCAGTTGGTCTTCTAGGAGCTACTGTAATATAATATATGAACAATGGTAATAATGCTATTGGACACTGATACACATTCTTCCTTACCATTGTTATTTTTAATGTGTTAAAGTAACATGCATTTCTCAAAAAAGAAGGGAAGGTGTTGCTGTATTCTGAGCATGAGCTTTCTCTGCAAGAAGAATGTTACACTAAGAGTCTAGCTTCTGTGTGTTAAAGGAAAAGACTTAGGAGTCATGGCAGATAACCAGTTGAATATGAGCTCCCAGTGTGATGCTGTAGCTAAGAGAGCGAACACAATCTTTGAATGCATAAACAGGGGAATATTGAGTTGGAGCAGAGAGGTGGTATTACATTTGTTGAAGGCATTAGTGGGACTGTTAATGGAATACTGTGCCTGGTTATGGTGTCCACAGTACAAAAAGGATGTTGACAAATTGGAAAGGTACAAGAAAGACTTGAGGTTTGGAAAACATGTCTTATAATAGGAGATTGAAGATGATCCAGGAATTTTCCTCCAGGGTAGATTGGCAGTGGCCCTGGAGGTTTTTCGCCTTCCTCCGCAGCATAGGGCAGGGGTCGCAAGCTGGAAGATTCTCTGCAACTTGAAGTCTTTAGATCACGATCTGGAGACTTCAACAGCAGAGTTAAGTGAAAGTGGAGGGGTCAGCTTTTGTGGCCTGCATCATGCGGGAGGTCAGACTAGATGACCATATTGGTCCCTTCTGACCTTAAAGTCTATGAGTCTATGCTGAATCTATTTAGTTTATCCAAAAGAAGGTTAAGCGGTGATGATCATAGTCTACATGTACTTATATGGGGAAGAGATTTCTGAGATTATACGTCTCTTCAATCTAGCAGAAAAAGACAAATCAAGCTCCTATGGCTGGAAGTGGAAGCTGGACAAACTCAGATTAGAAGTAAGGTACAATTGTTTAACAGTGAAGGTAGTTAACCACTCAGACAACTTACATAAGGATGTGTTGGCTTCTCCATCACCTGAAGGCTTCACATCAAGACTGGATGTCTTTTCTGAAAGATTTGCTACAGCTCCAACAAGAGTTATGGGATTGATGAAGAGACTACTGGGAAAGTTCTGCGGAGGGCCAGACAAGATGGTCAGAATGGTCCCTTCAGGGCTTCAAATCTACGAATCAGCTTGTGTTTGTTGTCCATTTATTCACCAGTGCCCATATTGCCAGACCCTGCCAGTGACAGGAGCAACCCCGATGGGCTGCTACCCACCTGCCATGCAGGTGGGTGAGGAGTAGGTGTGCAGGATGGAATTTTGGCTCTTCCTCACCTGAGCCAGTACAGCTGAACCAGATCAATGGGGTAAATAAGCTACACCAGCAAAAGGTGCAGGTTATTACTCCCCTGAAGCAGCAGTGAATCAGGGGGCACATTGTGACTCTCACAATCTAATTCTTATTCTGCTCCTAGGGCAGCACAGCTATGTGCTATCCCTTACTAGATTGTAAGCTTGCGATCAAGCCAAAGACATCAAACCTAAGGTGTGCTCAAAAAGTGTTAAATGTGTTTCCTGTATTCAGACTTGTACCACTGCTATGACATCGCTACCAAGTTGAAAAGCATTCTGAATTTGGACATGTACATATGCAAATTAGCATAATTATGGACTGAGTTCTGTGTGCTTTGAACACTAGGACTGTGGAGGTTTTTCCGTTCTTAATCTCCATACTCTAGGTTGGAGTTAGAATGCAGAAAATAATCAAGAGTTCATTTTTGAAAAATCACTGGAAAATGCCTGGCTAATCCACTGCATAAAACGTTGATAATTCACCCACCCTTCTTAGGAAAAAGTGTTGCTGTTAAATTGTCACTAAGAGTACTGAAAGGTGAATGTTGTTTAAAGGCTGAAGCACTTTACCATCCTCGCTGCAACTTTCTCTCGTTTAGTACTCATCATGCACATTCCTGTGCTGAACCTGACAAGAGGAAGGAGAGAGCTGTGAGGCAGCCAAGGGGATAAACTCTGCTTCTGCTCTGTACATCTGATAGAAAATACATTAGCAGCTTGCTGCTTCTTTGTAGGTTTCCTTTACAGCGGCGCCCAGGGGGGTGCAGAAATCCATTGCTGGTGGCAGCCTGAGACAGGGAGGAGGGAACTAAACCACAATGCATTTTACATTTTACAATAACAATGACTCTATTCATTCCAAGCTATTAGAACTTCAGCAGCCAGGGCCCCCAATAGGAGGAGCAAGCTGAGTTTACCATATTTTGTGAGAAGCATTTCAGAACCCTACCCAGCCCTCCTGCTTACCTAGATTGTAAATTTTCAACTAGCTGAGTTCTGATTGGTATCAAATTTAGGCATCTTTCTTATAGCTCATTTGGGGAGAATGACACTGCTCTAAAGTTAATCATAGAAACTGGAGCTGAGGGGCCCTGTCAGGTTAATCCCATGATGTGTGCTGTGTGTGTGCTCCCTACAGGAATTTTGCAGGTAGCATTATCATTCTCCCTGAAAACATAGTGAATGAATTAATTTCATTGCTTATTTTACTGAATAGAGTCCATATTCATATTTAAAAAAAAAACCCTCACCCTTCTCTCAGTCTTCTTTACTCACATCAGGCACAATTCGCCCCAGGGCAGACAGCCAATTGAAGGTCTTTGCAACAGTTAATCCTATAAAGTAGGATTACACTGTGTGTAGGGCATGGGATGGTCACTCTACATCAGAGTGAATTTCACTTACCATAAGCAAGAGAATAGGGATCATAAACAGTGATGGGAATTGACCCCTTTTTCCAAAGAGATGGTTGGCAATGTGAGTCATTGAATAGCCTTCTGTGCTAGGTTCCTGTTTCTGGCTGGCCATGCATTTGCTTTGAATGGTTCTTCATTATTTTGTGGTTAAGTGTTTTGTCCTTAATTTTTATTATTCCGTGTTTAGGTACCTTCTTAAATGAATGAGGTATTTAAAATGCATGTTACAGTCTCTCCTCTTGAGTTGCATTGTAGCTAACTTTCTGATGTGGTAAATCAATTTGGGGTAATTAAAAAAAATATCCTCAAGCAATATTTAGTGGTGATCAGTACATCAGCCCTAATCCACAAGAATATAGGGCATGAGCTCAAGGGAGGGTGAGGCCCAGTGCTGGACTCCAGTGATCTGTTCAATACTTCCACACACAAGAGCAATACATTCAGCTAGGTGTGAATCTTGTGACAACATCTAGTGTAATGGGGCCCTGTTACATGGTGACTGGCCCTTTTAAGGGGAGATGGGGCTAGCCACACCTGTGCCATAAGTAATTAGCCTGAAGGGGCAGGACTAAGGCAGGTCAGGTGATAGTTTAATGGACACCTGGGACTTATAAAAGGACTGAGAGCTCAGTCCTGATGTGGAACTTCAGGGAGTACAATGGTGTGTGCACACATCAAGTCCATGTTTTTGATACCAGAGTAGGAGAAGGACTGACAAAGGTAGCCTAGCAGGACCTAGATGGTGGACTAAAGAAAAGGGCAGAGGGTCCTCTTTGTTTGTTTAGGACTCTTTAGTTGGGCTTTTGCCATCCTGGAAGGGGTTGAGTTTATCAATTGGCTGGAGGGCTAAGCCACATCTCCAGTATAAACTGGTGTCTGAAAAGCTGAGGAGACCAACCTCTGGGAGGGAAACTGAGGAAGGGAGTGCTAGCTGTCCCATGCTCAGCCAGTGGGGATGCTTGGGGGCAGCCATGTCCTATGACTGGCCCCAACCTGGTTAAGGCCGCTAGGTAGTACCACAATATAAATAATGTAAACAAAATTGTTTGGTTTTAGTGCAAACATTTTTCAGACAATGTGAAATTTCCTCCTGTGCAGAAACTTTGGCTTAAAGGCTTGATAGGAATTTAAGTATTCTGGATTCATAAATTCTCTGAGGAATTAAAAGAGCTGGTGAAAAACATAAACACATCAACTTGAAAGAGATGTTGCATCCATCCCTTCTCCACTAGATGGAGGGTTTATTCAAGTTAAGGTGAAAGGGGGCAAATGAACAGGAAAAGAGAAGTTAAATTTCAGAGGATCCCACCCCAAAACAACCAAATAGTTTAAAAAAAATCTTCCCCTCAAAATCCATAATGGTGTGTTCCACTACAAAGGGGAGGCTTGTCACAATCACAGTAATAACCCCTATGATGTTTTGAGGTATAATAGATGCCATAAAATATCTGGCCCATCTATTCCCACTTGAATTTAGAATGTCCTGAATAATACAAATAGGTATCTTGTGATATATACAGTACCAATATTTATTTTTTTCCATTAGTAAGGTGCTTTTGAAGGGATGGCAGTCCCTCCCGTCATATGCCATGAATAATTTATAATGTGTTCAGTCCTCAGCTCCAGCCAAGCTGTACAGGTCCAGAGGAAGGGGGCATGAAAGTGGTCGTATGTCACTTTTATGTCCCCCCAACTCTGGGACTGGTTGAAAGCTAGTTGCAGCCCCTGGTGTAATTTAGAGAGCTTTAAGGCTGTTCTCGATTATGCTGGCTTGTAATGGTCCCCCAGATGCTCTGACAATGCCCTATAGCAACCCCTACATGGTCCTACTTCAGGTACCTGATTCTACACCACTGGGGGATTCTCCTGTATTGGGACAATCCTAGATTAGCTTTCCAGCCACTTTCTGCTGTCAGAGTGGTACAAAGGGAGCAGGGACTGGGAGCTGGTGTAATATTTACTCATAGCCATTCTTCCTGTCTCCCATCAAACGCAATCACAACTGATGGAGGAAACTCTCCTTCCATTTTGGTGCTAAAACCTGTATGGTTTCCCTAGTTTAATTTCTCCAATCCTAATGTCCTAATTTGTCAAAATCTCATGTCAAAGCTTGGAGGCAGAAATTAAACACAGAGATTATAGACAATCGTGATTGTCTATCTCACTAGAAAAACTACTAGCACAGAGTACATGCATCATGTAATCCCTTGTCATTTTGCATCTTTAGTTAGCTGTGAAATCTGCTATAGGAACTAGTAGTGGCTTTCTCAGATAAAAGGAGATGAATATCGTTTTAAATCTCCTTGACGAGTTGTCGTGTAGATTTATCACAGTTGTGAGAGGGGCACAGCACAGTATATCGGCAAGACATATGTAGATGACAAAAAACTGGCTCCCTCAAGAAACTGTGAAGTAATATATAGCTGGATAAATCCTAAATTTATATGATGACAATCCTTGCTAACCCTCGTGACACTCTCTGATTTTTCTTCTGGAGTAACACAGAACGTTGATATGTGGCCAAATTTTCAAGTGCTGAGCACCAACCACTGGGGACAGATTCTCAAATGTGTTCTACATCGAGCAGATCCTGTTGTTGTAACACTTATTGACAGATTTCAAAAAAGTGCACCACCTATTGTTCTAAGTTTTTTTTTTAAAGTTCAACCACTTGTTTAGGTACCTAAATGGGATTTTGGCAGCTGTTTTGAAAATCTGGTCCCAATTGTGGGTGCTGAGTTCTTTTGAAAATTCTGGCCATGGAGTTTATAAATTTAATATTTATTTTGATTAATCTCATTCAGATTGCACCAAAAACTCCAACTGCAAGGTCCACAAATACAAGATTATGCAACCACTGGAGAACATGTTCTCCTGATTTTTTACGATCCTGTTGATGTCCCACTCTATAAAACTGAAGGACTTGTGCATTTTCAGTTTTCTTAGTGGTTGCACTTCTCTTTGTGCATGCAAATCACATAATTATGCTTGCAGTACACAGTCTTATGTCCAGATGTTGCACAGGCAAATGTGTGGTTAATGCACACTCATTTTGGGTGGCCCACACACTGCACAAAGCTATCACAGTTTGCTTTTAAGACATAATAAGAAAGATATGTGGATTAATCACAAAGAATGCAAGCTACAGAGCAATCAGTTTGTTCACCTCTCCTTTATAATATTCATTTTTCAAAAAATCACAAAATTTCTGTCCCCAATATCAGCTTTTATCTTGGGTGTAAATATATGCTTTGTGTAAAGGATTTTATAATAGAGACTTCTGAATGACCATTTCCCCTTCTGCTATTACCATCACCTTCTTCACCACTGCACACTTTTCAGTACCTCCTACTGTGGCTGTTTGAAGATTAACACATAGCCCTGTCCATCCAACTTAGTCGAACATTACCTGCATTTTTCATGTGAGGGTTCTCAATAGACTGTTCGTTTTTTTCCCATGACATTCATTAACAACAAGTAAGAAAGGTCGTGGAGCCATAGCAAAGTTCACTGACTTAAAGTGTGGTTTTATGCTGAAAAGTGACTATCTAAAAATGACACCTCCTTACTCATCACATTTGCTCCCTCTCGGTTCTGTCTCTTTTGCTGACTTTAGTGGCAAAACTAAGTATTTAAGGTTTTACTTGTTAGCTCTGCAGAGCCAATAAAACTGAGAGCGCGAGTGAGCAGGCATAAGTAACAGGACTGACTGGAATTTAGCAAACTGTTACATTGGTGCAAGCCCCTTGAAGACAATGTGCTTGCACAGGTGTCATTGTGGGCATAATCTGAAAAACATGGAGTTGCACCGGTGTCAAGTGAGGGCCAAAATCGACCTTCTGTTGCTGCTGCTGATATGCAAGATGGAAATAGGAGCCAACTTGGCTCTCAGAGGCTGGGCTGAGTTCACAAAACTGATAGGAAAAACATATTTTTACTTGCAAACTAAGCATACTGAAGAATAAAATAAACATGGAACCTCACAGTGCCATTTTTGAAAAGTCACTTTTCAGACCAGATCTGCACTTTAATACCTGAACAAATATTTCAATTGAGTGAAGAAATACTATTTAATAAAGTATTGGTAGTGTGGTAAGCCCTGAAGAGTATTATTTAAACCACAGGCCTGAAAACACTGGATGAAGATGCATTGGTGCCATTATCTGTGTTTTTAATTGGAGAAACAGGAACAGAGAGGTTAAGTGATTTGCCCAAGGTTACAGACAAAGCCCGTGGCAAAGATTCCTAGTAACATGTCCTATTCAGCTAATTTTGACTATCTGTTATAGGTGAAGTTTTCAGACACATCTATAGTTAAGGCTGCCTAACACTTTCCATAATAAGTCCCTGTTTATAATTTTGCTGGGTTGGAATTTTTCAGGCCAGGTCTCTGCCTCAGGGTGATTTTTTTTTTTTAACTTTCAACAAAAAATGCTTCATCCATGTCGGCCAAGGGTAGGGGAAAATACATAGCTTTTTCAATGTTAAAATAATCTTACATCCATTTAATTGAGCTCTAGCCCCTCCTTGCTTTGAAGCAGAGCTTGACATTTGGCAGGGGAGTCACCCTGGAGTCAGAGACATGCCTTCTTGTTGTCCTTGTGACAATTCCCTCAAATTTGTCTGCTTTATAAGCCTCTGAAAATCATCATTTGCACATACTCAGAGGTTTGCTAGACACTGGCAGTAAAAGTCTGCAAAAATTCCATCTGCCCTGAATGCGCTTCAGCTCAGACTTGATAAGAACCTTCCCTGAGATTGCTCCTTCTGGTTTGCTAGAGGCCAATGTGGAACTGGAAGGGAAAGCAAAAAGGCTGTTTCTCCTGTGCAATCAGTGCTTCCCTGGAAGGTACTTAGGTAGTGTGGAGGATGAGGAAGCCACTTGACTTGAATGCAATAACAAGGCAGAATCAAACAAGGTCGGGGCAGAGGAGGCTAGTGCCAGGGGAAATGGCAACATGCTAGGGGATGGGCAGCAAGGTCTGTAACCAATAAACCACACTCCCCATCAAAACTTGGAACTGACCCTAGGATTTGTGAGCCTGAATATTCCTCTGTGGTCTAGCAAATGGCTGTGAAACCCACTGGCAAAGTGTATGTCTTATCCCCCTCTAGTAGCTTGTCTACTAGCAGATCGCCTTCTACTGCTTCTAGTTAGTTACTCTATTAGACTAAGAGGCTTTTTAAAAAATTTAAGAAATTATAGCCTAACAAATGCGTTAGGCCTCCGAGAGAATTAAATAGCCAGTTACCAGGAGAATTAGAGTGTGGGTCAGGGCTCATACAAAAGACATGCTGATGGAACAAGATAGACAGGGGAACACCTTAACCAGGGGGCGAGGCTACTCAGGAAGACCAGGGCTTTAAAAAGCCTGCTCCTAAGCAACCAGAGGCACTAGCGAACAGGAGCAGCTAACAGGGGAGTTTTGCAAAGTGGGGGGGGGGGCTACATACACTTAACATTCCTTAAACTTCTTTAAACTTAAGCCAAAAAAACACACACACACCCGCGATAAAAACAAAACAGCAACAAAGGAACCAGCTGCAGGAGTAAAAAGAGAATGCAGGCAGAAGTCCAGCAACAGAGTGGGGGCTGCCCAGTTTATTGCACCCAATGCAGCATGTATGATTACCTGCCCTATGGGCAGGTAGCGTATGTGTGCATTCGGTGCAAGGAGCTCCTGGACCTCAGAGACCGCGTATGGACATTGAAGACCAGGGTGGCTGAGCTGGAGGAGCCAAGGGAGACAGAGAGGTACATAGATGAGACTTTCTGGGACACAGTAGAACAGTCCTACCCCCCATCTGATAGCCTCTGTGCTTTTGAGGAGAATGAAAGTCTCAGGGAAGGAGAACATTCAACTGGAGCAGAGGGAAACGATCCCATAGTTGGGACCCTCCTTCCAGATGATGATGTGGTATCCTCTCACACTGAGGATACCTCTCCCGGGGAGTGAACTCCAGTTATTAGGAAGAGATGGGTATTAGTAATGGGCGATTCGATCATTAGAAACATAGATAGCTGGGTTTGCAATGACCGGGAGAAGTGCATGGTGACTTGCCTGCCTGGTGCGAAGGTTGTGGCTCTCTCGAGGCATCTAGATAGACTTATGTGTAGTGCTGGGGAGGAGCCGGTGGTCGTGGTACATGTAGGTACCAATGACATAGGGAAGGATAGGAGAGAGGTCCTGGAAGCCAAATTTAGGCTGCTAGGTAAGAGATTGAAGTCCAGGACCTCCGTGGTAGCATTCTCTGAGATGCTCCCAATTCCACGCACAGGTCCAGTTAGACAGGCAGAACTGCAGGGTCTCAATGCGTGGATGAGACAATGGTGTAGGGAGGAGGGGTGTAGGAACTAGGGAAACTTTTGGGAAAGGGGGAGCCTATGCAGAAAGGATGGGCTCCACCTAAACCAAAATGGAACCAGATTGCTGGCACTTGAAATTAAAAAGGTCATAGAGCAGTTTTTAAACTAAGGGCTGGGGGAAAGCTGAGAGGTGCAGAGGAACACGTGGTTCGGACAGAGACATCCCTTAGGGGAGGATCTACTAATGGAGATTCTCTATGTCCTAGTAAAGAGAAGAGGATGGAAGATGATAAAATACAGGTAGGATCTGATGAGAAGCAGTCAAATGAAAAAAAGTCTCATTAAATTACATCATGTAATGGGAGACAGCTAAAAAGTGACAAGTTTTTAAAGTGCTTATATACCAATGTTAGAAGTCTAAATAATAAGATGGGTGAACTAAAGTGCTTCATATTAAATGAGGATATTGATATTATAGGCATCACAGAAACTTGGTGGAATGACAATTACCGACCACCTAACTAGGATCGTGATAGTGACTGTGAAATGCTCAGGGAGATTAGAGAGGCTATTAAAATAAAAAACTCAATAATAATGGGGGATTTCAACTATCCCCATATTGACTAGGTACATGTCACCTCAGGATAGGATGCAGAGATAAAGTTTCTTGAACCCTTAAATGACTGCTTCTTGGAGCAGCTAGTCCTGGAACCCACAAGAGGAGAGGCAATTCTTGATTTAGTCCTAAGTGGAACACAGGATCAGGTCAAAGAGGTGAATATAGCTGGACCACTTGGTAATAGTGACCATAATATAATTAAATTTAACATCCTTGTGGTGGGGAAAACACCACAGCAGCCCAACACTAGCATTTAATTTCAGAAAGGGGACCTACACAAAAATGAGGAGGTTAGTTAAAAAACATATTAAGAGAACCAAAAAAGAGCTACCGTGGCTAAACAACAAAATAGAAGAAGCAGTGAGAAGCAAAAAGGCATCCTTTAAAAAGTGGAAGTTAAATCCTAATGAGGAAAATAGAAAGGGGCATAAACTCTGGCAAATGAAGTGTAAAAATATAAATTAGGACGGTCAAAAAAGAAGTTGAAAAACAGCTAGCCAAAGACTCAAAAGTAATAGTAATTTTTTTTAAAGTACATCAGAAGCAGGAAGCCTGCTAAACAACCAGTGGGACCACTGGATGATCGAGATGCTAAAGGAGCACTCAAGGACAATAAGGCCATTGGGGAGAAACTAAATGAATTCTTTGCATCATTCTTCATGGTTGAGGATGTGAGGGAGATTCCCAAACCTGACTCATTCTTTTTAGGTGACAAATCTGAGGAACTGTTCCAGATTGAGGTGTCATTAGAGAAGGTTTTGGAACAAATTGATAAACTAACCAGTAATAAGTCACCAGGACCAGATGGTATTCACCCAAGAGTTCTGAAGGAACTCAATTGTGAAACTTTGAGGACTACTAACTGTAGTCTGTGACCTATCATTTAAATCAGCTTCTGTACCAAATGACTGGAGGATAGCTAATGTGACGCCAATTTTTAAAAAGGGCTCCAGATTCGACCCCGGCAATTACAGGCCGGTAAGCCTGACTTCAGTACCAGGCAGATTGCTTGAAATTATAGTAAAGAACAAAGTTGTCAGACACATAGATTAACATAATTTGTTGGGGAAGAGTCAACATGGTTTTTGTATAGGGAAATCATGCCTCACCAGTCTACTAGAATTCTTTGAGGGTGTGAACAAGCATGTGGACAAGAGGGATCCAGTGGATATAGTGTATTTAGATTTTCAGAAAACCTTTGACAAGGTCCCTCACCAAAGGCTCTTAAGCAAAGTAAGCTGACATGGGATAAGAGGGAAGGTGCTCTTATGGACTGGTAACTGGTTAAAAGATAGGAAACAAAGGGTAGGAATAAATGGTCAGTTTTCAGAATGGAGAGAGGTAAACAGTGGTGTACCCCCTGGGTCTCTACGGGGACCCATACTGTTCAAAATATTCATAAATGATCTGGAAAAAGGGGCAAACAGTGAGATGGCAAAATCTGCAGATGATACAAAACTACTCAAGATAGTTAAGTCCAAAGCAGACTCCGAAGAGTTACAAAGGGATCTCACAAAACTGAGTGACTGGGCAACAAAATGGCAGATGAAATTCAAAGTTGATAAATGCAAAGTAATGCACATTGGAAAACACAATCCCAACTATACATATAAAATGATGGGGTCTAAATTAGTTCAAGAAAGAGATCTTGGAATCATTGTGGATAGTTCTCTGAAAACATCCACTCAATGTGCAGCGGCAGTCAAAAAAGCAAACAGAATGTTAGGAATCATTAAGAAAAGCATAGATAATAAAACAGAAAATACCATATTGCCTCTATATAAATCCATGGTACGCCCACATCTTGAATACTGTGTGCAGGTGTGGTCACCCCATCTCAAAAAAGATATATTAGAATTGGAAAAGGTTCAGAAAAGGGCAACAAAAATTATTAGGGGTCTGGAATGGCTGCCATTTGAGGAGAGATTAATAAAACTGGGACTTTTCAGCTTGGAAAAGAGACAACTAAGGGGGGATATGACACAGATCTATAAAATCATGAATGGTGCGGAGAAAGTGAACAAGGAAGTGTTATTTACCTATTCACACAACATATGAGCCAAGGGTCACCCACTGAAATTAATAGGTAGCAGGTTTAAAACAAACAAAAGGAAGTATTTTTTCACACAACACACAGTCGACCTGTGGAACTCCTTGCCAGAGGATGTTGTGAAGGCCAAAACTATAACAGGGTTCAAAAAAGAACTAGATAAATTCTCAAAGGATAAGGTCCATCAATGGCTATTAGCCAGGGTAGGGGGGGATGGTGTCCCTAGCCTCTGTTTGCCAGAAACTGGGAATGGGCCACAGGGGATGGATCACTTGATGATTACCTGTTCTGTTCATTCCTTCTGGGGCACCTGGCATTGGCCACTGTCGGAAGACAGGATACTGGGCTAGATGGACCTTTGGTCTGACCCAGTTTTTATGTTCTTATGGCTTGAGGATTATGCTGGGACTCAAGTGAGAGATAGGTGCCCAGGCACCAGCCTGAGCGAGCAGTGCTCATGCACAGAGGCAGACACATAGGCGCTGAAGCCTAGGGAACTTGTACAGTGAAAATTTAGGTGCTGAGAGATTTTAGGTGCCTCCAGAGTTGGGCAGCAGTAAAGCAAGGGTTCTGAGGATCACAGTGCTGCTTAAATATTGGACTTAGGTGCCTAACATGGGCAGTCATTTTGTGGATCTGGGCCTTGAGGACCATTGCGAGCTGCTGTAAGTTGGTGCTTGCCAAGTTAGGCTGCTTAAACTTGTTCCAGGTCAGAAAATCAGGGGGACATTACTGTCTGTTAGTTCTCAGCTTTCTTCTCTTTTCCCCACTCTTCTGGGCTGCACTTGGGGAGCTGCCTAGGGCAAGGGAGCCATCACTTGCTAGGCGCTTTCCTAGACTCAGGCAGAACCAGTTGAGCTCCCACCCTGCTATCCCTCATCCAACAGGAACAGAGCAATCAGAATTGTTCTCTTCTCCCTCCCCTGAGGTGCAGCAGGAATCAGTAGGGAAACTGCTGAGCAGCTGTAGCAGGGAAAGGTCAGCAGCTGTTCAGAGTGCTCTTGGATCACATCAGAGCTGCTCCTGGAGTTGCAGGCAAAGCAGTAGAAGGCAGATGGTGAGGTCAGGCCCCCATCCACCATCTCATGGTGATAAGGCTAATTCAAACATTTCCATTTAAAAATCAGTGTGTCACTCAGCAAACACATTTTCAATTGATAGTCCAATACAAATTATCTTGACAGTCACTTTCAAGTGCCTCAAGACTAGACACCTGTAGTATAAGGAAACCCAAACATAACTGGAAAGTTATACCTTTCTTTCATTCACCACCCTATACATCAAAAGCTGGGAAAGATGTTATGCATTGTTCATTTTGAATGGAAGGCATGGACTTGCCTAACATTAGCAAATTAGTTTCATTGACAAACTTATTTTTGAAAAAACTAACTCTATTTTGTGAAAATTAGCATATCTGCCTATAATTCCATGTAAGTACTTCAGAAGCAACCCACTTACAGGGATATGCGAACTACTGTTGTTTTTCATATAATAGTATAGTTGTAGCTCACCATTGATGAGCCAAATGAAAACTTGAGTTTCTTCTGGCCAAGCAGAGCTAAATTTAATTTATATCTGACTTCTCATGTCACCCTCACCCTCAGGGTGATACATTCTCTCTTCCAAATTTCTGAACTCTCCCCTATGCATCCCTGCAATTATTTATCTCTGTAACTGTATGACTTACCTCTGTAGCCTGTAGGTACAATAATCAAACTTGCACTGAAATTTTGCCTTTCCATTTTATTTTTATATGGGGCAAAGGAATCAAATTCAGTAGATAGTTTGAAAAAAAGTTTTGGGTGCTCATGACCTGCATTTGCTATTTGGAAACAAATGTTGCCCAATCATTTGTGCCTATTTTAGGTGATGTACTATTGAATCTGAACTCCTCATTCTCTAGTTCATTCTTGAATGCTTCCAATTTGGCTGCTACACGTTTATTTTCCCTGAGGATATTTTACTGCTGTAGATCCTGTCCTTTGAGATAGCTGTGTCCTTGGTTTCTTTCCACCTCTGTCAGTTATTTCTATCTGCAAACAGAGTGAAAAAAGGAAATAAAAACCTTCTATTTTTTTTCAATGTTTTTAGGGATATCTAGGGCAGCGTTCTGATCTCATTTCACCAATGTAAATTCTTACTGTGCCATGAGTGCTGAAAAGTGAGACTGACTCTGTGAAAAGTGCACAAGAATTATTCCTACCAGTTATGTTTTGATATTCCAGTTGGGGAAAACCCAGTTGGAGAAGCGTTATTTACCCCTTCATACAATGCAAGAACTGGGTGTCACCCAATTAAATTAATAGGCAGCAGGTTTAAAACAAACCTAAGAAAGTACTACTTCACACAAAGCAGAGTCAACCTGTGGAACTCATTGCCAAGAGATGTTGTGAAGGTCCAAAATATAACCAAGTTCAAAAAAAGAATCAGATAAATTCATGGCTGATAGGTCCATCAATGGCAATTAGCTAAGATGATCAGAGATGGAACCCCATGTTCTGGGTGTCCCTGAACTGCTGACTGCCAGAAGCTGGGACTGGACAACAGCGGATGGATCACTTGATAAATGCCCTGTTCAGTTCATTCCCTCTGAAGCATCTGGCAACAGCCACTGTTGGAAGACAGGATACTGGGCCAGGTGGACCATTGATCTGACCCAGTATGGCCATTCTTCTGTTCTTAAAACCAAGCTAAAATCTCAAAGCTGCAAATAAAAAAATACACGATGTGTGACAAGGAACACACAAATACAGTCCCTAGAGAATGGAAGTTCTTGCAGATTGACATATAGGAAATAGAGAGTTTGGGGAAATTAATTTGGCTCCCTGTCCTACTGATAAATCACTGGTCTCTTTTAGAAGCCAAAGGAACCACTTAGAAACAAGGACATGAGTCCTGGGAGTAGAAAGTATAATCTTGTTAGGAAACCAGGGCAACCTCAGAAAAGATAAAATAAGATATTGTTCCAAAAGCCAAAGATAGAATTGGCTTTTAATAATGTAATTTACAGGAAAGCATAACTGTGGGATTGCAAAAGAATATTAAGTGCTGCTTTCTTAAACCCCAGAATAGGGGCAGAAGGGCATTCACAAATCACCAATCTAGGGGGTAAAAGTGGGAGGCTGGAGTCAACTGACAAAATTAAACTCTAGTTTCTCCCCAGTTTTTTGAGGTGCTCAGATTTTGGTTCAGCTTACTACGTATTGGGATTCTGTCCCATTGGATCCGTTTTGAGTTTGAACTCTTCACAGCGAAGAGGTGTCTTTTGGGCCCCGGTTTTTGGTTTGCCCCACTGCAGAAATAAGGGGCGATCTGTGAAGACTGGATCCGGAACCCCTGGCCGTTGGAGACCATCAGGCTCCTGCAAGAACCACCTGCACAACTTGGACCCAGCTCTGAAGTTTTAGGAGGCCTAAAGTTCGGGGCGTGCAGCTCTGGGGGGCGGGGTCTCTTTGCCCCCCATACTCGGCTTGCACAGAAAGCAACAGGTGGCCGAGCTGTGCATGCTGCTGGGGAACCCAGCGTGCGGCCCCCTTGCACGACTTCAGCGTCCCGCAGCCCCCGCTCTGCATCATTCATGAGCTGGGTGTGGGGCGCGGGGAGCTGCTGATTGGTGCGTGCGGCAGAGGGCGGCGCCTGCCTGGGGGGCCTGGCGGGGAGGCGGCCGAGTGGGGAGGCTCAGCACGCCGAGCCGGGAGCCGCTGGACCAGCCGGAGCAGGAGCGGGCTGTCCCCGGGGTGAGTGCTCGGCTGGCTCTCCCCGCGCGCCGGCCACTTGCGGCTGCCGTGGTCCGGCTCCCGGCTGGTGCGGCGCGACGGGCTGCTCTGCAGGGAGGGTGGAGACCGCGGAGGGGTCCCAACGCCGCGCAGCCCCTGGTGGGGAAGCTAGGGGGGAGGGGGCTGCACCTAGGCTGCGGGGCAGAGTGCACGGGTCCTGCCCTGCGAGTTGCTGCTATTCCCTGGGTGGCGGGGTCCGCAGGAAGTGCCGGTCGGGGTCCAGAAAAGCCTGGCTGTGGTGTGGCAGCCCATTGGCGTGGGGTATGAGAGGGTATAGAAAACATCGGGGTGTGCGGGAGAGAGGTAACCCCTGTAGAGAATGGAGAGGTACCTCCATAGAAAGCATTGTAGCAGAGGCAGTGCTAGCCCATGGGGGGGCCCTAAGCAGGGATATTTGGGGTGGGGCCTGATCCCTCACCCACCCCTAAAATACGGATTGTGTTATTTGTACAAACCAAAAAAATATGCCAACTTAATACATATTAATCGTTTGTTAAAAAGCCCACGCTCAATACCATGAACAGTATTTTGGGGGTAATACTAAATCAGGACCCCTTTGAGCTTCTTGGGCCACTAATCAATTGCTCAGTCTGCTCATGCCTAGCGCCACCATTTGTAGTGTGCGGGAGAGGGATCCCCTGTAGTAGCCATGGGAGAAGGGAGTGGGACCTTGCTGTAGAAAACAGTGGATGTGGGGTGGAGGGGAGCAGAAGGACCCCCCATAGGAAGCATTGAGGGAAGAGAGGGTCCCTCTATAGAAAACACTATGAAGGGGTGAGGCGTGTATAATGGAAGGGTGAAACATGCTTCCCATTATATAAAGCATTGTGGTGGGACCGTATGTTCTCTGCTGTGAATGAAGATGATTCCTTGGCCCCCTAATGCTGTGTCTGCATGAATTTTGCTGAGAAGGGTATGTAGTGTATGTTGGGGTCATTGACTCTTCCAAAGGAAATGGAGTCAATCTGCGTGTGAGGGTTTGGATGTGAGACAAGCACAAGGCAGTACTGTGGGAGAAAAATGAGGACCTCCAGAGAGATTAACTAGTATACCACACTGACTAACCACACTATGGAGATGAATACGGTGCTGTTTTAGAAACGACTTCATCTAGCAGGTTCAAGAGGTGTGGTTGTAATAAGCAAAACTATGCTGTCGTATCTGCAGTCAAATCTTGAATCCAGATTTGAAGCAGAGACCCAGCCATGCTCACCTCATAGCTTCATATATGTTACAACATTTTATTGTGCTCAAAGGTGACTGTGAAGAGTTGAGTTAGCTTATGAGTTACTGACCATTAGTCACTGTAGTTTAGGACAAATCCTATTGAAAGGTCATGAATGATTACATTCTGGTCCCAGCAGGGTGAACTCAATCATGAAGTGTTTGTTTTGTGGGGTGGAGAAGGGAAGGGGCGGGGGGAGAGGAGTTGGCTCTGTCACCTTCCATGCATCATACCCAGGGAAGAAATTAAGAAAGAAGCCGTAAAATCAGTTCTGTAACTCCAACCAAGACAGAGTTTAACCACAAATCATACTATGTAATTTTTAGAATTAAACTGGTGGAGAGAGGGGGGGAATCCCAACTGTTTAAATATAATTGGGAAGAAGGGGGGATGGTCTTGTCCCATTTGTGCGATATTATGTACGCAGTTATCTGTTGTAATCCATTTTCCTCTGCATTAGAACCTTTCCAGCATACCCCACCAGTTCTGATCTGTCAGCACAGCAGATTTCCTTTTTATGGAATGGCTTCATAATGTTTAATGTTTTTATAATCTTTTATTATTGCTCTACAGTGCCCTCGTAGGGCATGCTTTATAAATATTATCAGAGCAAACAAGCTGATTTTTTTTTTTCTGTTCCACTTAATGAATCTATAATCTAAACATTTGGTCAACTGGCTAAAATTAGAGTAGCTGCCAAGTCTTTCTTTCTTGGGGATGGAGACTGCCTCCCTTGGAATTAATTTTAAGGCAGTTGTTAAAATTCTCACCTCCTTATAAAGGATTTTGCTGTGTTTCAATGAAACACAACGCAATTTTTAAATTTTTCTTTTTAAATCTTTGATTTTTTTTAAACAGATCCAGAAAATGCCATCCTATGTTCTGCATATCTGGCTGCTGTGACTCAAGCCATTCTCCCGTTTTGAACTCACAATATGCATGTTAGATGCAAGTTGAGAATATTCAGTATTAGTTTTCTTTATTGTTTTGCTACTGTGTTCTGCAGTCCCTGATGTTTAAAAGGCGGTTTTTTACCCATGAAAGCTTATGCCCAAATAAATCTGTTAGTCTTTAAGGTGCCACCAGACTCCTGTGGTTTTTGTGGATACAGACTCACACAGTATAACAAGGGGATACCTACCTATGTGTCAGGCATGTCTAAGCTTAACTAATGTAGTAAGGTGACTTGAGAATCTTGGATGAAACGTGCTATATATATGGAGTTAGTATTATAGCATACTTTTTATACAAAAGTTTGTGGCATGGTCTACAGAGTGATAGACCGCAGATGCCCTAGAGTTGGGTGTAGTGCATGGGTGGGCAAACTTTTTGGTCTGAGGGTCACATCTGGGTATGTTCCCAGCCAACGGTAGCTGTGGAGCTGGCACTTGGGGTGGGGGCAGCATGCGGAGCCCCCTGGCTGCTCCTACGTGTGGGGGGGGGGACATGCCGCTGCTTCCAGGAGCCGTACGAAACCATGCCCCCAATCCCGCTCCCCGGCTGGAGTTCCAGAGCGGGACAAGCCCTGGACCCCGCTCCCCAGTGGGACCTCGAGGGCCAGATTAAAACGTCTGAAGGTCCGGATGTGGCCCGAAGGCCATAGTTTGCCCACCTCTGGTATAGTGACTTCTGTACATAGAAAAGTATGAGGAGGAGTTCAGGGGGGAAAAAAAGCCAAAATCTAGTATTTTTAAAGATGAAAACTAATACCTGTGCAAATTACAATGAGAAATAAACTAAATTATTCCATTCAGTTACATTTTATGTAGCTGAACTTAAGGTTTTCATGGAAAACAAGGACATTAAAATGAATGTCTGGTAGCGTGTGAATTAATTAATAAAAATCTGTTAAAATATTATACAGCTCTGTTCCCCTGCCCACACACATACTGAATATGAAGAATCTGTGTATGGCCATGAATGTAGTTCACAAGGCGCAAGAGTAGAGTATAATGTGCCTTTTGTTTCTAATGATACAAAGGTCTTGTGCTATGGTGAAGAGTGTCATAGAAATAAACTCTCATATATGTTTGTAGCATTTTTTTTGTCGCTCTTGCACCTTTGCCTTGGGGATTGGTGGCGTTTTTATTGATTACATATTCTGTGGATAGGTTTCTTTTTCCAACGCTGTCAATCTACTGTAGCATCGTTAGCTAGCAACAAACTTCCAAAAAGTTTTTGTTTGCGTAGCAAGATAAGGAAAACAGAAGGATCCCATTCATAGCCCAGATCCCTTGTGATTTGAGTAGGGGAGCTGTCATTCAGTGAGTGCAATTCCTATTCAGATGCACATTGGCTTTTTGAGCCATAGGATTGGTAACATTTCTGCAAGCTCCTGATTATTATTATTACTATTACTATTGATATAGCGCCCATAATGTGCTGGTGCTTTACAGAGCACTGGTCTTGAAGAGAATTTACACTCTGTTTTTTGAAATAGCGTGGCAAGAAATACCACCTGTTAGAGGGAGGATAGAGACCCCAATAAGGATTCTAGAGGTATTCCTTTTTGATTCCCAAGAGGCTAGGGGAGCGAAAACTATTTTATTTCTAAAGTGTGGTTGCTAAATTTATTTATATTTATAATGATAGCATCTGGGGATTTCATTGGCATCTGTAGAATTGAAGAACATTTATATTCATGTCCTCATAGCAGGGTGCCATTAGTGTCCTGAAATATGGGATTGGACCTTGCATTTTCAACAGCATTCTTCTGTTAAGCCTACTAATCTTTTAATGTTGTTAGTGTATGACGTAATATTTTCATCAGAGTGTCACTGGTGGTAATAGTTGTTTTTCTCCATCAAGAAGGCACCTTCATAGTGCTTTACTTTTGTCTGCATAATTCTGTGAAACTAAACATACTCAGGTTTGGCAATTAAGGGCTCAATTTATCACCCATTGAAGTCAATTGGAACCTTTCCACTGACTTCATTAACCATTGAATCAGACTCTAATTGATTAGCACTCAGAAGCTAAATAATAGATTTACTTGAAAATTATCAGAAAATTCAAATTGCACTCAGAAGTTGTATTCATGGGGCCAAAGTACTATTTTTTTTTTCATACAAAATAAAGAGGTTGAACTTCTGTTAACTTTAAGTGTGAAATAGAACCCAACTTTAATTATGGAATGGTAGGAACATCATAGTTAGAGGCATTCTAAGCAATTTACAGTGTATGCTGCTTGTTACATTTAGTCATAGGGCAGTATATAAAGGGATAAGATAGCAATCCATGATGAAGAAAATTTTGAAGACTAAAGAATGAAGTAAACAAATTGGGGGGGGGAAATATAAGATATCCTTTGGGCCTATATATCTGTTTCGTTCATAGCATAGATGCTTTGCAACAATCAGTTATTGCTTTGAAAACATTGAAATATTTGAATTTATATGTGTAGCTTTTAGACTACTGTATTGAGCGTCATGCTTCAGGGTAGTTGGAAAGACTGCCTTTTTTGAATAAGGCATAGGGTTTTTCAAATATTTAGAGTATTATTAGAGTTGTTCTTTCCTGGCTTTTTCTAGTAAAGATAGGCCAGTTACTGAGAGGAAATAGAAGCTGAACACCATGAAGGGGAGGAATAGTCTTTGTTCCTGGCTCTGATTTTGGATTATTCGGTCTCAGAGAGCTCCTCTAGCTTTTGACTGATATTTTGAACAAAGCATGTTTATCGCTCTTTGCAACAATAAGTAATGGATCTGTGGTGTAGCTTGGTGTAGTCCAGGTTGATAAACTGGATTTCTCCTCAGAACACTTGCTGTGTGTAATTTAGCAGGGGCGATGGAGGATGGGAAAAGGTTCTTAGATTTCCCCATAGCTGTGGTGTACTTCTGCAAGAGAACCCATCACCACCAACACCATTGTAGTTTTCTGCCTTCATGCTTCATCAGACTTGGGTGCACCATGGAGATCTGGGAGACAGGGGTTGTTTGATAATACAAACAATACACATGCTTTACTATTTTACCCGTTGGTCCTCCAGGTGGATGGTTCTTTTCTTCCAGGACGTTCTAGAAGCTCACCAGATTCATGACCCTTCAAGGATGAGCCAGTCTGGGTGGTTCGCCTCTTGCTTGGGAAATAGGGTGACCAGACAGCAATTGTGAAAAATCGGGATGGGGCTGGGGGGTAATAGGCGCCTATATAAAACAAAGCCCCAAATATTGGGACTGTTCCATAAAATCAGGACATCTGGTCACCCTATTGGGAAAGTCATGAACTCTGCTGGGAGAAAGTACTGTTGGACCAGGAAAACAGTAAGCTGCTTATATTCCTCATTTCCACTCATAGGCCAAAGCTCAGTCCAGCATATGGGTCCAGACACAATTCAGAAGAAATTAGTGGTTGACATACATGACAATATATGACTAAGGTGTTACAGGTGTCCTTTATATGTGTATTGATGTCCTGAAGGGCAAGGAATCTAGGAGACTCCAGTAGAGTGCTAGACAGTAGCTTGATTGGCCCCTGTAAGGAGTTTGCAGTCAGTTGAGGGCTGTACGCCAGCAGGAGTCTGGATCTGTCCTGTGCTTGGATTTGTATTACAGATGGATGCTCTTGAAGGATTTAGCCTTTAAGAAAGAGCATTTTTGGCATACGAAGTCACAGGAGAACAGAAATGGCACTCCTCATCTTTTTTGTTTTTGTTTTTCTGCTTATGTTGTACTAAATGGGCAGTACCGGCCAACTGGCCCAGGGCTGAGTTGGCGGAGTTGTCTAACTAGGCCTCAGTGACACACAGGCAAATTCATATGCTTCATTTGAAATGAACAGTATTGACTTTTTGCTTATAGACTTCCTAAGCAGTGAAATTGACATGACTCTTGTATTTTCACTACTGCTCTCAGGTTTCTTAATAAAAGATGTAGAATTGATCAGAGTCTTGCTAATTTCACTGTTTTGGGAAGCTACAACCAGCGGTAGAATCATTAGAGTTGAGTTCACTTACTCAAAAAGACCATACCTCATTGGTTCATGTTGTTATATTATTTATATTACCATAGTGCATCAGAGCCCCAGTCATGGACCAGAACCCCTTTGTGTTAGGCGCTGTAAAAACACAAAACAAAAAGACTGTTCCTACCCCAAAAAGTTTACATCTAGGTATAAGACAAGCGACAACAGGTGAAGCAGACAGACTGGAATTAAAAGGAAACTATGGGACAGTATTGGCCAGCAAGATAGGCAGTGGTCTCAGGTCTATTCTCCTGTTTTTTGTAGGCCTCACAGCAAAGGAGCGTTCTGAAGGAGGATAATGAGTTAGTTTTGTAAATGTTTATGGAGAGTTACTCTCAAGCATGAGGGGCAACATGGAAGAAAGCACAAAGGTGTGTGTTTGAAAATTTTTAACAAGTGGGTGATGGAGGCTGACATGGGTTGAACGGATGTGGGAGTCGACTTTTCAATGCTGAATGAGAGATGATGGGTAGGGTGGCTGTAGGTTACAATAATAAGACAAATAACTGATGTTTGAAATGATAGAGGGAGCCAGTGATGGGATGCAAAGAGGGGTTACATGGTCAAAGCAATGGGCTAGGAAAATGAGCTTTGGAGCAGCACTTTGAATGGATATCAGTGGCCATTTGTCAAGGCCAGAGAGAAGGAGGTTGGAGTAATTGTGATGTGAAATGATGAGAACCCAGAGAGAGGTCCGAGTTGAAGATGACACCCAGCTTACAGGCCTGAGTGACAGGTAGGATTGGTAGTGTTTTCCACAGTGATTTGAGAAAGGGGGCTGCAGGGAGGATTGGTGGGGTGGGGGATTAAGAGCTCTGTTTTAGCCACGTTGAGCTTGAGCTGACAGAGAGCTCTTCATGGATGTCTATCAGAGACAGGCCAAGTTTTTAATTTGGACAGAAGACCGGTCTTTAGTAGAAAGGTAGATTTGTGAGCGTCAGCATACAGATGGTAGTTAAATTTGTGTTTGTGGCTGAGATTACTTTTTGAGAGAGAAGAGAAGGAGGCCAAGGACAGAGCCTTGTGGAAAGCCTTACAGTTAGCCAGAATTTGTGGATGAGACCCATTCGTGCTTTACAGGGAAAGCTTCCTGTCTACCTGTGGCAAGCAGATTTTTTCAGTAATTGGCAGAGAAGGTGTTTCTTGAATCTAGATCATTCAGCATCAGTGAAATTATTTAGCTTCATTTTGGTTACAAATTGAAAGTGCAGAATAACTTACATTACATTATTTGCTATGTTGAAAGGGAAATATGTAATACTAAATATGTGGGGGATTGGTTTTTGGTGGGTATTTTATGTTTGAGGGAATTAAGTATATTAAATTTTAGTATTAGAAAATGCACAAGGTAGATGTTTTAATCCATATTTTATTTTTAAAGTCCACATACCCTATCTGATGTCCCTACAATGTTGTATGCCAGAAATTTTTTTTCCCCATGACCATATGTTACTGACACTATAAAATGAATTGAAAGTTTAAATCCTTCTTTGATAGGTGGTAATCTATGGCTTCTCCGTCAATAAAATAATGCCACAAGAGTAAAGATAAATATGCCTCTGCTAACCTATGTGGGGAAAAAAAAGTTTTGCAACATTGGGAAGTTATGAATTCTCAGGGCAGAGAAGTTCTTTTTTGTATTAATCATCTGCTTATGTATATCAGTCCTTGTGTGGCTGTCTACATGCATTTGGAGTTAATGTTAAAGCATTCATAAAGTGCACTCTGATTATTTTGTGACTAAATACAATACATCTGACTTTATTACAATTATAAGTAAAGTAAATATTTGTTCCTTTGATTTCATTTGCTCTTTATGCTGCAGTCCTAATACTGTGATTTTTTTTTATTTGTTTTATTTTAAAGGCTCAGTCAAAACTGTGAATAATCAGTGATTTCCTCAAGTATTGTGTGTATAATGGATCAGTTTTTTCACACATGGGAATAAATTGGTCTATTCTGCCCTATTTAGCTTGCCAGTATAATCATTTTTGTGTTATATTTCCACATGAGATTGGAGGCATCTCACATTTTCATATCCTCGTGGAGTGAAGGCGCTCATTAAACAGTTGTTTTCTGTCTTTGCCAGAGATGGTGCACTGCCTCAGTTCTGTGAAGAGCTTCCACACCATTCCGAAGTCAGTGTACATTATCCAAGACTAAGCAAAGGACTGAAGACATCAGCTTTTTCCTGCTAACACATCTCACTCCCAGTGAAGAGATTTCTAATGTGCTGAAGATTCCTAGACTTTGGGGGAGCAAAATCTCTACCTCATATTTTATGAATACTTTTAGCCATGGCTGTGGAACTTTGTTTACTGCTGTTGTTGCTTTGTGGAAGTACTGTTTCAGAGGTGCAGCCTTTACACAAACCACCTCCTGGAACTTTGGATTTTGGGTTTGTGCCAGCAAAGACATATGATACAAATGCATATCATGAACCTGGACCAATAGGAATTTTGTTTAGACTAGTCCATTCTTTCCTTTATTTAGTGCAACCAAATTCTTTTCCACAAGGTAAGTATGTAAAATTTTAACTTATTTTAATGACCTACTTTTAAGACATTAATTTTCATAGTAAATAGTGACATCACCACTTAAAAATAGATGATATGTATGGGTTCATTACCAGCAAGCAGTGGGGCTATGAATCTGTAGAAATCACTGGTGTTTGTCAATGATTGAAATCTGCCAATGACATTTTTTTGTATCTCATAAATTTATTCTTTAGCTATTTGAGTTTATTTTATTTTATTATTATTATTATTATTATTTTTTTACTGAAATTTGTTCCCAGCTTCACTCTTTCAGAAGCAGTGGATTCAGAGTAAAGTATAAAATGCCTTGCCTCAGGTTTTAATCTGGGATAACAGTTTAATTATTCTCCTTTGCAGTGGTCATTGTCAGACTGTGACTTTTTACTATGTAATTACAAGATTTGTTCTAGAGATTATTCTGCAAAAGGAACGTCAGTAGCAAAGTAAATACCATGCATTTCTATAGTAGTAATTGTATAGCTACATCTAACTTGTGGCTTATTTGTTTAGCTTTGTAACCTTAAAAACTTAAGGTTTTACTCTCTTATTGGACTATTTCTCTGTCCCTCTCCCCTCTCCCCCCCCCCACACCACTCTGGTTCCCAAAGCTGGAAAAGAAACAATAAATTCTTAAAAGAGAAGTATACATGTTCAAGATTTCTAGATTGTCCATGAAAGGCTCTTTAGTAAGCTCTTGGAGCTGTGGATCTGGTTTTATTACTGGTTTGGTTTTTTCACCACATTTACACCGTCTAGTTCAGGTGTTAAAACAGAATGTCAATAGTGTTTGTATAAATTTGGCATTAAAACTCACAGCAGGCTGAAATTTTAGTGTATGAAATCTGAGCAATATTTTTATTTTGTTTGCTTACAGATTTTCACCAAATTACTTTGTCTGTTTTTAGCTATAGGTGTGCACAAAAAAAACTAGTTTTAAATACTACCTGCATTATATCTTAGAAACCTTTTCAGTTCAAATAATTGAGATTTAGAAAGACAGTAGTTTGTACGTCAGTCCAAATGCTACACTTCTCAGTATAATTACAAGGAGATAAAACTTTCATAATTGGTTATTGCTGTGTATAGTGTCTTCCATAATTTTTTTTTCCAGTATAAAAATATAAAGTCCACAACCATGTCAATGCCTATGGAAGAAAGTGGTCAAAACAAACTTGAATGGGTCTCTAATGTTATATTCAAACCAAAACTTAAAGAATAGGCTAATTCTTCATTTTGACTACCCCTCTGAGTTATTACAAATTCACATAAATACTGTACTGGATCCTGCAAGCCTTATAAGTATCCATTTCTCATATTAATTATCCAATTGATTTTAATGAAATTACTCTTGTGAATATGGGTACCAGGAATGGGTCCTATAAACATAGATGCAAATTGTAAGTTTATGGGGACTAAACTTGTAAATACTACCAGGCATAGGGTTTATGACCATTTTTGTAATCCTATGGGACTACTTAGAGTAGTAAATTCTATACCCAGTGGTAGGTGTTTACAAGGTTAGTCCCATGGAGAACAAGTAGATACCTAAACATAAGTTCTTTGTTCTTATTTAACATGTGCTTTTCTTTTCTTCCCCCCCCTCCCCTGATATTTTTCAAAACATAGTTTCTAATGTTTGCATTATGTAAAGTCTATTTTGTTCTCCCCCATCCCAAAATTTAGATCTGAAGGATGATGTGGATTTCTGAGTTGTCATCATGTAATTAGTTTAATCCCATAATCTGTTTTACCATATGCTGTTCTATTTCATATCTAATGTATTAATTATGAGGTTACTTTTTAACTGTTCATAAAAAAAAAAGACACTGGAATAGAGCTTAGTCCAATCAAGAGTTGAAAAACACAGATAGTTTTTAGGTGCACATATACCTTTACACAACCTCTTCCAGAGTGTTTAACTGTCAACTTTGTTGCTACTAATTATGCAGAGGCTTCAGAAGAGTTTAAATCTTAGTGTAAGCTGTGGGTATTAGCCTAGTTTTCCCCTGAACCTTCATGTAATCAATGTGTGTTGTTGCTTTATAGCCAGAATTAAATATAATTAATAAATGGTAATGATCATTGAAAGGTCCGAAAAACATAGCCGTTCAAATAGCAGTTGAGAAATGGGGAGATTGCTAAGAGTCCCACTTCCACCTTTGACCTTTCTCTTTGTTCACCTGTAGTACATGGCCTGCTAATTTTCCTTGTTAGTGCTAGAGAGGGATTTCTTTAAAGGTACTGTTTTAAGACTTGGGGCTTGTCTACACTGGCAATTAACAGTGCTGCAACTTTCTCGCTTGGGGTGTGAAAAAACACCCCCCTGAGCGCAGCAAGTTGCAGCGCTGTAAAGCACCAGTGTAAACTGTGTCCCAGCGCTGGGAGCTACGCCCCTCATTGAGGTGGAGTTTTTTTTTTTTTTAGAGCTCTGGGAGAGACCACACAAGGCATGTTAAAGCGCTGCCAGTGTAGACTAGCCCTTAGTGACTCTTACTATTTTAAATTGCATGTATGTATTCTTACTGTGTTTAAACCATTTATCTGCTTGTAGTAATGTTCAATAAAGCTGAATGTTTCAAGGCCAGCCAATGCAGATGTAACATGCTTTCAAGCAACAGTAAGCAATTAATAAGGAAGCTATTGCTAACTTTGTGCCTCATGGCAAATGGCAGTGGTACAATATTCAGTGGTGTAGCTGTGATAGTCCCAAGTTTTTAGAATGACAAGGTGGTGAGGTAGTATCTTTTATTGGACTAACATCTGTTGGTGAGTGAGACAAACTTGAGTTTACACATAGCTCTTCTTCCAGTCTATGAAATAAATTGGCTTCCTATGGATGCTATGTTAGAGAAAGCTTCTTTTTAAAAGTAATCTAAGTCTTAGAAGTTACAGATCTTGCATTCTAGATAATAGCAAGTTAGGTGTAGGTGAGAGAGGTGGATAACTGTCATTGGTTTGCAGAAAAAAATCAAGTATACATCTTTTAAAAATAAAAATAGAAATCCTGACATGTTTAATGAATGTTATGGTGATTGGGATCAGAATAAAAATAGGAAACAGATAATTCTGTTGGCTATTTTGACAAAAATAATTGAAATTGCAAAATGGGTTACTGTAGAAACATGGATAAGATTTGTGTGGCAAAGTGCTGTTTTACTAGATTGCCTTGTGTGGGTGCATAGTAATATTTCAATAATTTTAGATATTTTTAAGAAGTTCTGTGTAATTATGATTTGCGTTGTAAGTGAAGAAAACAGGAGAAAGTTGTTTGTGTCTGAGTAAAGATAATATCAGAATGACGTGTGTGTGTGTGTGTGTGTGTGTGTGTGTGTGTGCGTGTAAGTAATAAAAATAATGCTCCAAATGGTAGCCTAAAAATGTGGATGCAATCATATTTCAGTTGCAGTTTGCAGTTGCTAGTTCTAAATGTTTTACTCAGCTTCTATTGAAAATTTAAATGGTATCTTGGTTTCTTTGAAATTAATTCATAATTGAAAATAAATGGTCACGATGAGAGTTTCATGGCCATAAATCTAACTTTTAAAAATCATAAGTTTATATAATAGGAAAATTAGTTATGTGATCAAATGTATGTCTTAAGTCTTATACACACTAACAGAATTAAGACAGGGAATTGCAGCACCTCTTCAGTTCACTAATTGTTTAAGTTGCTGAGTTTAAAAGGGCAATATTAAGTACCCACCGTGGGGAAAGAAACTAGTCCTCTAGTTTTTTAAAAATTGTGCATTTTGGTATTTGATTGGAAGGACTGTAGTGAGTATAAGTATTGAGAGCGAAAGTCTGTTTTCAGTTCCACCCACTAAATCCAATTGACTTCACTGGAAATTGCATAGGTGTAAATGAGAGCAGAATTTGTCCTTAGGCATATGATACATAAATATTCTGTGGGGAGATGCTGTGGTCTAATGGATAGAATTGGGATAATGATGCTACCTTCCTTTGTAAAGTGCTTCGATATCTGCTGTTGAAAAGCTCTATCTAAATGGTAGGTATTATTATCTCATGTTTTGTTAGTAATGTAACTTAACATTATAATAAATGTTGGCAGTTCCAGGAGAATTACAAACAATTTGTTACTCGACTAAAACAAGATATAAGAAAACAGCCTTTGGGTTTTTTCTTCTCACCAGAGGATGTTGTGAAGACCAAGACTATAACAGGGTTCAAAAAAGAACTAAATAAGTTCATGGAGAATAGCTCCATCAATGGCTATTAGCCAGGATGAGCAGGGATGTTGTCCCTAGCCTCTGTTTGCCAGAAACTGGGAGTGGACAACAGGGGATAGATCACTTGATTACGCGTTCTTTTCATTCCCTCTGAAGCACCTGGCATTGGCCACTGTTGGCTAGATGGACCTTTGGTCTGACCCAATATGGCCATTCTTATGTTCTAACTTGTTGAAAGATGAAACAATCATTTATTAGTGAAACTAAATTAATTTATGATGATAGCATGGTACTAGTGAAACAGCTTGTTTATACCACTTGGTGTGCTATGAGCCTTCAGATGTGAATTTGTTGTATCCAGGGTATGGTCAATATGATCATTTGATTGCTACGAATATCTTAAAGTGGCTTCTGTCTCTGTTCCTATGGAAACCAGTTATTAGTTCCAATAAAATGATGATAATCTGGGATTCATTTGCCAACAGGGTGTGCACAGCAAATATTCATCTTAGAAGTTTTCCTCTTCTAGCTAAAGAGTGAGAAGCCGTTAAGAGAAGCAGGCTAAGGAGAAACACCCATTTGTTTTCCAGTAAAATAAGACAAAATTATAAGCATGGCCCACTGTACTTCACCAGTGTGGTACAGGCAGTGTATTATGGGGTGACTGCATTGTCTGGTGCTAAGGCACAAGACTAGCGAGTTCCAACCATTACCTTCCAGATATGCACCATTTAGAACAAACCAGTTGTTATTGGTGGGGGAGGTGTGGAATGAAAGTTTAAACATAAAAGTAAACTTGTCAAACGTATGCCTTCATGGCAAAACATGGCTTAACATGTTAAACACACTACTTCCCATGGGGAGGATAAAATATTGTGTTTCCCAAGTGCAGTATTGACTGAATCTCAGAACTCAAGAGTGCAATCGGTTTGAGAGCTATTGTCTAGTAGTGTGAGCACAAGACTGGGGTTTAGGAACTTGTGAGTTCCAATGCTAGCTCTGTCATTCAATCCCCATGTGATGTTAGGCAAGACAGTTATGCCCTGATTTTCAAGTCATTGGGATTTGCAAGTGGCAGTGCTCAGCATTGTAACCTCTCTGCCTCATTTTCCCCATCTGTAAAACTTCCATATCTCTCTCAAATATTACAATGATTAGATAATGTTTGTAAAAAAAATTTCAGGAAAATAACTACATTTAGTAGAATTTACTATAACTGCATAGCACTTACACTGTCTCAACTGTAAGTAAACTAACAAAGCACCGGTAAAACCTACTCAAATGATGAGTGGAAAGGGAAAGATGTTATGAATTGTTCGATTCCGAAAACTGCATTTGATATGGTGTTACGTGTACGGCATTGAAGCAGAATCTCTTTGCAAGTCTTAACACAAAACTATTGTAACTCAATGTAATCGATTAAAATTGTTACCTTTGTAGAGCTGCAACACTAATTTCTTTGCTTCCCTTGTTAATTTTAACCAGTTACTAACAAGGAGCAAAATTAAGTTAACTAGAAATGGACAACCAGATCTAATCAGTAGCACAAGGTAATTTTGCCTAATAACATAAGAATGGCCTTACTGAGTTATCCCAGTGGTTCATCTAACCCAGTATCCTGTCTTCCGATAGTGACCAATGCCAGATGCTTCAGAGGGAATTGAACAGAACAATCGTTGAGTGATCCATCCCCTGTTGTCCAGTTCTGCCATCTGGCAGTCAGAGGCTTAGGAACGCCCAGAGCATGAGGTTGCATCCCTGGCCATCTCGGCTAATAGCCATTGATGGACCTATCCTCCATGAAATTATCTAATTATTTTCTTTGTTGGGTCAACAAAATGGCAGATGAAATTCAGTGTTGCGTGCAAAGTAATGCATATTTGGAAAAAACGATTTGCCTGGTACTGAAGTTAGGCTTACTGGCCTGTAATTGCCGGGAGCACCTCTGGAGCCTTTTAAAAAAATTGACGTTACATTAGCTATTCTCCAGTAATCTGGTACAGAGGCTGATTTAAGCGATAGGTTACAAGGCGTGGGAAAGTAGTAGGCATCCTAATCCTGTATAGTAATTGATTAGTTTGTGCATACCCAATAAATTTTTCTTCTTAGTATAGTTTCAGCCAAAGAGTAGGCAAAAATGTGGATCTTTACTCTAATAAGCTCTCCTTATTTGTGCAGACATTCCAGTGATATCCAAGGAGATGTGTGCATGTTGGGAAAGTATTATAATGAAGTTGAAACCAGCTGTATAGATCTGAAAGCTAAGTTTTGCCCTTAGACTTTAAATGTCTTTGGATTCTTTCCACAGAAAACTTAGATCCCCTGAGTGTTGTTATAGAGTTGGTGAGATGACTGTTCCATTTATATTGTCTCAGTCCAGATGCAAAAGACTATCTATAAATTGTCACAGAAATGTGCATATACTCCACAACCCCTTTAAGTGTGCCATATGATCCTGTGCCTTCATCCTCTCCTCCAGTGCTGTGGTTGGAATTATGATGTAGCTTTAAAAAGGAGTAGTAAAATCCTGCTACTAGCTAATCGCTACAAAACATGTATAGTTGGGCAATTTATACAACTGTGTGGTTTCTGAACAAGAGCGTGGCCCTGACTGTTACTGAGTGTCTGATTCTGCCTTCCCTGAGGTCTAAATTCAGGGTCCTTTTTTGGGACCAGTCAACAATTATACCCAGTTTAAGTCTCCATATCCAATTCTAATTATAAATAACATTGAATGTTGTTGGCATAGGACAAACAAGAGAGAGAGACGTATGAAATGTCCGAAAGCTTATGGGTTCGGGTGTTCAGTTTTCTTTACATAAGAGCAAGTCGTTTTTGATGTTTCCCAAAGTGGCGTCTGGGGCTTTCTTTCTGACTGCTAACAATCCTAAAGTCTGTGTCTAGCATGAAAATAACTTGCATGTCAATAGCTGGAAATGATGTGGTAACTGCCTAAATCCTGATAGCACCATACTTCACCCCCTAAACTCTGAGATTGTCAAACTAGATGTTCCTCCATTTGTCTTGTCTGCAGGAGCTGATCAGTTGGTATGGTCAGAGCATGCCTAACCTGCACAAAAGACAGCTGGGGCTGTAGATTGTGAAGTTTCTTTTGGGTTTTTTTTTTGTCATTTTTGCTGCTGGGCGGGGGTGCCCACATCCTTTTTCTGTGATGAGGAAGGGCTCTGGCAGCGGGGAGGCAGCAAGACACTACGCTGCTAAAAATAGCAGTCTAGATGTGGGCGGCCTGGCTGTGTAAGGTGTATACCCTGTGGGTTCAGCATGTAGGGCACTCTCCTGTACTCGCCTAAGTGATGCCTCATCGTCTATACAGCTATTTATACCCATGCTAGCTGGGCATGTGGTGATATATTGTGCCATTCTACCAACAGCCTGGTCCCCTGTCTGCATGGAGTATACATTCAATACGTACGTTGGCTTGTGTTTCTGTCTCAGACAACGTTGTTTGTTCTTAATCTGTGATCGCTTTTGTATCCTTATGTGAACTTATTTTGTTAAAATACTGATTTTTGTTCCCCAAAATGTAGAGCTCTTCAGAGGATATTTAGGTTTTTAGCAAGAGATATAGATATAGAGATAGATAGATATACACACGTCAGTAACTGAAATATCTATGAGGTATAACTTTGTAAGATGAACCCTTGCCAGGATAATGTTTCACAGGCAAAATACAAAACATTTAAAAAGTTGTCCACAGCTATATGTAGCTTAAGCATCATTAGCCCACTATACTGATTGGCTCACTAAAAAAAGAGGTTAGACAGTGATTGGCCTATGAAACACTGTGGTATAAATATATTGGTCTTATCCTAGTTAATACACCTCTACCCCGATATAACACGAATTCGGATATAACACGGTAAAGCAGTGCTCCGGTAGGGCGGGGCTGCACACTCCGGCGGATCAAAGCAAGTTTGATATAACGTGGTTTCACCTATAATGCGGTAAGATTTTTTGGCTCACGAGGACAGTGTTATATGGGGGTAGAGGTGTACGCTGACTTTGCTGCGTGACCTCAAGCAAGTTATTTACTTTTCTCTAAGCCTCACTTTTCCTCATCTATAATATAGTATAGGGATATTTACCTACTATATAGGTGTCTTACACATGATAAATATTTCTAAACTGCTCTGTAAGTTCAGTCAAAGGCAGAAGTGACTAATAAGAGTTCCAGTGTGGAACTAGATTGAGACTATGCACTCATCTCTCATAGGCCAGCAAACGGCTGTGAGATGACAACTTTTTTCAGTTGCTGTTGACCTGGGATGTATTTGAAATGCTAAACATAAGAATGCCCATACTGGGTCAGGCCAATGGTACATCTAGTCCAGTATCCTGTCTTCCAACAGTGGCCAGTGCCAGGTGCTTCAGAGGGAATGAACAGAACAGGGCAATTATCAAGTGATTCATCCCCCTGTCATCTGATCCAAGCTTCTGCCAGAACATGGGGGTTACATCAATGCTGGACCTATCCTCCCTGAACTTATCTAATTCTTTATTGAACCAAATTATACTTTTGGCCTTTCCAGCATCCCCTAGCAGTAAGTTCCACAGGTTGACTCTGCATTCTCTGAAGAAGTACTTCCTTTATGTAGTTTTAAATCTGCCGCCTATTAATTTTGTTGGGTGACTCTCTGCTTCATGTATTATGTGAAAGGATAAATAACACTTCCTTATTCACGTTCTCCATTCCATTCATGATATTATAGACCTCTATTATATCCCACCTCAGTCATCTCTTTTCCAAGCTGAACAGTCCGTCGTCTTAATCTCTCCTCACACAGAAGCTGTTCCATACCCTTCATCATTTTTGTTGACCATCTCTGTACCTTTTCCAATTCTAATGTACAGTATCTTTTTGGGGCAAACAGAATTACACTCAGTGTTCAATGTGTGGGCATATTATGGTTCTATATAGTGGCATTAAGTTATATTTTCTATCATCTGTCCCTTTCCTAATGTTCTGTTAGCTTTTTTGATTCCTGCTGTACATTGACAAGATATTTTTAGAGAATTATCCACGATGATGCCAAGACCTCTATCTTAAGTGGTAACAGCTAAATTAGATCGCATCATTTTGTATGTTCAGCTGGGATTGTTTTCTAATGTGCATTAATTTGCATTTATCAACATTGAATTTCATCTGCCATTTCGTTAACTAGTCACCCAGTTTTGTGAGATCCCTTTGTAACTCTTTGCAGTCTGCTTTGGACTTAACTATCCTGAATAATTTTATATTGTCTGCAAACTGTACAATCTCCCGGTTTACAGATGCTCCCCGGGTTACGCAAACCTGCACTTACGGAAAAAGTTCCGTAAGCATGGGTTTTTTTTTTTTTTGGTAATTGTCAGGTATACGTCCCCTACTTATGCAAAATTTGACTTATGCAAGGCGTAACGGAACGCTTGCGTTAGTCAGGGAGCGTCTATACCCCTTTTCCCTGATCATTTATGAATATGTTGAACAGCACTGGTCCCAGTATGGATCCTTGGGCACAATTTACCTCTCTCCATTCTGAAAACTGACCATTTATTCCTACCCTTTGTTTCCTATCTCTTAACTTAGTTACTGATCCATGAGACGACCTTACCTCTTCTCCCATTACTGCTTATTTTGCTTAAGAGCCTTTGGTGTGGGACCTTGTTCAAAGGGTTTCTGGAAATCCAAATACACTGTATCCACTGGATCACCCTTGTTCACGTTTGTTGACCCTTCAAAGAATTCTAGTCGATTTCCTTTTACAAAAGCTATCTTGTCTCGTTCCCCTACAAATCGTGTTTATATGTCTGATTCTGTTCTTTACTATAGTTTCTACCAGTTGGCTTCGTACTGGAGTTAGGCTTACCAGGGTCACTTCTGGAGCCCTTTTTAAAAAAAAAAAAAAAAAAATCATTCTTACATTAGCTATCTTCCAGTCATTTGGGACAGATGCTGATTTTAAGCAGCTGGTTACATACCACAGTAGTAGTTCTGCAATTTCATATTTGGGTTCCTTCAGAACTCTTAGGCACCATCTGTTCCTGGTGATTTATTACTGTTAAATGTATCAATTTGTTCCAAAACTTCCTCTATTGACGCCCCCACCCCCCAATTGTTTGGCTGGCTTCCTGCTTCTAATGTACTTAAACAAAATTTTGCTATTAGTTTTTGTGTCTTCTGCTAGTTGCTCTTCAAAATCTTTTTTGGCCTGCCTAATGATACTTGACTTGTCAGAGTTTATGCTCCTTTCTATTTTCCTCAGTAGGATTTCCTTTCCAGTTTTTAAAAATTGTCACCTACGTCACAGTCCTTTTAGCTATTCAGATCCAAGTCAGAAAATGCTGCAATATTCCTAACATATTTAATGAAATGAGGATTTTGATAAGTGTGGAAATAACTTTCTAAAATTTGTGCTTTCTCTTTGATAGGCAAGAATAAGCACTATGCTCTTCTCTGCCTTTTAGCTGAAACTATAGATTTGGAAAGCAGCAGTTAACTATTCTTAATAGAGAAAAATATCAGAAATATTCTGCACTTCATCTGCTCTTGAGAACTCAAATATTTAAAATATTCTTCCAAAATCTGGAACCTAAGTGCCAAAAATTATTTTCAGGTATATTTTTAAGATGTAGCCTTTTGTAAATTGCTTCCTGTTCTTATTAGCTAAAATACATTATTTCATGTGTTTGGAATAGACACTAGTCAGACTACTATGTATTAGCATTGATTTCTCTTCACCATTCAAGAAGTCTGCTGAATATAAGTAGGCAGTCATGCATGTTTCAACAACAAATACGGGTTGGCAAAACTCAACTCTTCGGGTAAATAGAGTTTTGGATTCCACAGCATCTTTCTCCATCTTGGAATGAGTATGGTGGCAGGTTTTAAAGGGATAAAACCCAGAGGGCCAAAAATAACTATTAGCTTTCTTTTACAGAACAAACGACTTTAAGGAGCAATGTTTGTGTGGTCTCATCAAAGCTGGTATGCTAGCAAGAAAGCCAACATTCTCCAACATAGAACTCCAGGAGACTTAATCAAACTCTGATTAATTGGATTCTACATGTATTAATCTTTCCTTGCCAACCTCATAACAGAAATTCTGGAAACTTTATTTATATTGGAGTTTTGTTTTGTTTTTTTTCTGTCAAAAGTATCTGCTGCGCGTCTTGTAAACCACCTGATTTTTGAGAGTTTGCCTCAGAATATCTGCTGCAGACTGTATGTTATGTACCTCATTAAACATCTTATACTAAAACACAACTCCTTGACTTTTCAATTGGAACCATGTACAGTACTCTGGTTTCATAAGGAAACAAGGAAACTTTGCCCCTATTGTGTTTTGAGTGGGACGGGTGTGAGGGAAGGGGGAGAAGAAGGCACAGCATAATTCAGATCTTATTTAAAAATGTTAAACATTTGAGCTCAGTCAGTCTGTGACTTATGGTACTTCTGCAACCATGGCATATTTCGTGGTTCAGGTTCATATGGAGTATACTGTCCCTTGCAGAGAAATGGCAAATACAGAGGAGGAATTCTGAGAACATACTGTGGTTGCCAAAAAGCCAGTTGTTGAAGTAATTAAAAACCAATACCAGTAGGGCTCTCCTGTGTCCCTTTCAATTGTCTGCTTTCATGTTGCCATAGGCACAAGTTAGAGTATGAAAGCAGAATTCTGTCCTATTCTCAGTTTACTTACAATATACTGGAACATTTTTTGAGAGGAGAGGGAGGGAGCTGGAAATCTGACACTTAAGGTAAAGCAACCTTGTTACACATGTGTGTTAAAATAATCTCTTTAAATGTTTTAAGGTGTCACTCCAGTACACCTTGGACATGCGAACCATAAAGTACCAGCAAGTTGTTCAGCGTCTGCAGGGGGTTAAAACAGGCAATCCTGTACAGCACCCTGAGCTGAACCCTTGCCCTTAATCTGTTGTAAAGCTTTACCAGATGGTGGCCTAGAAGAGAGAGCTTCATATAGCCACGACAGACAAAAAATATATGGTGATGGATAATTATAGTGCTATAAACAATATGGTTTAGTTTAAGCTTTAAAATGTCTTACTAAAAACGATTGAATGTAATTTCTGTATAGAATACTCTTTCAAGTGCATCCTACTTGACATTGTTTGAATTATGTATGCAGATTTTTAAGCAAAGATTTTTCTGAAGGCCACTTTTTTTGGTTTTTGTTGCAAATTTGCAACAAGTAAGAATTTTCTGTGTAGTGAAGAACAATCACCACATCCCTGAAAAGGTTATTTTCAAAGGAAAAACCTTTTATGCTGTGTGTCCCATTTTCTTGACCATCAACATAATGGCTTTTGTTTTTTGAATGATTTGCTTTCTGACTATGCTTCTTAAAATTTTTGTCTGTATGGATTACTGTGTAGATAGATGATGTGAGAGTGTTAGGGGAGCATGCCCAGGGCTTGGCAGCTGTAAAGACTGAGGAACTTTTGTGGGAGAATGGAGGTTTAAATTGCTTAGTTCTGCTAATAACAGACTTTGAGGCTCTTCTGTTTATAAAATTACCATTTTTGGAAAATAAGGAGCTCTTGTGCATGTACGAGTTAAACGTTTATTGAACAGGAGTGTGTCTATTGGCAAATAAATTATATTTTGTCTCTTCAGGAGTTCAATGAGATCTGCTTGTGAGAAGAGGGATCTATTAAATTTGTACGTCCCCATTACTGCTTCCCATTCACCCAGCTACTCTTGCTGTATCACACCTCAACATTCCTATGAATTGCATTACCTTTTGAAAGCAAAAGCCTATAGTACACATGCTCTCTAAAGTTCTCCCTCTTAATAGCATTCACACAGTTTCCTGTCACGCTCACACTTGCTGTTCTCCCCATCTCTTATTCCACACTGCATCCCAATTCCATTTTCCCGCCATCCCAACTGTGCTCCTGATATTCTTATACAACTCTTTTTTTTTTTTTTTAAGTTTGATAGATAATTCAGTGGCTTAACTATTCAACTACAAAGATAGCAATATACATTCTGAAAGCTTGCTATTTTTTGTAAGCACTTACTTTACACTTACCCCATGGTTCATTTTATGTGTTGCATCTACTGTAAAAGACAGATCTGCATTTTGGGATTTGAGTGAGTAGAGAGGGAGAAACGCTTGAAATTTTAGCTGCTCCATTCTGTGATGAGCTAACAATGTTTGAGTGGGTTTAGAATCTGGCAATGTGAGTTCCCATCCTTAATACAAATATTAAGTCCGCTGAGCATTGGATCCACTTGGTGATGTTTGTGGCGGTTTCCAGGATCCCCTAGGGCAGCATGTTTTTTGTGGGGGTTCTATGAAACATTCTAATTGTTGTGGCATAAGAGGCATGAATTTATTTAACAGTATTGTAAATAACTTCCCATATTCACATATCTAAAATAATCTGAATTATTTTAAAGACTATTTGCAAGTGACAACTGGCAAACTGCTAATTTTTTGATTACCATTATAGCTACCCTTCCAGCAGTCCTGACTCATTTTGCTCCAGTCAAAGCTTCCTTATGCTCAGTCACTAATTCAAAACTGAGAACTCTGAAATACATTACTAGATAAACCAGCTGTATGCAGAGTAGTCACGTGACTTCTGTGCTGGTGGGCTCCTCCAGAGAATGGCAATTTACTAGGCAGGACGAATATCTTCGTTTCCTGCAAGAAGCCCAACAAATTAGACACAGCACAGGTTGTGTCATACCCTCTGATAACCCTGGACATTCTTCCTGAGAGAGAAGTAGGAGGTGTGGTCTTGGATCTCAGAACATGCACCCAAAAGTTATGTCTGCAGACATCAGTTCTGTAATGCCCTATGATTGCCAGGTTTCTACCTTTTCTGTCCAAGATGTGGCCAGCTCACAAAGGGTATGTGCTTTGACACACAAGGCATGTATCTTTACTATTAAGTAATTCTTTCATGCAAGTCCTTTCCCTCCTTTTTGTACCTTTGAACAGTACAGATAGTAAGTCTGATTTACAAAACTTCCAGGTTTTATGCAGGAAGAATGTAATGCCCAGATTACACTTAAGTAAGGAGTTTCTTTGACAGAGGGGGGCAAAAGAATGGTAACTGAATGACCTGATCACTACGGAAACTAGTTAACCTTGAAGATGGAGCTAGCAACTGCATGGAGAGAGACCTTGCCAAATATAAAGGGACAGGGCTACTATGAGGAAAGACCCCTAATTCCCTCATCCTTGGGGAAAATGGGTGTAACCTGCCTAAAGGAGACCCTGTGACAAGCGGAGTAAGCTCTCTTACCTGCTCCGGAGTCCCTAACCACTGGAGCTTGGAGCATGGGGAGGAATAGGCTAGGCCACTCACCCCCTACTGCAATGTAGACACTTCACACACAGGCCAGAAGGCTACAAGGAACATAAGCAGGGAGGAAAGAGGGAACACTTGGTCCCCATCTGGATCCCTGCCTTAGCTCAGATGCTTCCTATATCAAGTGGACTGCCTGCCTGGTGTCTGCCCTGGGAGAGGGCTAAGTCTTGTGGACTTTCTCCTTGCTTGAGGAGGGTAAAGATTCCATGGCATAAGCAGGGCAGAAATGACCTACGCAGAGGGGCCTGTCCCACTCTGCAACAGCTTGTGTGCTGGGTCCTTCTGCCATTGCCCCTGCCACTAGGAGCTCTTGTCTGACTGAGGTAGTAGAAAACTAGAGCGGATTTAGGGGGCTGCTGGAGTAAAGAGCTATGCTGGGTGCTGAAAGCCATCTGGCAATGATGTGGCAACAAGGAGTGGTAGCCTAGATTCCAGACTGAGGGGACCTCTTCACTAAGGATCAGATCCAACTCCTATTGAAGTCAGTGGAAGGATTCCGACTGACTTCAGTTGGCTTTGGTCCCATGAAGTCAAAACAGAGACTTTAATTGATGACAAATTGAACTTCCACTCATCTTTTCTGTGAAATCACAAACTATTTTTTGATATCTCCAATAAGCATGAAACTTGCTGTGCATTGACTAATCTTGAAAGTTTGCATTAAAACCTGGGGCAGACCTTCACAAGTCATATTTTAAAAGAAACAATGAGTTTGAAGTAGCAGTAATACATTCATTTCAGGCTAATAGGTAAATTTTCTAAGTGTTGTGAAATTACTTATTTTGACACTAGATGTACTCGCATGGATACCAGTCCAGAAAAGCACTTAAGCACATGCTTAACTTTAAGCATATGAGTAATCCTGTTGACTTGAGTTATTACAATGAAATACCAGGACATGTGTTAAGAGTGAGAGTATTTTGACACTATTAAAGTGGTGAGCAACTTTATCATGATGTAGTTTCCCATCATTGTCTTAGAGTCCCAGCGTCAGCAAGGTACATTTTAAATAGCCCCATTGAAGTCATAGGTGCTACTCACTTAAAATTAGGCATATGCTTAATTACTTTTCAGAATCAGGGACTAATATTCTGTATTACGCATAATGGGGCAAATGTATTTCTGGCGTAACTTCATTGACTTTACTGGAGTGACACTAGAACTGAATTTGGCCCAAAGTAATTCATTTTTTTTTAAATGCTCTTTTTAGAGGCACTAAGAACAAGAATAATATCCCCAATTGTTAGGGATCTACCAAATTTGCTGCTGTGAAAATTGTCACGTATTGAAATCTGGTATCTGGCCGCCCAGCCCTGAAAGCAGAGGGTAGAGTGGTAGCTGCTGGCCACACCCTTACGTCTATGCTGTAGTATTGCCACCCTTACTTCTGTGCTGCTGCTGCTGGTGGCAGTACTGCCTTTTGAGCTGGGCATCTGGGCAGGTTCAGGCAGTGCCGCCAGCAGCTGTAGAGAAGTTAGCGTGGCAATACCATGACCCCCTAAGAGGCTTGCGACCCCCTTTTGGGCCATGGGCCCCTAGTTTGAGAAACACTGTGGAGAAATCACACATTTTTTGTTGGTCACAGCATAAATAGCAAATTTCACATCCATGAAATTATTTATGCCGTGACCAAGCTGTGAAAAAAGTGATTTCTCTGCAATTTAAATAGACCCCCTATCAATTGTATTGTCCCAACTTTGTTTGTTTGTTTTTTTTGTCATCTAGTCCTGTAAAACTTTCCTGGCAGTGGGAATTGTGTTCCAGTTTGTTGTATTGGTTGTTAATATCCAGACAGCTTATTAAGTCTCTATTGTCTTTTACCATCACTTTCCATTGAATAGTGCCAAGAAACAAACTTTATGGTCCTGAGTATTACAACATTGAACAGACATACCTAGAAACATCTACATAACACTCTCACCACGTGGAAAGGAGTGTTTATATGCACCTCTGCAAGAAGGTGCTAGTATCAGTAAGATGGTGGTGTGATAAGTCAGTAGTTCAGTCTGTTAGAGCAGATGGCATCTTGCATGTGCGTGGAAAGCAGGAAAGAGACTGAGTAAAGTATTAACGTAATTAGTATTGTAAGCGAGCCTTATAAAGTAAAGCTCTTTAACCTCAGTGATAAAATGTGTTCTAAGTTAAAGCCTTGGATTACTGGTCATATGAAACAATGCATACATCTGCTCAGTCACAGACTTAAAAACTAATCCAGTTAATTTGTAAATAGAGGTCATCGTGCTTTTCACAATGCCTTCCTGTTAGTTTTATTTTGGAAATAAGAATTGGACTCGATAAATATGTTCGTTCAAGTTGGCGAATCCTTCGATTTTATAGATTTCTATAGAGTAGTGTAAACTGTAGAAAGAAGATTTGTCACCTAGTAGGAATACGACTTGTTTTGTCAAAAACTTACAACAGTGATGCTGTTGCTCCTGAATGCACATTTAATGTTTAATGACTTCCACATTTAATATCAAATGAGTTCGTTATGACTGATATTACTACAGTTGATACCAAAGAACTTCTAAAATATTAAGTTAAATCATAGAGAATATAACTGTTTGCATAAATGACTGACACCTGGTCAGAGAGAATTAGTAGTCTGTGGCACATCTGGAAACCCTACTAAGAGAGAATGCAGAGATGACGGGCTTTCTAATAATAGAGAAAAGAAGTAGTAGTAAAGTAGTGTTCACATTATTTGGTGAATAGCAATCACATTATTGGAGTGAAATCTGAACTTCATACAGTATTTAATGCCTATATTGTCTAATTAATTGAAGGGACATAATATGACTACTTGCTAAATAATACATATTAATCTTGATAATCATGATGTTAAAGATAGTTTGTTTCTGTTGGGCCTGCTTCGAAGTGTATGCAGTAATTCACACAGTTTGAAAAACTACTCTCTCCATCAGTTTTTCATAGTATTTCCTAATTAGTTCCATCAGTCTTGACTGACAGCTCTAATAGTGAGGTAATAGTGTCTAACTGAGTAAAACTTCTGTGATTCAGAGCCTTTTCAAATTCATTAAAATAAGAAATAAGTTAGTTGACTCTTATTTGTTTCTTTAAACATATGGCATTTGGCTGATTTCTGTTTATTTCTTAATTCCAAAAGGCAAAGGTGCCTACAAAGTTACACTGGTTGTGAAACGTAATTTCCATTCCACAGGAAATTCCGGTGTTTCGAAATCTCCTATCATCCCCAATAATTGGAACAAAAATTTAAAATTTCCCACAAAACTAAAATTCGGAAACATTTTGTTTCAGAAATATCAAAATGACCGTATCGAAGTGTTTCTGTTTAGATTGTTTTCACTTTTATATTGGGTAATGTTGTGTAATATAAATATCAAAAAAGGGCTTCAATTATTATTTTTTTTTAATCAAAATTTTGAGAGTTGATTCAGCATTTTCCAATGGAAGACTGTTCCATTGGGAAACTTTTGTCCAGCTCTCCTATGAAATTCCCTTAAGTTAGGTTCCACTAGTATTTTATTAGCTGCTAATGTAACAGCATTAGCCTTAATGGGGGGAGGGGGTTCACTGTTCAGTAGGATGCAGTACCAGCGGCCTTTTAATTTCAACGTATATTTTTTTTAAATGCAGTTTCTCAGCTGCAGGTAGCACAGCCATTGCTTGCATGAAACTTTTTTAGTTGCAAGTATGGGAAACCTGCTATTTGTGCCTATTCTTGCAGAGTCCAATATCCTTTCTAGGCCCATACTTCCCCATGTTCCGAATATAAAATCAGTTAGTCCTTGTGAAAAGCTGATTTCCCCTTATTGGTTATTCTCAAGAAGCTTTTGTATTGTATTCAGAGAGCTTTTCTAATCTTGCGTGAGATCTTGATTGTACTTTTGTATAAGTAGATGGTCCAAGGCTGGGCCCTGTAAATACATGACAAATAAAGGACCAGCTGAATTTATAATCAGTGTAAATTGGCACAGCTTCATTTAGTTCAGTAGAGCGATACCAATTTTTAAACCATTGCTGATTATTAGAAAAGACATTTGTCTACAAAGAAATCAGGAATTTACATTACACTTCTATGCACCAGGTGGGTCCTGTTTATTTTAGATATGGAAGTTTTTTGATGAAATTCAGTGTTTCTGTTGATGTGGGAAAGGTGTGTAGGGTTTTTGTAGAAAATCTGCATTGTGTTTGGCTAAGTCCGTTCATTGAATTTGTCTGGTGTGGAGTTGTTGCATCAATGGGTTCTATTCTGCTTTTGTGTTTCTGTATTGCAGGTGAAAAATCTTGGGAAATATAAATTCTCTTCCCAGAGTCCTTGGCCTCAGTTACTGATTTTGATGCAGTAAGGACCCCTTGTTGATACCAATATGTTTGTAAACTCACAACTATAGCTTTTGGTGTATTGCTTATCGCCCCTGCAATTCTCTGTGTCCTTTCAATCAGAGGTCTGCTAACATTTAAAGTGTATAATAGCCATGTTTAAAAATATTTGCCTTGATTAGGATTCTCTGCCTTCCAGGAAGCCTTTATATGTACCTCTGTTCCTGAGGCATTCGGCTCTATTTTTCCAGCATTTTTTAGTCTTTCCCCAAATGATGATGCTTTGCAGTACAAACTCCTTGGTTATCTATTGCTACCAGTCTCTCCATGTTCTTATATGGCTTTTGCTATTGTAATAGCTTTGCTATCCTGCATTTCCACTTTACTCTGTAGTTTCTATGACAGATGAGTTAGCAGTAATTCCCCTTCTTCTCCCCCTCTCCCCCAATCTTGGTAGGTGCAGTTTCCTCACTTGGTACATCTACCTTGGTGTGCTAGAAACAGCCACTGCTGCCTTGCTCATTGCATGTTTGCTTCTTTCCTTTGATGTTTGCAATGTTGTTGTAGCTGTGTTGGTCCCAGGATATTAGCGAGATGAGGTGGGTGAGGTAATATCTTCTGTTGGACCAACTTCTGTTGGTGAAAGAGACAAGGTTTTGAGCTAGGAACAGCTCTTCAACAACTGAAGAAGAGCTGTTCCTAGCTCAAAACCTTGTCTCTTTCACCAACAGAATTTGGTCTAATAGAAGATATTACCTCACCCACTTTCTTTTCTTTAAAGCAGTTTTCTGAGTAACATTCATTTTATTTTTCCCCATAAATCAGGCAGGTACGTATTCTTGTTTTGGGGAGTCAGTGAATGTTTGGGTTTTTGTCCTCCCCCTTCCTGCCCCCCAGGATTTTTGCTTTAAAAATTGGAGGGGAATTGGGAGCCACAAATACTCCTGCTAACTCCATTGAGCACATCATATGACCTCTAAAAATTTGTAGTGAATTTTTTGTTTTTGAAAAGTGCTGGATTAAGAGTTCTGGGGACTTCAATCCTCAGAACTCTTAATCCTCCTTGAGCTACAGAACAGAGGCATAGATAATACAATGCAATAGATAATACAACGTAAGCTTTCTTTCTTTCATCTGTCTGCCAGTGATATCACATCTCTGACCTGGAGGGATGAACGATGAGGGTGAGAATGAGTTTCCAAGAGACCTTAGCCTTCCAAATGTGCCAAAATCAATACACTGCCACATGTTCACTGGGAATTGGATTGACTCCTCCTCCTGTACTTCACATGGGCTATTAAATGGCCATCAATTAACTACAATCAGCCACTGCCATCTGGTCTGGATTTAAACTGATAGTGTAGGGTTGAAAGGTTTTATATCCCAGACATAGTTAATATCCTGGGCTATCTTAACTTTGTTTTTAATTGGAAAAAAATCAACATTTGTTGATGTAACTCTAAAATTTTGTTTGGATTGCAATAGTGCCTAGAAGCGTCAGCATGGTAGGACCTGTATGAACATGTAACACAGAAGGGTCCCTGTCCTTAAGAGCTTACAAGTGAACTCATATTTTACAGAATATTAATTTAAAATTAAACTGTCACCTTACATTCCATTACAATATATTGTGGTGAACTTCTCTTCCATTTTTTTGGCTGTCGCTGTATGTTGGGTATGTTTCAAATCCAATTAAAAATTAACACACTGGGCTGAGTTATTAGTCTAGCACAGGGGTCGGCAACGTTCGGCATGCGGCCCGCCAGGGTAAGCACCCTGGCGGGCCAGGCCAGTTTTATTTACCTGCTGATGCGGCAGGTTCGGCCGATCGCGGCCCCCACTGGCCGCGGTTCGCCATCCCGGGCCAATGGGGGCGGCAAGAAGCGGCGCGGGCGAGCGATGTGCTGGCCGCAGCTTCTCGCCGCCCCCATTGGCCCAGGACGGCGAACCGCAGCCAGTGGGGGCCGCGATCGGCCGAACCTGCCACGTCAGCAGGTAAATAAAACTGGCCCGGCCCGCCAGAGTGCTTACCCTGGCGAGCCGTGTGCCGAACGTTGCCGACCCCTGGTCTAGCACAACATGGACATTGGTAATACAGATAGTAAGTAAGTAAGTAAGTAAGTAAGTAATACTAAGTAGGTGTGTCTGAGAATCCCATTTGGTCTTTGACTCCGGAGTCTGTTAGCTCCAGGTGGGACACTGTTTGCCTGAGATGTGGAAAATTGGGGGCAGTACTGGAGATCTGAGTGCCTTCTTCCCTCCAGCAAGTTTGCAAGTACAGTGATTCCCTGCCCATGCCACACCCTTACCTCCCCCCACCCACCCAAAAAGCTACATTGAATATCCACATTGGAATATTTGAGCACCAGTTATACAATTCCATGGGGGGGGGGGGGGAGTGTATGTATATATACTTTAGAGGATTGTTACGATAAAAAACTTAATTGCTGAGTAGGTGGTTTTCCAACAAAAATATGGTTGACCTGGCACAAACAAGGTGCATTAAAATCACCCAAATCGATATGCCTAGGTAGTACGTAACCTAGTATCCGATTTATCATTTCACTGGTGTCTGCGGCACATAAGATCACCTCAACAAAAATAACTTGACTGCTTCTCAGTATGACCTCATTAACCTCGTTATCATTCAACATTCCCATAAACTGTACAGGTGGGTTTAAAAATGTTGTATTCTACAATAGTTATAGAAACTTGGGTATATTTGTCTGTCATCTTTGATTTCCGTTCTCAGTTTCATCCCACCTAACCTGCAATATAATTTACTAACATTTTCTAATTTATGTTATCTAAAACTCTGGAATGTTCTTGCTTATTTTCAGATCTCATCAAAAAGCTAACACAGCAGAAGTTTGGAAATGTGCAGGGCGATTATCAAAAGGTAATTTGTCTACACATAGTAATGGAAGTGCATGTATTCATAATTTAGTTGAAACATTAAGACTCTCTTCCATAAATAGAGAAGAATAATTTAAACTAACAATTGGATATATTATTGACATCTGACAATAACTATTTTCATGGTTTCAAATAAAATACCATGTAAAAATCTTTTTTGAAAAATACTAAGAAAATTTTTGTAAGAAAGTGTTCATGAAATGTATCGAATCTTTTGTGCAAAACTAATATTTGAAGCCAAAATGTTTAGAAACAAAAAAGGGCAGATTTTTACTAGTTATGAACAAGGAATTCCTGCTGGTCTTCAGATAGCAGAATCATTTTCACCCTATAATAATGCTTATTTTTAGCATACACAATGATTGCATGTAAATATTTATTGTAAAATATATATTATTTGTCTTTTTCTATGTATGTTATTTTTTTGATGTCATGGGAGGTCCAAAAACTGACTGAAAATAGGCTTTAAAATAGAATTACTCAGGCAGTCTTAGCAGCAGTTTTCACTAGCAATCCAACTATAAAAATGTGATTGTATCTGTCACACAGAAACTAAGCTCTGGCTTTGTGTTAAGAAAAAGGCTGGTTTCATTTACTACCTCCAGACAGCTGAGTTTCCACATTCTACTGATGATAAAATATTTTTTAGTTTAAAGTGATTACAGAAACATGTTTTCCCTACCTTCTCCCTATGGCATGGTTACCCTAGAATAGTGTACATTTTCAAGATATCCAGCAACAGGGAATACAACCCAATTTGGATGTGCTACTAGTTCTTTTCCTTGAGCCATACTCAAGCACTGTGGTGGGTTGAATTTCTGCAGTAAGGAACTTAACTGGGCCCAGATTGGTGACATGATACTTTGTACCATCTGCTAGGTTATAGGTTACTGGAGCATGCTGTGGATAGTATTGTGTGCGCTCAGGAAGACAAATCTGGTCCCTAGACTCATGCTCACTGACTTGAGGCCTTTCTGGGAAGCCTTTCTAGCCTGATATTCTTTGCCTGGTATCCAGATGCTTGGAACTTGTCCTAAGGCTGTACCAAGTTCCTCCCGATCTCACAAGTTCTTTTTGGAGGGGTTTGTGGTGATGATGCATTAGAGGCTGCAGGGCCAAACAAAACACCTTGCATACATATAAGGAAGCCTAGGGGTTGAATTTCATGGACTGACTGACCCTTTGAACAAGGTCTTTAGATCGTCGGTGACATCCGTAGGTCATTCCCTGCTACTTCAGAAACTGGGATAGAATTCACAGGAAACTTGAAACTACTGTCAGCTGTAATCCTGTGTAGTAAGCCCTCCTAATAAACTAATTTTTAAACTAAACTATTGTCTTAGCCACAGAGGGTGCTAGGACAACTACGATCTCAGGTATGTTAGAACATAAATCACCTTCTGCCAGGATAAACCAAAAATTGACTGGAACCGCGGTAATGTCCCCACAGATACCCAATTGATCATGCTGCCATGATTTTAGGATTTTTTTTTTTTTTTTTTTGTGAGACAGATGAACTTACTTTTTATTTTCTAAATCAATTTTTGGTACCCATTTACAACGAAGAATAAAATTTGTTTTTATGAAAAATATATCCAGTGCCATTGCCACCTTAGATAAATTGTAGCTAAATTTGATGACATGTCTAATAAGAGTTTCATGGAATTTATGGCGGTACATATAATAAATATCCATATCTCACAGTTTGGGTAGATGGGCATCTTAATTGGAGCTGGAACAGAAACAGGTTTCCCATCCCACAAAACTTTTTGAGATTTTGAAAATTTTCCTGTTCCACAATGGGAAGAAATAGAGACCTTTGCAGTTTTTTCATGAAAACCAGAGAGAGACCCTCCTCCGAATGGCCAATATAACTTGGTGGTCAGGGCTTTGGAGTGGGATGTGGGAGAATGACAGGGTAGGGGCTAGGACTGTCTGCTCTGTTAAACAATAATAGAATACCATTTAAATATTTTTGATGTCTTCTACATTTTCAAATATATTTATTTCAATTACAAAATAGAATACAAAGTGTACAGTGCTCACTTATTTTTTATTACAAATATTTGCACTGTAAAAAAAATAAGACATAAGTATTTTTCAATTAACCTAATACAAGTACTGTAGTGCAATCTCTTTATCATGAAAGTTGAACTTAAAAATGTAGAATTATGTACAAAAAATAACTGCACTCAAAAACAAAACAATGTAAAACTTTAGAGTCTACAAGTCCACTCAGTCCTACTTCTTCAGCCAATCACCTAAGACAAATACTTTTGTTTACATTTGCAGGAGATAATACTGCCCGCTTACTTTCAGGTGACGTAAACAAGAACAGGCATTCGCATGGTACTGTTATAACCGGCTTCGCAAGATATTTATGTGCCAGATGCACTAAAGATTCATGTGTCCCTTCATGCTTCAACCACAAGTCCGGAGGACATGAGTCCATGCTGATGATGGGTTCTGCTTGATAACAGTCTAAAGCAGTACAGACTGCATGTTCATTTTCATCGTCTGAGTCAGATGCCACCAGCAGAAGGTTGATTTTCTTTTTTGGTGCTTTGGGTTCTGTAGTTTCTGCATCAGAGTGTTGCTCTTTTCAGGCCTGCACAACTCGTAAAGCGGCGAGTGCCATATTACTCCAAAGAAAACAGCTGAGGGCCGAAACCCTCCGAACGCCGACAACCCCCCCCCCCCCGCGCCACCCCCCCCCCCCCAACCCCCCCCCCAGCGCCGCCAAAACACGCCCCCTCCTCCTCCCCCCGCCCGCGCCGCCTGCCCTGCGGGGAAAAAACCCTTCTTCCCCAGCACCGCCACACCGAAACAGCAGTATTGAACCTCGGAAATATGTTATAGCGGGCCCCTAAGGTAGTATAATTAAGGTAAAAGAAAAATGTCTTTTTGCTAGAAGTAGAATAAGATCTTCCCCCCTCTTTTTGTAATCAATTGCCCTGTTGAATGAATGAGGTGTGAATGAGGAAGGCATGGAAGGCAGGCACCTCCAGACAGCTGAAACCCTTGGAGAGGGCAGGGCCAGCTCTAGGATTTTTGCCGCCCGAAGCAAAAAAAATTTTGGCTGCCTCCCCTTTCTTTTTCATGCCCCTCTGCCCCCAGCTCCACCCCTTCCCCAAATCCCCAGCACTGCCTCCTCCCCTGGCGTGCCGCATTTCTCCCCCTCCATTACTTCCTGTGGGCCCCCCGTGACCTCCTGCCCTAGCTCACCTCCACTCCGCCTGCTCCCCCGGGCGTGCCGCCGCTCCGCTTCTCCCCCTTCCCTCTCAGGCGAGGGAGGGCGGAGAAGCGGAGCAGCGGCGCGTTCAGGGGAGCAGGCAGAGCAGAGGTGAGCTAGGGTGGGGGGGGGCACAGGAAGTAATGGGGGGGTAGAGGAACCACTCCCCGCTCCAGCTCACCTCCGCTCCACCACCACCGTCTCCCCTGAGCGCCCGCCGCTCGGCTTCTCCTCCCTCCCAGCCTTGCTGCACGAAATAGTGGTTTCGCACATGGCAAGCCTGGGAGGGAGGGGGGAGAAGTGGAGCAGCGGCATGTTCAGGGGAGCAGGCAGAGCAGAGGTGAGGTAGGGTGGGGGGGCGCAGGAAGTAACGGGGGGGTAGAGGAACCACTCCCCGCTCCAGCTCACCTCCTTCTCCTCCCTCCCAGCCTTGCTGCGTGAAACAGCTGTTTCGCGCGCAGCAAGCCTGGGAGGGAGGAGGGAGAAGCGCGGCAGCGGTGGTGCGCTCAGGGGAGCAGGCACAGGCGAGCTGGGGCAGCGAGGGCACTTTTTCTCCATGCCCCAGAGTCGGCACCTATGATGGCCGGCACCAGAATGCCGCCTCTAGAAATGTGCCGCCCCAAGCACCTGCTTGTTTTGCTGGTGCCTGGAGCCGGCCCTGGGAGAGGGGATGGGAGCCAGAGCAGATCAGTAGAACAGGTCAGCCACCTACTCGCCTCCTCAGCCCCCCTCCCTCGGCTCACCTACTCACCCCCCCGCCACTGTCTGCTCGCTCGTCTCCTCAGCCCTCCGGCTTGCCGGCTCACCTGGCCCCCCGCCACTGCCCGCCCACTCGCCTCCTCAGCCCCCCCTCCCCCGCCACCGGCTCACCTGCCCCCCCTGCCACTGTCTCCTCAGCCCTCCACCCACCCGGCTCGCCTACTCATTCCTCGCCACTGCCCGCCCGCTCGCCTACTCAGCCCCTCTCCCTCACCCACCACTTGCCTACTCACCCCCCCGCACACAGGCCGCACAGTGAGCCCCCGCGGGCCACATGTGGCCCCCGGGCTGCATGTTGTGCAGGCCTTTTTAAGACTTCTGAAAGCGTACTCCACACCCTGTCCCTCTCAGATTTTGGAAGGCACTTCAGATTCTTAAATGTTGGGTCAAGTTAGAAATCTCACATTGGTACCTTCTTTGCGTTTTGTCAAATCTGCAGTGAAAGTGTTCTTAAAACAAAGAACATGTGCTGGGTAAATTCTGCCCCCAGGAATTCAGTCACAAATTTAATTCATTATTATTTTTTTAACAAGCATCATCAGCATGGAAGCATGTCCTCTGGAATGGTGGCCGAAGAATGAAGGGGCATATGAATGTTTAGCATATCTGGCACGTATACCTTGCATTGCCAGCTACAAAAGTGCTTGTCTTAATGATTGGCTGAACAAGAAGTAGAACTGAGTGGACTTGTAGTCTCTAAAGTTTTGCATTTTGTTTTTGAGTGCAGTTATGTAACAAAAAAAAATCTACATTTGTAAGTTGCACTTTCGCAATAGATTGCACTACAGTACTTGTATGAGGTGAATTGAAAATATTGATTACAAATATTTGCACTGTAAAAATGATGATCAAAATAATATAAAGTGAGCACTGTACACTTTGTATTCTGCATTGCAATTGAAATATATTTGAAAATGTAGAAAAAATCCAAAAATATTTAATAAATTTCAATTGGTATTCTATTGTTTAACAGTGCGATTAAAACAGCAATTAATCGCGATAATTTTTTTAATCGTGATTACTGTTTTTGAGTTAATCACGTGCGTTAACTGCGATTAATCGACAACCCTAGTAGGGACTTGAACTTGGGTCTCCCACATCTCCGGTGTGCATCCTAAACACTCATCTGTTGCTTATTCTGGGGTGGGTGTCTCTCTCAACCTGAGAAACCTCTCATCAAATCCGGACAGCTCTATAAAGTTTCTGTTCTGATGAACTGGCATTTCTGATGCAAAAATTTTAAGTATAGTGTCAGGAATTTTTCAAGTCTTTGGGTGGTTTGGAAATGTTTTCTTTTCAATGACTTTTGCACTTTCAATATAGCAACTCACAACTGATGAGTTGCTATTATTTTCTAACTTAGGAGGAAAAGAGGAAACCCCTGTTGGGTATGAATTGCCATATGAAGATGCAGAAAAACAATTAATATTAAGAAATTCTTTGTTTAATCTGTGCATAAGCTCTGAAAACAAGAGGGAAGAGCGTAGCTTCTTAAACTCCCATGACTGAATTTCCCCCCCTGTTTTCTCAAAAGGCAAATGGGGTAGCAGAAACGCTTATGAACCTGTTAAATTAGATTTCTCCCTTCAGTCTCTCTCTTCCCCCCCCCCCTTTCCACTTTTGTAGGTTTTAAGTTTCCTACAGACTTTTTAAAGTGCAGATGAACTTTCTGTATAATGTGCCAAGGCACGGAAACTGCTATTGGAACTGCTTCTCCCAATGCCAAAACAATTTGTAAATTCAAAAAGCAAAAATATAGGGGAACAGCTCTGACAGCTGGAATTCTTTGAGAAACTGCACACTAATACAATATCTGACCCTCCTCTTCCTGAAATATCTTGGGAAATATAACTGATGATGGTCCATACAAAAATAACTGGTCTGTTTTCATTTTAAGACTGAGAGCTATTTATGGTGGATAAAGAAACCCTGAATCCTTTTAATTTACCAAGGCAATCAGAAATCCTCTACTACATAATATATTTTCTTTAAATAATTAATTTGGCTTAATTATTTACTGCTTCTATGCAATTTTTTTAGTGGCTTTTATTTTTTTATTTGGGGTATTTAATTGTTTCAATTACAGTTAATTATTCATTACTCACATGATTTGTTTTTGTGCATGCTGCCTGTGCATTATACACATTCTCCATCTGCTTTGACTTCCACAGCCAGAAAATGTTGTCCTGACTCTTCAGGTAATAATGCCTTCCATTGTATCTGGTAGATGTGCTCTGTGTCTTGGTTTTTTTTTTTTTTTTTTCAAAACTAGCAGGGATTATATTCACTACTCCTGTCAAAACATGCATTACTATTTTTCATGTCATTCTAAATGAAGGTGTTGATGTTTTTCATCTAAGCCACTTTTGATTTGGTTATGTTCCAGATTGTTCAGGTAACCTACTAAAACATATTTCTATTCATTTTTAGTTACTTTGTAATCTTTTCTGATTTTCTTTTTAACAAATTTTGGCTTTAACAAGATTTGACTTGTAAAATCCAACCAAAATTATCTTCCAGAACATTAGTTGTTCTTATTCAGAAAGCAAGAGTAGCAGTTCTAAACCATCACTAGTCTCCTATTTATTCTAGGATTGGCAATTAGGTCAGAGATTGCAACCATGTTAATGATAATGGGTTACTATTGACACTGCATGTGGAGCAATTTTCCCCCCCCAAGGACTGGTGGGATTGGAGGCAGATTCAGTATGACTAGAACTGAAGTATGATGATGGATAGCTAGTGAGAAATTATGACTTGTAACTGGTATTCGGCGAAAATACAACATGAATTCCATCTTGTTACTGCCAAGATACTGCTGCTTACAGATTGTATACAAGAGATAGAGGATGAGCCAAAGTAGTAAGTCTTTAATAATTATAGTACCCTTAAAGTTAACACAGACTTTTCCAAGTGACTTTAATAGCCTTTTAGGACAGGGCTTCTCAGCCCATGGGTCAGGACCCAATTTCGGGTTGCCAGAATGTTTCGGAGGTCGTGTGGCAGTTCCTGTGGCTCCTGTGTCACAGGGCTGGCTGGGCTCGCCTTCCTGCTCCAGGCACTGCAAACTCTGGAGTCCCAGCGCCACTCAGGTTTGGCCCAGCCGTCATGCTAATGGGAGTCCGGGTAGGCCAAATCTGAGTGAGTGGCACTGCAACTCCGTGAGCCACGTCACAACTCCACTTACACAAATTTGGTCCAGTCAGGGGAATGAGGCCAAAACTGAGTGGCGCTGCAACCCTGGAGGTTGCAACGCCCAAAATGGAGAGCCAAGCCCGGCTAGCCCCACAGCACAGGAGCTGCCACTGAGGTGAGTGCCGGGCAGGGCCCAAGACCCCAGGAGGCAGTACCCCTCCAAAACCACCCCAGGGCCTTCGCCCCCAAACTATTTACTGGGTTGTGACAGGCCATAAACATTTACAAATGGATCCTGAGCCCCAAAAGGTTGAGAACCACTGTTTAGGGTATGTCTACACAACATAGAAAAACCTGTGTCTGGCCTCCCTGGGAGGGTCCCAGAGTTGGGCTCCAGCCTGAGACCGGTAGTCTACACAACAATGGTACAGTCCTGCAGCCCAAGTCAGCTGGCGTGGGCCAGTTGCAGATTTTTCTTTGCTTTGTAGACATAGCCTTATCAGGAGGTTTGCAAAGGCACCAAGGACAGTTAAGTATCCATCTCACTGATTAAAAGGGAGTTGGGTTCCCAGCTGCCTTTTGTGCCTTTGAAAAATCTCTCCTTTAATTGCTGTTAGTTTGTTGCCAACTGAGCATAGCAATGTACATGACACAGAGATCAAGAGTCTCCGCCCTACAGAGCTTAAAATCCATCCCTTGATGTTTTTTGTCTTTCAGCTATTTTTACATTTTGTTTTGAAGAGGGTACAGTCCTTCATCATTTAATATTTCTCTTCAGTTTTCATAATCAGGACTTCTGCTCATAACATAAATCTGTTTTTTAAGAACAAAAACAAATAATTTCCCACCACAGTATAGTATGTTGGTATATTTAGGGTTGCTGATATTCTCAAATAGTTTTTTGGAACAGCTATGAGAGACAGATCAAACTGTGGGCCTGCTAATCAAATGTACCCATTTTTAATCCGTTATAATGCAAGTTGCATCAATATCATGAGCATGTTTACTTGTTAAATATGCTGCTTAAACTACTTTTTGATAGGTTAGTTGTCAACATTTACAATGTTTTTATCTGTTTGAGATGGAAAAGTTGTTAGATATGTATTGATGACTTAGAAAACATTGATTACAAAGACTACAGTAACTAGTGGATCTTGTAGCTTTAATTTCATTTTTAAGCAGTGGCTGTATATGAATCTCAACAACTATATAATATCTGCTGTTACAGTTATTTTTGTCTGCATTGCAGGCAATCTACTATGAAATCGGCTTTATAGTGCCTGCTGCTTTGGGATTGCTATTTGTTCTGTTACTGCCTCTTGTGGGACTGTGCTTCTGTATGTGTCGTTGCTGTGACAACTGTGGTGGGGAAATGCACCAAAGACAGAAGAAAAATGCTGACTGTCGGAGAGGCTGCTTTGCAACATTTCTTTTTGTTGCTTCTTTAATTATCAGGCAAGTATAATAAATTGCACAATGCTCATTTTGCACAATACTAATATTGCATTACTGTACAACAAGGAATATTAAGTCTAGTTTATCATCTGTAGAAGCTGAAATGATTTTATTAGGCTGAAAATAATATATTTACTTTTACTCAGAAAAGATATTTTACAAAGGCATTACAGTAGTGCTAATATGGTTAATGTCATGTTAATGAATGAACCCACTTTTTGAGGGGTTTAAGATGTGAAACATCGTTATGTTGGAATTTGGCATATGAGCCTTTTTCCAGGGAGATCACTTCTTGTTTTTGTTTTTAAATCAAATTATCCAAATGGCCATTTAAGGTTGCTAATTCACGAACAAAAGATTATCTGTCTTGTGCTCCGATGCCATCCCATTGAGAAGAGGTGTTAGGATGCAACACTTTTTAACACATTTTGATAATAGTCAAGTGGTGGTCAGAAGTGATTGTGTTTGTCCTTCAAATTTTCTTAAGTCAAAATAAGAATTTTCTAAATGGCAGCATGTAAGCCCATGCTGGTTTGTATGAATCTGGAATATTCATACATAATCACTGCTGATAAAGATTCTAAAATCAGAAATTGACTGGCAGTGTTCCCCATGAGTGAAAACTATCTCTGCCCTTCCATTGATATGCAACAATGGTGAGAGTATTAAAACCTTGTTTTAGTAAACTAATCAGAGTTGAGTGGAAAGATTCATGGAAAGCAAAAAAGTGCAAAGTTTTAAAAAAAAGTTCTACAGATCATTTTTCTAACAGTAGACTACACTTTACAAGTACTTTCCTCCATGAGATGCAAGTGGCTCTGCAGTTTTTGGTCCATAAATATGCCTTTATTCAGCTTAATAAGCTTCAGACTAGTCTCTTCTTGTAGACATATTGTATTTTCTCAAACAAATGAAATATTTTGTATTTGACTAAAAACCAGGGGAGAAAATGTTCTAAAGCCAGAAGTATGTCCAGCTACATTTCTGTTGAGAGGTGGTGGTCACACAAAACACCTCTCAAAATCCATGGATCCTATACATGCCTATCACAACGTGGTATATTTCGTCCAGTGCACTAAATGCCCCACGAACAACAATGTGGGTGAACCCAGGCAATCACTATGCTCTCGAATGAACTGTCACAGGAAAATGATGAGACACAAAAACCCTGTCACCTTTGGGTGACCACTTTTCATAAAGCGATAACTCTGTCTGACCTATTAGTTCTCATTCTCAAAGGAAACATGCACAACACTTTCAAAAGACGAGCCTGGGAGCTTAAATGCATTACTCTACTAGAAACTAAAACTCATGGACTGAACAGAGATATGGGATTTTATAGCTTAGTCCAACAATCTGTAACCCACTGTTAACAGGCCACTCTACCATGAATGGTCCCTTGCAGTTTATGCTGACTAGTTTATGCTAAACAATCTGTTCCACCTTGGATTTTGTTGTCATGCTGGAAGTACCTTTCCCAGACCTGAAGAAGAGCTCTGTGTGACTCTAAAGCTTCTCTCTCACCAACAGAAGTTGGTCCAATAAAATATTTTACTTCACCCTCCTTGTGTCTCTGGTTACATTTCTGGCAGCTGGGAGTTTGGATATGTGAATATTGTGGTTATAGAGCAGGAGCTATTGTTAATGAGCACAGATATACCTTTGAATTTGAGCATATTTTATATAGATTGAATTGAGATGGCTACAACTTACGGTATGTATCACTCCAAAAGTGATGTGCTCCTACTCAAATATTTACTGCTCTCTTTGGGACAAAGATATTTTATATTTTATTTATTCCAAAGTCATCAGCAAGCTGGGACACTCACTCACATGTGTGCGCGGTAGAAGAAATGTCATTTCCTTAATCTCTTTGCAATGTATCAGAAAGGTTAGCTGGGTGGGTGTGTTTAAATGCTTATTATAATACTAAAATTAATCCTGTTTACAGAAAATGTCTTCCCTTTTTTGGTGGGAAAACCACATGAGTTTTTGATCCTTCTGTGTTGAGTCATATTTTTTTTTTAATTTTTTTGGATATTAAGTGCCTATTCAGAAATGTAGATCCTAAAGTACATAGGTTATATCTGTTATGTGGACAAGTGCCTTATTCAAGTATCAAGGAAGAACATCTGCCTTCATGTAATTGGTAATGCAGATAGTTCAGAATCTGGGATTCAACATGAATCAGAAGAATTGACAAATGGGTTCATAAAGAAAACTCTGACCCAACATTTTATTTTTGTATTATTGTGGAGGAGAACTTTTTCTTTAGTACTTTTTCTTTAAATCTGTTTAATATTAATTTTCTGTGACTTGAACCTTTTGCAAGTAAAACAGTCCCCAACTGGATTGATGGTGTTTGCATCCATTTATGAAATCTCACAAACTGAAACCGAAATATCTGACTTTCGGGGACACTAGTTAAACAGATATACACCACTCCAGTCTGTTATGGGAAAGGCAAGTCTTGTGTCATGTCTTCTCCTTTTCTCTCTTCCTTTATTTGGTGATTTGTCAAAGCTCATTAGGTAGTAAGTAGAGTTTTTCCCTTTCATGTCGTGTATCTGTTTAGAACAGGTGAATGTTTGACTGCATAGTCTGTTTAAAGATTCCCGTCTCTCCCCCACCCTCCTCTCAGAAAGCTAAAGAGAAAAAGATCACATTCGAATTTACAAAGTACCTTTTTTTTGTTGAGTTGCAATTGCTGACCTCTTTGCTTTGTGAGAAGAATACACTAAGGATATAAAAACAACCCCTTCAAAGAACAAAGATGTCATTGTAAACTCAGTCATGTGAGTTACACACTAATACTGTACTTTACATTTGAATGACAGTTATGAGACATTTTTCTTTTTCAGTTGGTCAAAAGAAAGCAGCTAATCAGTTTTCTTTCACTGGGAAAATGATATTCAGAATCATTGTTCTCCTTGTAGATGTGAAAGAAACAATGTATACGTTTGCCAGAAATGCAGCTGCCTTATTTTGAATGTCACCTTTTAAAGATGCTTAATATATTTATCAGATCTGTTTGGGGTTTTTTTAAATGGTTTGGTGGAGACACACGTCTCTGCTTGAGCGTTGACAAATGTGACTAGGAAAGATTTTCAGGGAGCGGTGGGCTGCAAATGGAATTGAACCCATGACCTTTCAGTTAGTAAAGACAAGTGAGATGATGCTGGTGCCACTGTTGCTAACCCATGCTGCCATATCTTCATTACTTTTGTCGCCAGCGTTTGCTAGGTCAAAGCTAGCATGGTTATGCCTACCCACGCTACAATTACACCTTTAATTTTCCGTGTAGACAGCCCTCAGTTACCATCAGTGGCTCCCCATGAGAAGGCTGGACACTAGCATCTTTTAAGGAAGCAATTGTTAAACCTTTGATTAAGAAATTATCTCTTGATGTTGAACTCTCCAGTTGTCATCCTGTCCCAAATCCTTCTTTCTGCGAGGTGAAGGTTAGTGATGCAATTCTAATAGAACAAATCTAGCAGCATCTAGAGTATCTATTTACATCTTGTGGTACAGTAATAAACATCTCCAAAATCTGACCTCTTCTCTCTGCCCATGCGGCTAAGATTCTTGTGCATTGCTTCTTTTTCTTTCTTTCAGAGCCCTTCCCACTATATCCCTGCTCTATTACCTTTGTTGCAAGGTTGGCTCCTCTCTTCGCTCTGCCAACAATGCCTGCCTTGATTATCTGATTCTTCACGCCTCTGACAAGCAACTTTCCTACTTTGTCCCTTGCCACCCCTTATATATGGGAAAAACTTTTTTTAATATAAAAAAACTGCTGTCCAATACTGTCTCTCCTCAAAACTGAACTCAAATGTAACAAATACAGAAAATTGCAACATGAGAATGGCTAATCAGATGGCAAGTTGTGCTCCTGATTTGCTAAGAATTGTGCATGTCTTATTATTTGTTACCCTTCCACCCCACCAGATATGCTTGTCTCCTCTACCTGTTATATCATGTGTTCCCTAGATTATGAATTCTAGAGTCACAACGGTTATTTACCATGTACCTAACACAATAGGGCCCTCAACGTGGCTGGCTTCTAGGCACTACTTTAAAATAAATGATTTAATAGTAGTATGAAGTGCTCAGGTCTCTTTGACCCCAGTTGTAAGAGCCAGTATCATTTGTGTTAGTGATCTTCTAGCATGATCCCATTACATGGTGTTCTTTATATCCCTTTGATATTGCTAGCCTCAAACTGGTTTACTGCAACGCAAACTGCATGAGGTTACACCTTAAGACCATCCAGAAATTGCAGATAGTGAAGGCAACTGCCTGCCTTCTTAAGCAACATTTCCCATAGAGGGGCATGTTACACCCATGGTCTGATCTGCTACCAGGTAATATCCGTCTGAAATTTAAGGTTTTAATTTTTAACCTGCAAAGTGGGTTTCTTCTCTGCCTACCATAGAGACGGTCTCTCTTGACTCCACTGTTGCATTCCCACCTGAGCTTCAGAGTGCGGCTCTTAGTCTACAATAGCAGAGATCTATACTTAAAAGGAGCAGAATAGGGTTTAAGTAATTACAGGGATTTTTTTAAGTGCGTCTCACTTTGGCAACTGATAAAAGTAGTTCCATGTGGAAAGAGAGTGAACAAAGAATGAAATATTTTATAGTCTAAGATAACTCTCTCAAGCTTGTCATGGGCTTTTAGTTACCGTATTTTACTGTATATACAGATCTATTCTGTTGAAGATAGAATGGTGCAATCATAATGGCCAAACTGGGAAAATAATCATCAAACGCACTGATTGAAACTCCCATCTGCCTCCCATCTTTCATGTTATTAATTTATGTTTTATATATTTCGCCCTATGGCCGGAGTTCTTACAACTCTGTGGGCATCCTTTAATTTTAAGTCATTGAAGTTAATTAGACTATGTGCTGTTAAGTACATGTAAAGTTTTGGAAGATTGGGACCATAGTGAAAAAATTAGCAGTGGAAGTAATTCTAACTTAAAAACATGTTTCATGTATAATTCCTTTTAATAAGTTATTTTACCAACTGTTTTCTTGTAGATGTGTCAAACTAATGATTACTCGTGAAAAGGAATGTTAGCCTTCATAAATCATGGTGGTTTTTTTTTTTTAAATAACCAAGTATGCATAGTATTAGTATATCTTGTATACATTTTGTAAATTTTTGACAACTGCAGTGCTGCAAATGTGTCTTGCTATTGTGTGTTCCTTTTGAAGGCTTTTGAGTTAACTTGATTTCTTTATTAAACATATAGAAAATTAGTGATATATCAAATCTTCTAGCTAATTCCTCAGTGCCACCTAGTGGTTAAAAATGAAATTTATAGTAAAAGGAGACATTAATTTGTCTGCAGGGACTCCATTACCCAGATAAATGTTGATTGCTTTGCTATGTTTTTTGTTCTTAATTGGCAGAATGGGTATTTGCAGTAGTAAAGTAATATCTCTTATCTTTCTGTTTATAGTATTGGTGTCCTTTGTGCTTATGCTGCCAACCAGCACTTAACAAGTCAAGTCCGGGGAGCAAAGAACCTGGTGCACAGTAATTTTAAAGACCTGAGAATTTTCCTCAATAACACTCCAGGGGTAAAGAGATGCTTTCTTTATATATGTGGTTGTATATGTAAGAAAAGTATTCTAGAAAATAGTTTCTTTCTATTTGGTATTAGTGATGCATGCAACACACCGTGTTTTCTTTATGGGTGCCCATCTATTGCGCTGGTTGCCAATCGCATAAAATATAACACACAATACAATAAAAGATAAAGGACTTCTCATACGTTAATAAATATCCGCCAGTTATTCTTGTGGACCAGCATTCTTCGAACAAATAAGGGGCTCTGCAGTAATGTGACACTCCTTTGCCTTTTTTCTGTTGCTGCACTGTGCATTGCCAAAGAGGTAATTTTTTTTAAGGGAAATAACCTCCTGTTTTTGGCAATTCTTATAAAAGTATGCATGGGCATCAGTGCCATACATCCATTTTCTTTATGCCAATATCCTCTGGAGTGAACGGTAGCCTTTTCTGTTTTTGTTGAACACCTTTTATGCTTTTTAATGCATATATTGAGGCATACCAAATGTGAATTAGTGTCCTTAATGGCTTCACACTTCCTTTTACGTTGCAAAGAGTCCTCCAAATACTTCTGTGACTTTCTCCAATGAAAGATTAATTCCTATTAGAGAACTTTATATGATAGCTTTTCCCTTCTGTGTTGTTGGATGTTTAATTCGTTACAAGTTGAAAAACCACACTATTTAAAAACCACGCGGAAAGCAAACAAATATCCCACTTCTTACTGGTAGCTAAAATTTTGACAGAGCCAGTTCAGACAATACTGTCACATGACAACCCTCTGCATTGGTCGTCATAATCCCACTCTATCATAGAGTATGAACTGCTTTTCTTTCGATTGAGGGCTTTGTAATGATGATCTGGGAGTCTGGGAATTCAGGATGTCTTCTGCAACATTGCAGCCTGGGCTGGAGTATATTGTTGTTTGAAGGGAAATCTCCATCCACCACTTCCTTAATTCTCTCCACATCTGGGCATATTATTCCCTTTTGCCTCCAGCACATATGTATGTAGATACAATGTCGTGGCAGAGCCCTTTGGGGTAGATGTGGGGAAGGAAACATGAGGTCACATAATGAACATTTGGTTTTCAGTATGAAGTGCTTTTCATAAATCTACAATCATTTTGAGCTGGCTCAGGGCGTTGAAGTGAACCTGACATTGGTGGTTGTGACCCAGTTATACTAAGAATTCTTCCAACCCTCCCCACTCCTTTGCATCAGCCGCAGCTGGGTGCTTACAGTAGGAAATGTCAGAATATAAAATCTGCCCTGTTTCCTTCAGCTATCGTGATGTGTATATACGAAATATCTAAAAAGCTAATGACTCCTAAAAGTACTTCTGCACCAAGTTAAAATAAGTACAGGGTATTATTGACAGAATGCTCATGGAAACTGCAGAAACTCCTCAAAGCCTCAGTTATGTATTGTTTTCCAGTTCTTACCTAGGTTTATTAGTTCTTTCTCTCTATAATTAACTAAATGTTATCTATAGTCTAGTCTATTCTATCATATGCGACTCTTCTTAATATGTTGCTTTGTTATGCAAGGCATCTTTACATCATGTACTTATGTGCCTCTAATCAAATCCCAGAAATTCTTGAGACTAATAGGAAGGCTCTTAGGTTTTGTTGACAGTGGTATAGAATCCATCTGATAGATTGTAGATTGCAGACAGACTTCTGAAGTACTAACTTAACACGTCCAATCAGCATTAGGTGCAGAATATATAGAGGATTTGAAGAAGATGTCAAGTGCTCAGGGCTGTTGTCATAGAAGATTTGCAGACTATATAAGTTTTGCATTATCAACAGCACGCTTCAGTGCAATTGACAGTCTGTCTATTAAGGACATCAACTCATACACCAGTCCCCTAGGTTATCTATACTTGTTTTGCTAGTCATTCTAAATCTCACTTTGTTTTGTGATGTTGTTTGGGAATTCATAGCAGTCCTGCTAAGAACTGATTAAATTAGTTTCTTCTGCAGACTCCAGAGCCTAGAAAACTATGGTATGTTGATAAGAGAGGCAAAAACATAATCTAAGTCAGGCACAAAATGTTTCATATGCTGCATATGTTGATTTCATCCATTTAATCACTGCTGCTTTTGTGACACGTTGGATTTACCGCACTGAATACTTGAAGATGCAAGCCAAATAAAAATACAAACCAAACAAAAACTGATTAACAAAAGACCTTGTCATCATAATAATGCTGCTCTCTGGGATAGTGCAGAGCCCAAACTGTCACTGGACAGAACCATGGAATTGGTAAAGGGCACAGTCTGCAATTGGAAAAGGACAGCCACCTCCCTTCCTGTGACCAGCAATGGAAGTGCCTGCAAGCTGCCTAGCATGTTAAGGGAAAACAAAGGAATAAAAAGTGGTGAAGCAGTTCAGACACTTTCTGCATATATCGCAGTGAAGGAGGGACTAAATATTGTTAGATGACCAGAGGGATAGAACTAGCATGAAACAGAGATACACAAGACCCTCGTCATACTGGATCGCTTGAAGGAATCCTCATGAAGCAGCAACTGCTGCTATTAATTATCATTGGGGTTTAAAACTGCTCCCTAGGAGACTTCCCAATTAAGCATCTCACGATTGAAGAGAATTGTACTGTACATTGTTGAAAGTATTAATGGTAGAGTTCAACAGTTTTGGGGTTTTGCAGATAAATATGTATGTGTGGGGTGGTTACTGTTTCTTGACTAAAAATATTTTTTTTAAACTTTTAGCAAATTGACTACTTGGTGAGCCAATATAACACTACCAAGAACAAAGCACTCTCCGACCTTAATAGTAAGCAATCAAAGTTTTTATTAGCTATGTCTGTGTTATGTTATGTGTGTATTCAGTGAAGAGTTCACTGAAGAGCTCGTGAATGACTTCTAACAGAATACGAAAGTCAAGTTGTTATAACCAGAATCCCAAGCAAATCAATAAAACAAAAATATAATTCTTCATGAAAAATGTCACACGTGGCACGATATAAATTTTTCTAAAAAATAAACTCCATTCTTCATTAAATGACTTTCACTTTAAGTCAAAGACTAATAATTTTTGCCTTTTTGAGTTCAGTAATCACTGGTGGTTTCAGAGGAAGCATTTCTTAATTTATAAAGGACTGGGTGCCAAGTGACATGGCTCCTGGCTGGAATTCAGATTGTGTTTGAGCTTAGTCAAGTCCAGTGCTGTGTTTCAGTGTTCTTGGCATTATAATAGACACATAGACATGTTGAGATATAAGTTTACTGATGATTGTAAAACTCTTTCAGATATTTGGCTGGAGCAAGAGAGAATTATTGAGAGCAATTATTTTATAACTAGCACTTGAAAAGCACAGATCATGAAACTTAAAGCAGTTGCTGCGTTTTCCTCTGCAGAACAGTTATGGCACTTGGTGACATTTCTGAAGCTTTTAATTTAAAAAAAAAAAAAAAAAAGGCCAAATTGTGGATTTTTTTTTTTTCCCCAAGGCTTTTACTTCAGTGTCTAAAGTTAAAAGAAGCCCAGCTACATATGGATCTTCTCTAGACTAGACTAAAAGGTGTGGTGTTAGCACCCTTTAGCAAGCAAGTTTTAAAAGTCTGTGTAGATGAGACAGTGTGTACTTTAACATAGTACAGCACATGTTAAAGGCAGCATGTCTTGTCTATGCTAGGCTTTTAAAACATGTTATCACATTGTTTAACATCACACGTTTAAAATCCTAGTTTCGACAAAGCCACAGAATGCACAGCTGGTCTCAAAGAAAGGGTGGTCATGCACAAGACTAATGGGCATTTGGAGGATAATTTAAAATTGCCATCTGCATGTTCAGCACTCGTTTATGGCTTTCCATGCTCTTGAAGTTGCAGACTAAACTGAGTATTTATCTGCCTCCACTGCCAGTTTAAGATCTGGGTCTTTATTTTCAAAGCCATCAGTGGGACATGTTCCAGCTCATACGAGACCAGATCTCCATCTGCAAACCACCAAGAGAGTTGTACTCTTCTAGGGCAATAGTGAAAAGCCCGAACAAAGTGTATGGGAGCTGCTGACAAAGCATTTTAAGATAAGGGTGGCAGCTGTGGAATGAAGTTAGGGAGGAATTTAGACAAATCCAGAGTTTGACCACTTTTAGGAAACACTGAAAAACCTTCCTATTTAATAAAACCTTTCCACCATAACCAGAATTGACAATATTGACCACCTTGGATGCTCCCATGCCATAGCCCCCTGACACCTCCCAAACCCCCATCCCTATCCCCACCCCCACCCCCCAAAAAACCTACCCTAAGAGCTTTGTGACTTGAAAATGGAGAAAAGCCAGAGGCTCCATGAAGTTCACTAGGGACGTTACTATTGCCAAACTGTTCTATGTGGAAGATAGTCAGATACTACAATGATGGGCAGAAGTACAAAAATCTAAGATTGATGGAAAATTTAAAGCATCTTTGGGACTGTCTTTTAAGAACACAGCTGGGGCTTTTGGGGAAAAGGAGGGAGAAAGGGATCCAAAGAATCAATTTCCCTATTTCTTGTGCACTATGAAAAATAGTTCATAGTAAAGGATTGTTGCCCAAAATTCACTGCAAAATGATGGACTTTTCGTAAAAAAGTAAAGTTAAGGAGCAGTGCTTCGATAACAAAAAGCAATACTGGAGTATGCATTTCTGGTTTGTTGTTTCATTGCTAGAGTGTCTTCACTTTCCCAAGGCAGGCACTAATAAATAGACCTCACTCCCTTTTTGATTTATTGCTTAATCCCATAAGTCTTAGAGGTAAGTGTTGCCAAAGAAGGTGTGGGCAGTGAAGTAGTCTTACGCTGAACTTTGATTTTAGTCCTGAGTGCAACTTTTTTAGGAGTTAGTAAAAATTGGTGCAAGATACTTGTTCTGATAGGTAGTGATACAGGATTGCACTGAACTGGCTTGCAGTGGTTTTTATTTTCTCTTACTACAGATGTTGGGCCATTGCTTGGCAGCAGAGTTCAGGAGCGGTTCGCGAAAGAAGTGCGTCCTGCACTCGATGCAGCTCTAACAATGGCAGGAGGTAAATGCACATCTCCACTTTTATTTTTAACCTTCTATTGCCTTGTTAAGAGAGACACCCTCTTCCTATTCCAAAGTTTATGTAATTTTGTAATCCGTCTATACGTGGAGGTTTTTTCTGGGCAGTGACACTTGTCAAGTGAATTGAGAGTGTTGTGCATGCCTTAGGACTAGGGAAAAGCATGGTCCCGTTACAGAGGAAAGAGCATTATTCCAGTGGCAGGAGCTAATTTTTCTTTTCCTCAGAATATGCATCCTTGTATCTTTCTGTTTTAAAAAGGTATTTGACATCTGTGCACTTTCAGATGGATGGATACTGGACCTTCTGGGTATTTATAAGCATCTTTGAATGCTAGGTTTTGGCTAGGTAAACGTCCCAGCTTTACTTCTTCCAGTAGTACCAATGGTTTATGGAAGTTGCAGTGGTGGTGAGTTTACACAGCAGAGTTAGCCAGTGGATTGATTGCATTGTACAAAAGGTTTTGAGCCTATTCAGCTGGATCTTTGTAGTGAAGTTCCCATCATTTGAAATTGTATGTCTGTTGCCAGACTTTTTCTTCTTATATGGAAAGGCTGATTAGGAAACATTCAAACTTTTTGTGAACTGTAATTAATGAGTAGTAGTTTATCTGCTTCTCAGGCAGGTCCTACTGTTTTATACCTTCAGTCCTCAAAGGTGTGTTGCTGCTTTTTATGTGTGGGCTAGCACCATCAAGTTAAAATATTTGTCTAGTTTATTGTGAAGGTACCAGCAACTAAAATTTCTTGACCGTACATGCTTTGGGGCTTAGTAACACTTGATGCTGTGATTTGTCCATTATAAAGATGATTTCAACAGTTCTTGTTTTATGCAAGATTGCTAATTCAGGAATTTGTAACTGGTGCAGTTGTACGTACAAAAGTGAAAATTATCACTGAATTTAGTCACTTTTTTTGCTCTACCCATGCACATGAAACTGTTTGCACACATCACCAGACCCCTTTCTCATCACCCATTATCATTCTCCTTTCTTTGCTTTATTTTTCTATTTGGCTTGAAGTCAAAGTGGAAAGGGCTATAAAAGGTAAAAGACTTGACAAAAGCTTGTGTGTTGTGTGAAGTGTGGTTCATTTTTTTTTGTGCACTTTCTTGTGCATTTTTAGCTGTATCTGTTTGTCTATTACCCTTCTGTTGAGCACTTCATTGTTTTTGTATGACTGGGCTGAGATCTAAAGGCAGAAAATGTTGAACCAGCATTAGTGATGGCTGGTGCAACATGTTCTGTTTCACTTGAAACTCACAGTTCAGTGATGTGCCCCAAGTGTATGGTAGTGATAGAAATACAGAAAATACCGTATTGAGCTTGCAAAACAAGGCCCTGGATTTGTTGCTAATGACTTGACCCACTTGTGCTGGTATATGATAATGAAACAGTGGTCTCGTACTTCTGTGTTGCTATCCACCCAAACTAGTGAACCGAACAAAGAATAAAAGGGGGTAAATTTTGGGGGTGGGTGGAATCCTGGTAAAAATAGATTAACTGTTTGGCCTGTGCTAGCAAAATGTGCCATGCGTCTGTTTGCAGTATATTTTCTGCTGCAATAGAGCTGGTTTTTGTAGTTAAATGTATGCATCTTGCTGAGTAACTAGACTGACTTCTAAATCAAACTTGTTTTAAAATCTTTGTATCATCACAGCAATCAGAGAAACAAAGGAGGCATTGGAAAATGTAAGCGTCTCTGTGGAGGTTTTGCAGGAAGGTACTGAAAGGCTGCATTCTAACCTGACCAATGTTAAAATACACCTGAGCAACACACTCAGTGACTCTGCATGCTCTGCTGCTCAAGCTGCTTCAACTTGCAACATTATCAGAAATTCATTAAATCAACTGAATATCAATGCTAACTTCAGTGGGGTAAGAATATTTTTTCAACATTTCACAGTGTAGTTTCATTGTATTACCTCAGTAATATTCCTCTGATTTAGGCTCAATTTGTGGAATAATTTGTGTAGCAAAATGATCTATTCTGCATCTCTTCATCTATGCAATTTCAATCACTGCTTTTATCTTGAGTGCGCTAGAAAGTAAGATAGAGAGATATACGTCAATCAGCGATGTTAAAATGCTGCTCTGGCCAACACTATGATCTGCTAACTATAATTGCTGAGTATAAATTTTGCTTTCATCCGACGAAGGTTTAAGGAGAGCACTAGCAATATTGTGCTATACACATTCTCCCAATTTGTTTTTACTATCCCCTTTGAAATATATGGTCAAGTAGTGTATATGGTATTTTGATTTAACTCAAGAATGCTTTTTTCCATCCTAGTTGCCAGGTGTGAGCACACAGGTTGCCAAAGTCAATGACGTCCTTAAAATAGACCTTTCCAGTTTGGTTCAAAAGGTACGTTTCTTGGTACATTAAATAATAGGATGGGATGATTACATATGACATTTGTTCTTGGCTTTCCCAAGTAGAAGTCTTTCTCCCCCTTACTGCTTCTTAGCGGGTTTCTCTCCTGACTGTCCCGGCGTTGGTTCACATCTTAAGATTTAATATGTAATAATACTTGCATAAGGCTTTACATCTTCAGAGCTCTGTGCATCCATAATTAACATTAGTTTTCTACTAAAGGATATTCTTCAAAAGCAAAAAGACAGAATCTGGGTCTACTGCAGTGGTGGGCAACTTGCGGTCCATCAGGGTAATCTACTGGCGGGCCACAAGACAGTTTGTTTACATTGACTATCTGCAGGCACGGCCGCCCACAGCTCCCAGTGGCTGCGGTTCGCCATTCCCAGCCAATGGGAGCTGCGGAAAGCGGCGCAGGCCGCAGGGACGTGCTGACCGCCACTTCCTGCAGCTCCCGTTGGCCGGGAATGGTGAACCGTGGCCACTAGGAGCTACAAGCAGCCGTGCCTGCGGACAGTCAATTTAAACAAACTGTCTCGCGGCCCGCCAGCAGATTACCCTGACGGGCTGCAGATTGCCGACCACTGGCCTACTGGCATATATTATATCTTTTCAAATTTTAAAGCTTAGGTACTTTTAGTAGGAGCCCTGTTAAAAGATAGAAAAGCAGTCCACAAGCCCCAGGGCATGAGGGGTTCATCTAGACCCCTGCCTGTCACATGGGTGATCAGAGTGAGGGGGAGATACAAAGGTAGTAGATGATGGCTAGGTAGAGTGAAGTGTGCCCTTTCCTTTCCCATCTGGTTAAGATGCTGGAAAGTTCTCTGGCAATTGGCACCCACTGTTTTGAGCATCTTGGGGGGTTTTTTGTTTGTAATCCTTTGTCTCCATAAAACAAAGGCCTGAGGAAAAGGATTGAAATTCTGGCACCGGTGACAGTGTTGTTCATCTTTCCTGATTGGTGTTTCTGCTTACCAGTCTCAACATGACATTTTTGTTTTGGGATGGGCTACTACTCTGAGAGGAGTAGACTGTGTAGGTGTTCAGCATTTCAGCATTGTTTACTGAGAATACGTGCGTGCGTCCTTAGCTTTGTAAGCATTAGGTGCGTCGGACAAAAAGCACCTTAGCGGCATAATCATGCAAATGTGACTGATATATGTTTAAAAAAGTGTTTGTGTTTGCTTCTTCAGGGACTAATTGTGAGAGCAAAATACCTGGATTAGACTCTCTCATTAAGCTTTCTGTAGTATTTTGTACTTTTAATGGGTGACATAAAATTTGTTTGACATACCAGATAAGATGTGATGTGTATAATGTTAGCCCTTTTACAACAGAAAAACAAATGTGAGCAATTCAGCATTGAGAGATTCTTTTAACTCTCTCCATTTATTTTAGGGCTATGCAGCCTTTAATGATACTCCAGATTTAGTGCTGAACCAAACCAGGAACATCTTATCAGGTGAAACTGATAATAGAATTTGCTTTTTATTTTGATTGATAAATTGTTTTCTAGAGCATAATATTAAAGTTTAGTATCACTCCTTTACCATGGTTATATTTTTGTATCCTCTTTATTGGTGATGTTTCAGAAAATGCTATCAAAGATGAAATCTAAAACTTGTTCACATTTTTGTTGACTGAGAAGACCACCATTGGCAGTATTATTGTCTCATAATTAAATCTAAGAATACAACATATGGTGTTTTATGCATTGTTTCTTGGACTACTACTGCCTTGCAAGTGAAATCTTGAAGTCTAAATGGCATTTGGGTTACTATATCCTTATTGTGCTATAATGTTGACAGTGCTTTGGTTGGAAAAAGCACGCATACAGTATTTATTATTTATTTAAGCTTAGCTCCTAATAAAAAAAGAAACTGATCTATGTAGTGGTATAAAATCTAGTGGGTAAAACACATGCCTTACATAATATTTTAACTTGTTCTTTATCCTTTTAAGTACCCAAAAAATCAAACAGTTAAAACAGTTAAATTGGCTAACAGCTTAGTTATCATTAAAGGGTAACATGTAGTACATTTAATATATGAATGTGTATACTAATGTGTTTTAATTTTTGTTCTTGCATTGTGGACCTGTTCTGCCAATATAAACAGCTGTTCCTTGTAAGTTTGGCAAAACAATACACAGTATGTATGTAAACATAGCATACTGTGTGTCCTTGTCTAAAATAAGTCAAAGTTTTCTAAGATGATGATGTTACATTTTCTTCATTAAGGAGATCTAAATGCAAAAATACTCCTTTCCAGTAGCTGCTAATTTGCATAAAACCAGGCAGGCTTTCGTTATTTTAGCAGCTTGATGTTTCTTACTAATAACTGAGTGCAGGATAGAAATCAAGTTAAAAATAGAGGAAAAAATTGTAATAGAGTTAATTTCATGAACAGTTTAGTTCTTAAAGAGAAGGAGGGTTTGGGTTTAGGAAACCTGGTACCTGAATCTATTTGTTTCAAAGCGCAAAAAAGGCCTGATTCTCCTGGAGTGGGGGGACAGTGCTGGCCATTACCAAATTCATGTGGCAAGTTGACATCTGACAGGATGTATCCTGATGGAATAGGGTGCATCAGAATTTTGAAGGAAAAAGGAATGAAGAAAAATGCATTTCTTTATATATTTATAGTACAATGGAAGTATGAAATATTTTAGGATCTCTGTGCAGCTAAATATAACTTTTAAATTATGCCAACAGATTAGCATGTTCCCTCATAAATTGAGATGACCAAAATATTACTTCATTAGCACATCTTTTTGAAGAATGCTGCTAACTAATTGGAAAGACTTTTTTATTTAAAATATGGATTTTGTAAAGACAAATTATAACTTTTAACTCTTTCTGTGTTGAGAAGTTAATATAGGATCTTTAATTTGTTTAACAGGGTGTGTTGTATGCCAGAGGAAGTAGTGTTTAAACTAGGGCTGTCAAGCGATTTAAAAAAAATTAATCACCGTTTTAATCATATTGTTAAACAATAGAATACAAATTGAAATGTATTAAATATTTTTGGATGTTTTTCTGCATATACTCGATCATAAGCCAGTTCGTTTATAAGCTGACCTCTCCCCCCCCCAGATGGATAAGTAAAAATGGAAAATGTGTATGACCCTATAATTCAGGGGTCAGCAAACTTTGGCTCCTGGGCCATTAGGATAAGCTGCTGGCGGGCCGAGACGGTTTGTTTACCTCGCGTCCACAGGCACAGAGGTAAACCTAAGTAAACAAAGTGTCCCGGTGCACCAGCTGCTTACCCTGACGGGCTGGGACAGCAACTGGTGGGGAAATTTTGGGGGGGGAGAAGCTGGGGGTCAAGGGAGTAACCCCTGTGACCACCCCCCACATGACCCCACCCCTAGCCCAGGACCCCCATGCTCTCCCCATCCCATCCCTTCCTACCTTATCTGGGGAGGGCCAGGGGAGGATGTCTCTGGTCTGGCTGGAGCTGCTCTGGCAGACCGGGCGGTGCGGCCGCAGCACGTTCCGGCGGGCTGCAGCCTGCCAGCCCTGGAGCTGCAGCTGCTTCGGAGGCTGGGTGGAGAGCAGTGTGGCCAGAAGCGGAGAGACTCTGGCCCCGCCTCTTCCCTTCCGTCTCTGCTGGCTGTGCTGCCTCTGTTGGGGGGAGGGGCTGTGTCCCACTTCTCCCTCTCTCTACCCGTTCATAAGCTGACCCCCTTCTCTGGTGTTTCCCTTTTTTTACTAAAAAAATTCGGTTTATGAACGAGTATATACGGTATATTGATTTCAATGACAACATAGAATACAAAGTGTACACTGCTCGCTTTATATTATGATTACAAATATTTGAGCTGTAAAAATGATAAACAAAAGAAACAGTATTTTTCAATTCACTTCATACAAGTACTGTAGTGTAATTTCTTTATTGTGAAAGTGCAATTTACAAATGTAGATTTTTTTTTTTTTTTGTTACAAAACTGCACTCAAAAACAAAACAATGCAAAACTTTAGAGCCTACACATCCACTCAGTCCTACTTCTTGTTCAGCCAATCGCTAGGACAAACAAGTTTGTTTACATTTATGGGAGATAATGCTGCCCACTTCTTGTTCACAATGTCACCAGAAAATGAGAACAGGTGTTCGCGTGAGACTTCTGTAGCCAGCATTGCAAGGTATTTACGTGCCAGACATGCTAAACGTTCGTATGCCTCTTCATGCTTCAGCCACTATTCCAAAGGACGTGCTTCCATACTGATGACGATCATTTAAAAAAAATGCATTAATTAAGTTTGTGACTGAACTCCTTGGGGGAGAACTGTATGTCTCCGGCTCTATTTTACCTGCATTTTGCCATATATTTCATGTTATAGTAGTCTCGGATGATGACTCAGCACATGTTGTTCATTTTAAGAACACTTTCGCTGCAGATTTGACAAAACACAAAAGGTACCAGTGTGAGATTTCTAAAGGATAGCTACAGCACTCAATCCAGGGTTTAAGAATCTGAAGTGCCTTCCAAAATCTGAGAGGGATGAGGTGTGGCGCATGCTTTCTGAAGTCTTAAAAGCGCAACACTCTGATACGGAATCTACAGAACCCAAACTACCAGAAAAGAAAATCAACCTTCTGTTGGTGGCATCTGACTCATGATGATGATGATGACGACGACGACGATGACGAACATGCGTCAGTCTGCACTGCTTTGGATTGTTATCGAGCAGAACCAGTCATCAGCATGAACATAACATAAGAACGGCCATACTGGGTCAGACCAACGGTCCATTTAGCTCAGTATCCTATCTTCTGACAGTGGCAAATGCCAGGTGCCCCAGAGGGAATGAACAGAACAGGTAATCATCAAGTGATCCATCCCGTGAACGCATCTCCTCTGGAATGGTGGTTGAAGCATGAAGGGACATATGACACTCTAGTGCATCTGGAATGTAAATATCTTGCGACGCTAGCTACAACACTCCCATGCGAACACCTGTTCTCACTTTCTGGTGATATTGTGAACAAGAAGTGGGCAGCATTATCTCCCATAAATGTAGACAAAGATTGGCTGAACAAGAAGTATGACTGAGTGGATGTGTAGGCTCTAAAGTTTTGCATTGTTTTGTTTTCGGGTGCAGTTTTATAACAAAAAAAAAATCTACATTTGTGGGTTGCACTTTCATGATAGAGATAGCACGACTGTACTTGTATGAGGTGAATTGAAAAATACTGTTTCTTTTGTTTCATTTTTACATCTCAAATATTTGTAGTAATAATATAAAGTGAGCAGTGTACACTTTATATTTTGTGTTGTCATTGAAATCAATATATTTGAAAATGCAGACAAACATCCAAAATATTTAATAAATTTCAGTTGGTGTTTTATTTAACAATGCGATTAGAACTGCGATTGATCGCAATTAATTTTTTTAATCACGATTACTTTTTTGAGTTAATCACATGAGTTAATTGTGATTAATCGACAGCCCTAGTTTAAACAATCTTAAAACTTCTCCTATTAATCATTCATAAATGTAGTACCTAATTGCCTTGCTCAGTATTGCTATTTGGTATATTACAAAAAAAATTGCAAGATTTAAGTTAGCTGGATTTAAAAAAGACACAATCATTTTAAAATGAATCAAGAGAATCAAGAAAACTCTGACTTGACTTCAACATCTTTCATTGTTAAGTTGAATGTTAAAACTACAGTATGTGTGTGTTAAAATGCCATTATCTTATGTTGAAAGCTAATATTCCTTGTGGCTTGCCTGTCCTGTTTCATGCTTGTCTTCATAGCTTGCCTTTCTCCATATACAATATGGCTGAAATGAATGAGTATTTTAACCTGGTGTATGTAGAATATAATTTTTCTTTTATGGACTTGTAACGATGTACTCGCACAATGCTTGCTTTTTCAGATATCAAAAATTTGTTGGACTTCATTGGTTCAAATATCACTAGCTTCACTAAAATGCTTCCTGTTCAGAAGGTTCTAGCTGATTTAACAATATATCTTACTCAGAGTGAGGCATATGTTCAGGATTATTTCCCAGTAGTGGAACAGTATGATTTCTACAGGTAGGTACATATTACTTAAGTAATATGAGGTAGGAGGGGAACACTGTCTAGGAATATTTTGAAATAATTATTTGTTTTTGTCAGGACAATAAAAGTGTGGTCGCTGAGCTACAATGGAGCCTTGATGCTATTGTGAAGTTGTTGTAATTTATTGTTTGTCTGGTGGTAGAGGCCCTGCCAGGATTTTGCTGGACACTCTACAAACATAAAATAAGAGACAGTTTCTGCCCTGAAGAACTTAGTCTATTTAGACAAGACAAAGAGTGGGCATAAGGGATGTAACATACAAGCAGCATGATGGTTTGCAAATATCATGTTAGTTCCACAGTTTGCTTTTTGGTTAGCTGTGAAATTTTAATTTTTGTTTTGGCATATTTTATTTTATTGCATCCAATGTCTTGTAGGGCAAGAGTGAGAAAGAAGGGGAGATGGGAGGGAATTAGCTGAAGGGAGAAGGAGAGAAATAATCAGAGTAAATGAAAGGAAGGATGGAGAGGCATGGAAGGTGTTAGAGTGGAGTAGTGTTGGATAAATTCTACGTATGTAGGTAGATTGAGCAGAATTACTCTGTTGTCATGAGTAAAAAGGAAAGAATACTTTGGTAGGAATTAGGGTTAATCTTGCAGTACCCTGATTATATGCCATTTAACTGTGTGCTTTTGTAATTGCAGCAGTGCACAATTTTGCACTTTGCAATGTATCTTTACCATAGGTTTTAACCCCAACAATCTGAAAACAGAATTGTTCTACAACATTCAGATAGTATCAGAGGGGTAGCCGTATTAGTCTGGATCTGTAAAAAGCGACAGAGTCCTGTGGCACCTTTAAGACTAACAAATGTATTGGAGCATAAGCTTTCATGGGTGAATACCCACTTCGTCAGATGCATGTAGTGGAAATTTCCAGAGGCAGGTATAAATATCTCTAGACTGATTCTTGTCTGCATATTTATACCTGCCTCTGGAAATTTCCACTACATGCATCTGATGAAGTGGGTATTCACCCACGAAAGCTGATGCTCCAATACGTCTGTTAGTCTATAAGGTGCCACAGGACTTCTTGTCGCTTTCAACATTCAGATATGAAGTAGTATGTGTGTATTTTCAGACAAGTAAACTTTACAAGAGCAATTGGAAATTCTATAACAAATCCACACTCACAGATTTTTAGTTGATTTTTGCACAGCTCCATTTATAACCCATTTGAGATGGGTCTCTTCTGAATTATTGGTCACCCTGCATAATATTTTTACCCTCTAATCTCTTTGATATTTCTTCTTTAATATTCATGATTGATTTTTGGACTGTGGTGTGCCATACATATTAATCCTGTAACTGTCTATATTGATTCATCAGATGGTTGGGTTGTCTAATTCTCTGCTGCATGGTGATTCTGATCCTGGTCTTTTACTATCTTGGACTATTATGTGGTACTTGTGGTTATGATAAACATGCTTCTCCAACAACCAGAGGCTGTATCTCAAACACTGGCGGCAATTTCCTTATGGCGTGAGTTTTTATTTTTAACAAATATAAGTTAAATATTACACAAATATCTCTTGCAGTTATATACTGTATTGTGGAAAGTATATTTTGAAGAGCAGTGGCTTTATTACCCGGGTAAATATATACGCTGGCCAACTGAGGGAGGAAAAATAGATTTTAAGATGAAAATACAGGTTAAATGTTTGGAAACGAAGTGCCTCTGGAAGCAAGTTCTAGCCTTGGGATGCTTTAAAAGATGTTAAGTTGGCATTAATATACAGTAATGTCTTTACTAGAGGATCATGTGAGAAGATAAGCCATGTTAATCTCTTATAGTGAGAACATTGTAACTAACAAACATCCATTTAAACCAATTTGGGAATTGCAAAATTGGGACACATGTCAAATTATTTAGACTATAAAGGGAATCTGTAGTTTTCCTCTAAAAATAATATGTATGGAACACATTTTTAAACGTGGAGTGGGCTCCCAAAGAGAGAGAGATTAGATCTGCTGCATCAGAAGAATAGGGGAATATGGCCTATTTCTATCTGATCGCTGAGGGCTTTTTTTCTGTGGGTGATAATGATCCTTAGGGATCCTAGCACTGGGTTTAATCCATCCTTCTTGCTGAGGAGGGCTGGAACTTGCACAACCACTCTTGAAGACTAGAGGCTTCATTTAAAAAAAATTTTTAAAAGGCAATGCGCTCACTCTTTACAGAGACAATATGCTCCACTTCCAACCTAAGAAATGAGCCAGCCTGTTTGTGTCTCAGACTCTGATCCCTAGTGTGCTTTATTCTACTCCCATTTCAAAGTGGGGTAAACTAAGAGTGCATGCAGCAGACTCCACGCAGCCAGGTAGTGCACAGCAGGCTAGTGTGATATAGATTTATACCCCAGCTTGCCACAAACTAAATGTCCATATAGACAAATCAGTGGTCCCCAAACTTTTGAGAGTTGCGTCCCCCTCCTTTCAGGGCCAGGAGCAGAGCCGCAGCTTCTGGGTGGGGGATGCGGACAGGCGTAAGGTGGGTGGAGGTGGGTCTGGGAGCGGAGCCAGGCCTGGACGGGAGGAGCAGTGGGGGAAATGGGGGGGGGGGGGGGGGGGGAGCCCTTCCCACCCCCCGCGGGGGCTAGCCCAAGCTGCTTTAACATTCATCTGCATGTCCCATAATTTGGGGACTTCTGATGCAGCACTACTGGGAACAGTCTTTGCCTCTTCTTGTTAATTGCTATAGTTACTGAATTTTGGCTTCTACTGCATGCACTTCAGTGTTCTTAAACTCTCACTAGATTTTTTTTTTTTTACCTTTTTCAGTGGAGTAGGATTCAGTTTCCTTTTCTCCTGGGTGCTGATGATCATAGTGGTCATCACCTTCGTTACAGGTGGAAATGTAGAAAAGCTGGTCTGTGAACCCTTTGAAGACAGGACTTTGTTTAAGGTGAAGTTGTTCATATTCAAAATATTAACCAACCAACCAAAAAAAAAAACCCCACCCCAAACCCACAAGTCTTTAAGATGTTTGTAATTTTTTGTGCTGATTTGGCATTTTTGATGACTCACATCAGTCATGATAATATGGGGCTATTAGTGTCCATTCTGATGGAGAGGCTCATCCTCTGCCATTCTCAGTTGCAGATTCAACCGAGAATGGCAATGCAAATATTGTGTGCCTACCCTGGAGGTAATCCCTGCAGCTCAGCAGCCCATGATAACATGTGAAGCTACACTTTTCACTTTCTGCTCCTGAAAGATCCTTGGGTCTTGTGTATCTGCTTCTTTTTCCATCAGCAGATGATGATCTCTGAGGGGGAGGCGTATGTGTGCGTTGAAGGCTCGCATAAACAAATACAGGCAGGAATTTAGAAATGTAGAATTATGATAAATAACTTCAGTGCACTTTGTTCTAGGTTTTGGATACTCCCTACTTACTGAATCGACATTGGAGAAACTACCTTTCTGCCATCGTGCTTAAAAATCCAGATATTAATTTGACCTTTGAAAAAGTTTACAGGTATTAATAAAAAAAAAATAAAAAAATCTTGGCCAGGATTTACAGCTGTTACCATGCATTCCTTTTTGTCTTCAAAAACCAGCAATTTCCATATTCTAGATTTCCAGCACCAAAAATTGCCTATATACTGTATAAGGTGACCCCTTAATTTCCTGGGGAATCACTAGCAGAAGTGAGTGACCCACATATAAACCAGTTATTATAGGTAGTCTTAGTATAATACAATCGAACAAAAGCAGCTGTCCTTGTGAAAAGCTGTTTTGTGTATTTTACAGCATCAAAGAATCTTTAAAACTAAGCAAATTGTTAAATACTGTCCTTCCTATAGCCTGACATCCAAAAGATATGGCTAGCACTCTATAAAAATTGACTAACCTAAAATGTGCAGGCATTGTTAATCATTTAAAAAAAATAGCATCAAGGTTGGTTTTCAAATTGATATATACATCATTTATTTTCATAGTGACTGCAAAGAAAACAAAGGAATTTATACCACACTTCACCTAGAAAATCTCTTCAATATCAATGAGTTTCTAAACATTAGTATGGTAAGTAAAGGAAGTTTGTGATTGTGATCCTAATTTTGGAGTGTATGGAGGGACATTGCCATTGTCAGCTAACTTTTTCAGGTGTTATTGAACACAGTACAGTACTGGTGGTTTTGGGGGGTAGGGGGTGGGGTTATCCATTCCTATATTCTCTAACAGTCAAACCTGGTTAAGATGGGAGAAAGTCTTATTTTTAGTAAATAACTTTGTAGAATTCTTTCATTCAGGGCCTTCATGGGCATGGAGAGCTCTGTGCATGGGATTACTTACTTATTTATAAAGCTAAGATTTTGTCACAGATATTTTTAGTAAAAGTCATGGACAGGTCACAGGAAATAAAGAAAAATTCACAGAAGCTAGTGACCGGTCCATGAATTTTACTAAAACTACCCATGATAAAACAGGAAGGGTCTGGGCAGATGCTGGTTGTCTGGGAGTTCCAGAGCCCCCCCGCCCCCCCACGGTGGTGGGGAGCTGCTGGGGTCCCTGTGCCCACCACAGCACCGGGAGCCATGGAAATCCCCCCGCGACCAGTGGTGGTGTCCGCAGGGAGCTGCAGGGGATCCCCCTGCCCCCAGCTGCCGCAGGAAGCTTATAGCTCCCTGACACTGCGGAAGGCTGTGGGACCCTGCAGCTCCCAGCTGCCAGGGCTGATGTCAGAGGTCTTTGGAAGTCACGGATTCCGTGACCTCCATGACTAAATCATAGCCTTATTTATAAGTCATAACATTGCTGGAGGTGTTCATGGCTTGTGATATACCAGAGGTCAGATTAGATGATCTGGTAGTCCCTTCTGGCCTTAAGCTCTGACACGATTTTTTATTTTACGTACATAAAGACCTCAAAGTCTAGCATTCTCCAGGAGATGCTGAGAATTCTTATTAGTTGAAGACAACATACAGTCTCTCTCTTCATATGGCAAGCCTCTATACTGACATGTTCAGTTTGGCAGGAACCAGAATTAAAGTTGGCCAAAGAGATGAATTGCTGTCCTATATGCACCCCACAACCCATGATAAAACTTGTATTATTTGAGAGAGGAAAAAAATGATTTCTCCCAACTTGGTTTCTAGAATTGGCCAAGGTTAATTGGATATCATTACTAGTTATCAGCTGTACTAATTTTGTATTGCAGTAGCTTCTAGAGGCCCCAACTAAGATCAGTGTCCCATTATGATAGGCATTGAGCCTACACATAGTAAGAGACCGTCCCTGCCCCAAAGAGTATACAAACAATAGACAAGACAGAGGATGGAGGGGAAATGAAGGCACAAAGACATGAAATGACTTGCCCAAGGTCTCTCAGCAATCCAGTGGCAAACTTGGAATAGAATTCTGATCTCCTGCATCCCAGTCCAATGCTCGGTCTATTGGACGACACAAATCAATATAGTACTTGTCTTTCATTACGTAGTAGGCTGGGGCCTTTCTGTTATCTTGATAAATCGTTAGAGGATCTTTTATGGTCAATTGGTGATCCCTTATCCAATTATGGTACAGAATTTCTGTCAAGGTTGATGATAAAATGCTAGAGCCCTGTATTCTCTAGATCTATCATACAGTCTATGGCATAGCCTGGCCATTTTAAGACCGCTTTATCTGAAGAAACACATTTCCTGCATTTTATCCCAGTATCTGTTCTGGATGGAAATTGGACCCTCCTGAGGGAAGCACATTGAAATAGGTCATGGAAATAGAGTAATCTGTAGAGGAGCCGAAAGGATGTAGAGACAGGTTAGGACACTGCAAGATGAGAGTATGGGGATGCTGCAGGGAAAGGAAGAATCAGACCTACTATATGTCCAGATTAATTTGACTTCCACTGGTGTAGCTGGGAGCAGAATTTGATCACTGAATTTTTATGTGGGTTAAGTGACATGAGTGATAAATCAACAGGAGCAAGTGCTTTCAAGTGAGAAGTGTCTTATCACAGGAAGAGTATGGACTCAGTGAGAACTGCTTCTTGTCTTTTTTTCCCTCAGTATACAGAAGATGTATCACTGAAAATTGAACATATTAATGTAAATCTTAGCAATATCGTTTTGCTGGATGAAATCGGAAAGCGGAACCTTCTGGATTTCAGTTCTTCAGGAATAGATGGAATAAACTTTGCAGCATATTTGACAGAGGTAAGATAATGGTAACCTCAAATCTGGAAGGTCATGCACATCTGGAAGAAAATATAGCAGCATATGTTTGCTTAACAGGCAAAACAGATTAAAGGCTGGTTCCGTGTGTGTGTGTGGGCTTTTAAGGGACACAATAAGTTGGATAAAAACACTTGAACAAGAAAGCTTTTTAGGATTAGGTCCATAAATAACTTAGTATTTAGGGAAAGGGCTATGTTTATGTAATAGCAGTGCCATAATTTTAAAGTAAATGTAAATGCAGTAGTAATGACAATAAAAATGTTGCTTGTATCTTGTTTAGATCAATAAAAGTGTTACCAAAGTGGATCTTTTGTCATTTGCTAATGACTTGGAAGCAAGAGCAGACCAGTTGGTGAGTTTTATTTGCAAAGAATATAGAACTGATGGCTGTTCACTGCTAAAGGTTGTTCTGCTTTCTGACATTCATAGTTCGTAGTTTTAATCAGTATTTTGTCACAGTAAATATCCACCCGTCTGGATTTCATGTGTGAACAAAGTCATTGCTCCTCTCTCACACACATGCATATACCCTGCCATGTGGTATGTGGAGATATATATGTAACTCTCACATAGTGTTTCATTTTACCCCTTTTCTGTATTGCCCCCCACACATCATTTCTGCCTCTGTTGTCTTGGTTTTCATTTATAGTAATATTTATTGCTGCTTTTTTAAAAAGAAATTGGCAAGTCCTGCAAACTCCATTACAGTATTTCAGATAAGCACTGTTTATATTTTATGATCACAGCTTAACGAGAAAACTGACCCAAATCATGGTGGGGAAAGGCCGTTTGAATGCATTGTCCAGGTATTATGTAGTGGATGTTTTTAGTAAACAGTTATATAAATGTTAGCTCCTAAAGGTCCTAGCTGAGACTGAGGCTTCTTTGTGCTAGGCACTGTACAAACACGCAAAAGAGATGGTACCTGCCCTGAAGGGCTTACAGTCGAAAGTGGGTAGGAGGTGTGGATACAGCATACAAGCAAATTAATCTAGGGAAGAACTGGCACAGCTTTGTAGGCTAATATTGCACATTTGGTTTTATATTTTCATACATAGTTTCTTTTTTTTTTTTTTTTTTTAAATATGAAAATAGCCAGCAAGCATTACAGTCAGGGCCAAAGCAAGGCAATCAGGTACCCTACATACCATGGCCCTACCATATGTATGCCCCTGTACAGTGACGGGGGTTCTCCTCCTTGCAAAGAGACAGTGGCATGGGACCCCTTTCCGCATCCCGGGGTGGTAACAGGAGCTCCTTCTTCCCCAAGACAGGCAGGAGTAGCAACATAGTGCCCCAAATACTTATTCCAGCTTGTTGGGTGCATGGGCCAGGCCTGCTGCACTCTTCTCTTCTTATCACACATTCTCTGTTTAGACAGGGACCCCCAGCATTGGGGTTTTGGAGTTAACACCCCATTAAGATGTATAGTGCAGGTCAAACCTTTCGTAGCTGTTGATTCAGGCTGTCTGCACACTCCGGCAATATCAGTGGTTTGGTTACACTGTTTGTTTTCAGCTTTTCTTCGTAATCATGAGAGCAAGAGACCTTTTTAATGATAGCAGAGATTCCTCTGTTATCGCATGACTTCAGGCACCTTAAACACAGGTCAATACTGACTTCATCCAGCCCTGGTAACTGTTAGGATTTGTTTTGTATTTTGGTGATGGCAAGATCAAGTTAGAACAAGAAAGTGGACAAAGTTCAAGGGTTGATGGGAATGGCTTCACACTAGGTTTGAATTTACAACTCTGATTACATGACAGTAATGTGATTCTTCATTGTACTCTGAGATTTCCATTGACTTTTCAGTGACTCTAGCTCTCATTGTTCCTTTATTCACTTCCTCTTTAAAACAATGTTGCCTTAACTGAACCCTTTTTATGCAAAATTTAGGAGATGAATGGCTTCCCCCAGAAGATGTTACATAGAAGCAACTAAAATACATGTAATCTCTTCTGTTTGTACAGCTTCCATAAGCACAAGGCTCCTGTATTTATCTTCATTAAAGCTATGACAATGCATTCATTATTTATTTAACCGCCAAAGAATTGCATTCCAACAGAATGACTACAGAGGCAATTTTCTGTGAGCTAAAGTGGGACACCTCCAACACGCTCCCAAGTCCCTCAGTCAGCACCTTCCAACACTCTTTTCTCTGGAATTGCTCATGATCGGGGTTCTTTAATGGTAGATTCCACATACATCCATAAAATATAAGATGTTCTGTGACGCTGTCTTTATTTTTTTTGTGTGGGTGCCTAATAAAAAGCAGAGAAAAGATCAAGTCAGATAATGTGATGTAAAGTATACAGTAGTTTAAATGCATTACTTGTCATTGTGAAAGTTTTTCCTCTGTGTGTATTTTGGTGATTAGTGTAATGGATGAGATCATTGATGGGACAGCCTAACATGTTAGAATCAGTGCAAGGAAGCTAGACTGCTTTGAAATTGACACTAGTGTCTAAGGATGTAATGTCTATGATCCTGCGCTGTTTCGGATAACTCTGGATGTTTGGGTGAAGGGTGAAATTTGGAGGAAGGCAACATAGTTTTGTTTGTGGGAGATTTTATAAATGGGGACTTAACTTATCTGGGCAACTAAAGTTCAGGAGCTCAACTAAACTACATTTGCTAAACTCTCTCTTGCCAACAGCAGGTCTGCATATTAATCTGCCACCCTTGAGGATGCAGAATGTTTTCTGACTGCTTATTAGCCCTTAGTGCCATGTGAGGCTGAACATTTCACGGAACGATGAGGATGTGGTGTATGTGGCAGGTCCTAACTCCCACTCCTTCACCATCTGCTCTTCCACCACAACAATTTGGCATCTGCAGAGTCTTCTGTTTTTGCCTCCCTATATCACTTCCCCCGAATGGTTGGGTTGTTTTTTTACAGGCCTCCAGATTCACTCTGTCAGTGTGTCCACAGTTAGCTGTCCCATCTAGGATCCTGGAGTGTCTCCCCCAGGACAGTTGAGCTCTAGGACTATTGATGGCTCTGGCTTCTGTTATTCCTGCTGTCTGAGTACCTTGAGTTCTCCAGCCCCTTCAGGAATCGTTTGACGGTTGCTTTTCCTTCCTAAGTCCCTAGATAGCACAGATTCTGGGGCCGTGTCTATATTATAAAAGAGATCTGCTGCCAATGGATGTCAGCAATGGGTGCAGCTGACCTGGTGCACAATATAGTTTTCTTATCTATGCTTACTCATTGCTCATGTTTGGCACTGGTTCTGCTGCACACATTGCTGACACCCATTTACAGCAATGGTTCTTGTCAGTGGTGTGGACAAAGCTTTAGGTGTATGTGAATCACCTCCCTGTACAAGAAGTGGCTGCTGCTCACTGACAGGGACTCCAGTTCTACCAGCCTGCATGGAAAGATCAGGCCCGTCTCTTTTCCCACTTGTCCCGCTGACAGATAAACTATTTAAAAAAAAAATCACTTGTTCTGCTCTCTGCAGTGAGAAAAACAGGCTAAAGTTAAAAAAATATTCTCAGGCTTGTTCATCCAGCCTGGGAGAGGAAAGGGAGATCTTGTTGTTGTCTTCCTCATTTTAGTCAAAGGATTGAGATTTGGGTGGGACAGAAAGGGTGACTTACTGGATGAACTAGTTGACACAGTATTGGTATATTTACTGTGATTAAAAAACCCGTGGCATCAAGGCATCTCAGAGTTCAGGCTGTGGGGCTATCAAATTGCAATGGAGATGTTCTGGTTTGGGCTAGAACCCGGGTTCTGTGACCCACATGATACTATGAGTGGCCAATGTTCTGCTTGGTTCCAAGAAAAGTTACCTGAATAGGGGCAAGGTAATTTTTCCAGTTCCCCAGAATGAGATCCACTAAGGTATCAGCTAATGCCCCCCAATTGGTGCTGCCCTAGACTGATAGAGTTAAGCTGAGTCATACCACATTTAAATGTGCAGACCTTAATGAGTAAACATCCAGAACATTTGTTGACCTTAAGATAGGAGAGTCTAAATATTCGAAGTGACATAGATGCACTTGGAAATGCCCCATGGTGGGAGTTAGTATATATTATTGGGGGAACATCTGCGGGTATGCATGATATTAATGGGCTTTGTAAGTGTGCAGGCCATACTAGTAGTTGTGCTAATTGCATTGATTTGGAAGGTTAATGATTTTGGTTAGGCAGTTGGGAATGAGAAGAGATGTATATTAAATATAGGCTTCAATTAAGCCTTAGGATTCTAAAGCTTCACGGTGGGGAACATTGGGAGCAAAGGGGCATGTTTAGGCCTGATAGAAGCCTGCTGTGGATATTAAGTCTGTTCTGATAACATTTAACAGCATAGGTGTAAGAAGAACTGTGTGTGTGTAAGAAATTGCAGAGTAATCATGTATTTGAAAAGAAAAGATAAAGTAACTAAAAAGCTAGAAAAGACTGGTTTGAACTAAAACTAAACCTGTACTGACAGGGGAGGAGAGTTAACATGGAAATAAGAAGCTAATACATGATGTATAAGGAAAGATAACAAGTTATAAATAAGTTTGTGTAACAAAAGGAGGGTGAAGTAAGTAATTGATCGCTACTTGCTGAGTGTTTTGCCTTAATAGTTGTTAGACCCATCTGTTAAGTGAACCGCAATCCTACGCCATCCCTCTCGGATCATCCGAGTCTGGGTTCCAGCCTGAGCCCAAATGTCTACACTGCAATTTTATAACACCGCAGCCCCAGCAAGCTGACCTGGGCCAGCTGTAACTGTGCTGTGGGTCTTTCATCGCAGTGTAGACAGACCTTTTTTCAGTGTCTAGAAATTGACTGCAAAGGCTCTAATTTTCCTGACTTTTTAGCTAAGAGAGAACCACTAAACAGGAAAAACCATAGGCGCAAATGTTCCTTCCCCAAGCCAGAATCACTCAAAGATTATAATATTTCTGAATGGAAATACCTTAAATCAATTGGCTATATTCAACATTGTAAATAGTTCAAAAGACTAGATGTCCCTAAATCTGTACCAATCCTACATGTAGATGTTTTGGTTTAATCTATAAAGGAAAATTATAATCCCAGTGGAGGGCGCCATTGCACTTTGAGAGACAGTGGATAAATAACTGGAGCATTCCCTTAATAAGATCAATCATTCTTAATGAGCCTCTCAGACATTAGAGCAAAAAAGAGTGAGGTTATCCTATGCTTTTGATGTTGAGAAAAAGATGGCTAACTCCGTGCACTATGTGAAAATTCATACTATTGAATTTGTACAGGTATTTTAACATTTCTCTGACTATATTAGAATTGCACATTTGTTTCACTTACTGAGATTTCTACTATTTTTTATGATGATTTCCCTGTGCTGTAGCATATCTAATGCCATATCATATTGCTTATTTCCGTTTGCTTTGCAAAATATGACCAGAATGTACATGTTATTGATTGCTACACATTTCCTTGTTTTGCTTGAAATATTCTTGATGCTTTGGAAAAATATCACTTTAAAAAAAAAAAAAAAAACAGCAGATCAGCAAACTGAATTATTATGTTTATATTTGCAGCCCAAAGGAGCACTGGAAAATGCATTAAAAGGACATGCAAACAGTATTCGAATGATTCATAACCAACAAGTTGTTCCACTGGAGCAAGCTATGGTAAAATTATTTAAAAGTGTTGTACTATGAACACATAGTTACATTAAAAATATAGATATATATTACAAAACTACTGATTAGAAAATCAGCAAATTACAGTGCAGCTAAGGACTTTTTTCTTTTGTGCAAATTCCATATTAGGTTTAGTTTTATGTATTGTATATTTCCAAAATATGCACATCTATATTTGTATCTAAATACAGGTTTTATATATATATTTTATGTAATTAAAACAGTAGTCAGATAAATTTTTAACCAATTTCATTACCGTTGTTGTTAGTATTATATAATATTGTGAAAACCAAACTTTTCTTTGACCCTTTGTTTTCCACTTTTACATGTACAATTTTATAGAAATACAGTAAGACAGGGAGAAAAAAACTTCCACAAGTTCTAACTTTGCATCATTTATTTTCCATTTTTTGCACTACATTCAGGTTGGCCAAAGAAGATAGTTATAATTTTCACATTTGTTTAATAGTTTAGTTTTACTTTCTGGGTTTGGTACTGTTGGAAATCCCACAGAGTAATGTTTACAGCCAAAGAAAAATCTTCTTCCTTGACCTTTCAAAGGATATGGAAATGTTTCTTCTAACAGGTTTCGCCAGGCACCCTTTTCTTTAATAAAAATAAAAAAAGCAAGCTCAAAGCACAACTCCGCCAGATATCAGTTTTTCTCTGTATATTCTGCTTAAATTTTTCAGCTTATACTATTTTAGTGTCTGAGGGCCCAGGTCTGTTAGGTGATGAACATCTCCTGGAAAGTGCTGAGGAACTGTCTGAAATCACTGGGAATCTAGGAGGTCAACATCTTCCAAGGGGCTTTCAGTACCTCACAGGACTGGGCCTTAATTTAGCAGTTCATACATATATTTCCATACAGAACTATATTTGTCCCTGTGTTCCTCTTATAGAGAAGTATTAGGTCCTCTGTTTCATTCTGCTCATCCTTCACTGTTTCTCTTCTAATTAACTCTTAATTATTCTCATCTTTTTTTCTTTTTCCAAAACTGACTGTCAAGAAATATGTAAAAGCTAGGGTAAGTGATTTTCCTTTCCAGAACTGTAAAATAATATACTGTGCACAATGAGCTTTAATTTTAACTATTCTCCTTTACCCCCCAAATAAATGATATCCAGCCTTATTGCTGCAAACTTTAGTTATATTTGAAGTCTTCTAGCACACAGTGTGGCTGCTCTGTGCTTTAAGAAAAATATTGTTTCATTCTGAGAGTCTCTTACACACACTGGCTACTAGTTTCATTAATAGGTAATCAGTTCTTAGCTAATGCAACTAGTTTGCATCTGTTAATATTAATGTGTTTGAAATATATTATTGGTTCTGATTTATCTAGGTGACTTGTTCTTATAGACCTACATTGTATTAAAGCAAGAGGATTCTTTCTTATGTAAAATCTTTTTTTTTTTTTTTTTTTTTTTTAAACCAGAGCACTTTAAATCAGAGCATTAGATTACTGCAGAGGACATCATCTGAATTTATGGTAGGTTACTCTTTCTGGCAATAAGAACATATTTTATTTTTTTACTTTAAATGTACCCTTCCACAAGCATACAGGACATAACATTTGCAACATTTTTATTTTGCTAACTTTTTGGGGGCAGGAAGAGAGTGTAATACTTAGAGCTGGGGACCAGGGATGGAATCCACGAAGGTACTTGAGCAACTAAGTCACATTTTTAGGCACCACTGTGATCCATAAAACTCCTGCTTGCCTGACACCCAATCCTGTAGGTACCTAAACTCACGTGGCTCCCAAATTTTTACCTCTGGGCATGTGCACTGCAGCCTCACTGTAGGAGTCCGGACAGCTGTCTCTCACTTAAGCCTCAGAGCAGTTCACAAGCCCAGAAAAACAGGCATTAGGCTGCCTGTGTCATGTGTGAGGCCCGTCTGGTAGATCGCCTCTGAGACCCTTCTGGTGAGTTCACACAAAACCGTGTGGAGGAGGAGGAGACCTCCCTCAGAACATTTAAACCAGTGGTTAGGGAACTCACCTGGGATATAGGAGACACCCCCCCCCCCCCCCGCTTCAAGTTCCCCCTTCACCTTCTTCTCAGGTGAGTGCCCTAGCCACTAGGCTATTGTGATGGTGGTGCTCCCTCAGTCTCTCATTAAACAACCGAATAATTAAATATTAACTGGAGCAGTAAAGGAGTTGTTTTGTTTTGGGCTCCACATGCAACTTAGGCAGCCAAAACACCTGTCTTCCCCCGGTTCATGGATTGCCAGCAGAGATAGGCACCAGGCTTACCACTCACCATCTGGCTGGCACCTCCCCTGGGCTAGCTTAGTTAATACCCTGACTAGTGCACTGGCTTTGTGGATCACAGTCTAATGCACCTATGGCTCCCCATGCGTTGTGTAGGGAGCCAAGGGGTCTAACTCAGGCTTTGTGTATCAGTGTTGTTCCTGTGAATTCTGTTTTTTTTCTAGGCACCTAAATAGTTAGGCATTGTGACGCTCAGTGTTGTAATGTCCAAGTCCCTTTGCAGGTCTGAGTCTGAACCAAGGAGTCTGAAGCTCTGGGCGCTATTCTACAGAGCTCTAGGTGCCTTGGTTTCCTCATCTCTCTCATTTCCCCTTGTAAAGCACTTGATGTGCAAAGTTTCATTGATTTTATTGTTAATCTAGGTAGTTACAGTGCCCAGGAAGCAGCCACAAATCAAAAGACGCTTTGTGGCTATTTTTTAAACAGGCCATTGGAAAGTTTTAATTCTCACTTAGTAAAATAATTTCAGTACAATTTTACATGCTGTGGTTTTCCTGTTACTCAGCAGCTTGCTTTTACTCTGTCATTGAGGTAGGATTGCCTTACCTGTCCGTATGTAAAAAATAAAATAAAATTAGCCCACACGTATGCTTAATGAAATGAGCTCCACTGTCTTGTTAATGCTGGATGTCTCTTCCTCTGGCACAGTGTGTCCACCTTGTCCCCTTACTCACTCTTGCAATCTCGGCCAAACTGCAGGAAGCTTGAGCTTGACAGGGCTTCCCTAAGGCAGCCCACCTGCTTTCCTTCTCCATAGCAGCTAGTGCTTGCACAGCCAAGAGAGCAGCTGCCTTTATGCTCTGCTAGTCTCATGAGACTCAGCAACAGGGTGGAGAGTCCTTCTGGCAGCAGCTTTCCCTGTTACCACCAGCCTCTCTTGGCTCCTGTAGCAACAGTCCAGCCCCAGTAGCGCTAGTGCAGTTATGTCACCTTACCTGCTTCAGTTCTTCTTGCCACTTCTACACCCATGCATGGCAGCAAACCAGCTGCAGGAAATCCATTCAGAACTTGTATGTCCTGGACCTAGATGGGCAGGTAAGAGGGGCTGGTGAGAACGTGAGGTTGTTGTGGGGAAGGAACAGAAGGTTAGAAGCTTTTCTTAAATTCACCTACAGCATAAGGCTGTGAGTACATCATCCTTTCTGTGTATTGGGGAGCTATTGAGATTTTTTTATAATGAAAAGCTGTCAGGTTTAAAAAAAAAAAAAAAGGGGGGGGGGGGGCAAAATGTTTTAAGGACATTAACAGTCTACATTGTAGTCCACAGCTGAGAGATTGTTTGACCCTGTGCTTCCCTTCCACATGCATACTTCTGCCATGATACAGGGTGTGAAATTATTTTCTGAGGCAAGACTTTGCTTATCTTTACCTATATAGTGCATGGCTGTTATTGTGGGGATCCAGGTGGTGACGGAATGACCCAGGAGATGAGAGAATCCCTACTCATAAGGGAAGGAAAGAAAAGAAGGGTAACCTGTTCTAGAAGTACGAAAGAGAGTACAGCAAATTGCCTGCCTCTGGCAGTGGTGAGGGGGTCCATGTTGGTATAGAATGAATCCTTGTGCCTTAGGGGTGCCAGGATATTGTGGACCCACTGTTGCACTCACCATATTGAGAGAAACATTTTTCTCGGGACAGTGATATTTGTTTATCTATAGAAAGGACTAAAAATACAATACCAGCAGTGTCGTCATAGCAACTTTGGAAAGGTCTTAGCTATCTTATGTATGGTCTGTTTTTCAGGTAAAAGTAAGAAATGTGCTTAGTGCTGTTGATGCTGCTCAGTTTCTCATAAGCAACGATGCGTCACTGGTTATCATCCAGGTAAACTTTCTTCTGTTCAAATTAGTTTAATGAATTTATGGTGCAGTAGAGGTTTTATGTGAGGGATTGGTTGTTTGTTTATTTTTATTTTTTTAGGAAACCAAAAAGTACATGGATATGATAATAGGCTACTTCGAGCAATATGTTGAGTGGGTCAAGGAGTCGGTAAGTGCATTTACTACATTGAGGGAATTACCATAAAATACGACACAGCGTGTAAAGAATCTAAAAATGAAAGACTTATTCTGTTTAAAGTGTTTTTTATCATGTGTGTTCAGAATGGGGGAAAAGGGTAAACTGTTAGTGTGTTTACTATAAATGGAGTTTCATTATATTTAAAGTAGAATGGAAGCAATGAGTTGTTTCAGTGCATAGCAGTGTGCAAAATGCAGTTCTAATTACAGTGATGTTTCTCTAGGGTGCAAGTGGCCGAGATACCATTTGTACTTTTCTTGCACTGAGCCTGACTTTGTTTTATATTTTTGCTCACCCTTTTCTTAAAGAAAGGAAAAATAAATGCATAATTCTGTTGAGCAAAATAAGTTAATTCTTCAGGTGTGATTTGCACTCTGAGGATAGAATATATTGCAGGAATTTGCTTAGGGAGGGGGGAACACGCCCTTGGTAAATGACACATAAAGCTTGTACCGGGTATTGCAGGGTTTGGTTGTTTTTTTTAATGAATGACTTGAACAGTATTTTTAATCTTTGTAGATTACCATGGAGGTAGCCGCATGCAAGCCTATTGCCAACGTGATAGACACTGCAGTAGATATATTTTTATGCAGCTATGTAATTGATTCTGTGGTAAGAAATAATTCCCATTTTTCAAAACTAGGGCCTTAAATGAGGAATTCTTGCTTGTACTTCCACCAAACTGTGAACATAACTCTTTGCATTTCATCCTTTGACTAAAATGTTCTGATGAGGGAGCTTGTCTAAATCTGAGATTGGCCAAGGAGGAAGTGTTCTGATCTGGATTAGATTTAGTTAAAAGTATGGAGCTCAGGTCTGAAACCACTCCAAGGCTGGAGTTTCAATACATTCCCATGAGATTTTGTCCCATAATCACAGAAATCCTGCAAAATCCACTGTTCTTGTGAGATTTTGCCATCTTGAATATGAAAAGAGACCGATTCTCATTCTGGATCTGAACTTGAATCGGAACGGTTTTGGAGGAGGTTCTGTTTTGGGGAGTTGAACTCCCGTGAAATTCAAAGGGGAGCAGATCTGACATTCCAGCTTTGACCCATCTCTGCTCTGAGAATATAAGAATAATGAAAGTACTGAGGAAAAAATGTCCACAAACATCCTTGCTGGAATCTAGAAAATGTGAATGAGGAAAAGGAACTTTTTTCAGGTGGCGTGCAGAAAACAAATCTTGATTCATTCATGTACAGAGGAGAGCTTCATTATGGCTGGTAGTACCATGAGGTGCTATTTGGCATTTTCTCATCTCTCAGAGGATGAAAAGTTGGCTGTGTGTATTAAAAGAAACCACACATCTGTAAACCACCTAAAACTTCTCCCACCAATTCTTTCTTTTCCTCAATCAGTCCGAACCAAGCAATAATCAGAACTCGTATACAAGAACCACCTCTAATTTTCTGAAATCGAGTCTGAAGTGCCCTAATCCTACTAACACTAAATCCTGAAACCTGCTGTCCTGCCAGAGCCAAGTCAAAATCACCTAGCACCACAAAGGAACTGCAGAACCTCTCTTCCTTCCATCCTGCAGAAACTGAATAGGAAAAATACCACTCACCATTTCAGTTAGCTGTGGATGGGTCAAAATCTTACATGATGAAAGATCCCAGCTGGGCCCACATGCAAGTCAAAACTGCCTCCAGCCCATAGGAATCAGGTTTAAAATACCATTTTAACAGCTGGAGCCTGCTAATCTTTGCACTAATGAAATTACTGTCACAGTCGTGAACTGCAGCTGTCAAGTCAGAAACTACCTCTCAGGTGCTGAAAATTCAGCTTGCCACAGGGAGCGTGAATAAGGCTACTACTGTTAAATATCAAGGCAGGAAAAAAACATGGTTCATCTCTAGGGACACAGTATCTTCCAACTTGGAGTTGGTTGGTTGAGTAGTAATGTTCTGCTGATGGCACAACAACTAATAATTCATGGCTACCTCTCATTACAGGGTCCTGCAATGTCCTGGACCATGCCAGTGACTTCAGCTGTATGCTTTCAGAAACAACATAATTGACAATCAAGTAGTAATGAGGGCAGCAACTTTAGCTACTAAATAAAAGTCAATTTACAACTCAAGACTCTAAGGGGGGTCAGTTCTAAGAAATAATATGAGAAGAAACTAGCAGTGGTTTAAAACGCTGATACAGTATTTTATTGAATGTCATTTTCTTGATTTTTGTCTTCTAGAATACCTTCTGGTTTGGTTTGGGAGGCTGTTCAATATTTTTAATTCCTGCAATAATTTGTGCTATAAAACTATCCAAATACTATCGTAGAATGGATACAGAGGATGTGTATGATGAGTAAGTATATAATCTTAAATAGGCTAAAAAGAAAGTGGACACGAATACTTTCCTGCATAACACAGTATTTTACATGAAATATATGGTGCATTGTTTAAACCTTCACTATTGGCAAAATGAGTACCACAGTATCTTCTGAAAGAGTACAGGTATGGGCCCTGATACGTCAATATGTGCCACGTAGGTGGACTTCCATATCGTACATTGATTCAGTGGGGCTCTGTACAGGTGTAGAAGGGTCTGCCTATGAGAAGCTCTTTGCAGGTTAAGGGCTTTAGAACTTCTTACACCTTTATTTAAAAATATTCCCAATTTCGGGTAGATCATCTTTGCTCAATTATAGCATTAAGATAACTTGTACCTGCTTTGTAGTTTCCTTGTGTTAATTCTTTCCTTCTTTTGCTCAATATCCTGATTATCCCTAACCAGTCTTTCCTTTTCACTTGCAGTTCCTCTGTCTCAGGGACTTGGCATTTTACTTTATGATAACTGTTTTTACTTATTTTCATTTTGACTATTTTTTCCTATTTATTTTAGCTGTTGTTCAGTAAACCTGTGCACTTCGTTTTTTTCAGATCATTTTATTTCACACTGGTCAATTTACATTGTACATTCACAAATGAATAGAGCAGCAGCAAGACGTACTGCTAAGACAAATGTTCACTTACTAGTATGTTTTAAGTTGATTGCTTCTCCTTTTTTTATATTTTTTAGTGTTGAAACTATACCCATGAAAAAGTAAGATACTTTTACTGATATTTGTTAAAATTATTTTACTAAGGAGTGAGGGTTTATATTTTAAAAGTTTTTAAAAGAATTACAAATGTATTTTGGTTTAATTACATTTTATAATGTTAGGGTACAACTGAACACAAATATCTCCATTAAATAATTGAAAATTGGAGCATGCTAAAATAAGACTTCATAGAAGTATTTGATATTATACAGTATCAGTATGGTTGAAAATTAAAGAATATTGTCTACTGAACAGACCCAACTTATTTTTACATACAATACCATCATCCATTTACATGTCTTTGTAGCCATTTTGTACATATTGCATCTTATAGTTAACATAGTCTTTTTTGGTGTATTTATTTTGTTACAGTATGGAAAATGGTAATAATGGTTATCATAAAGAGCATTTATATGGTATACACAATCCTGTTATGACAAGGTAAACCAAGTCTGAAACTGCATGCCTTCACGTTTCCTTGTTTAGCGTACTATGCTAATTAGCTATCCAATTTTCTGCATGTTTTAAAGTGAATAGTGTGGAAGCAGAGAGTTATTCTCCGACAATAGTTTAATTTTCTATTTGCTTTTTGCATGGTTGCTCACTATAACAAGTACTGTATGTTTAATTTTTTTGAATATGCCTACATAGCCATAGATATTGTAATAGTATCCAATCATTTAACTATGGAATTTTGTAAGCTTAAAAGCCACATAATTCCATATTACTTCTCTGATATGGTGGCCCTAAAATGGTAAAGTTATTAAAGTACTCTGTATAGAAATTAAAAGGCTGTGGGGTGCATGTTCACTTTTTCCTGGTTTTTTTTTCCTTCATGCTTATAAAAAGGTCTGTAGGACCAATTATAAATTGATACCTAATAAATGCCACTTTGACTGTAACCTGGGGCATTAATAGATGATTCCTTTTTAAATTCTAGTTTGGTTTTTAGAATTTTTTTCATGCGAATGCATAGAAGTAGGCTACATAGAACAAGCAGGACTAGAGATTTGAAAGATAAGAAACAAAAAAATCTCATATTTTACAAAAGCAATGAGTAGCTACAGTAACCTCTCAAATTAACGTAATGTTTAATTGCTCCAACCTGTGCCTTTGGTGCAGCTCTTTAAACATCTGAAGAAAGGCAAAGTTTGCTATGTGCAGGCTGCAAGTGGGCCAGGGGGATGGAAGGGGTAGCGGGGAAGATGGATGTTACTGCACCTCTGAAATTAGTCTAATCCTATATGACCAAATAGTTAAGTCACAAGTCTGGAAGATGGGAGTTGCGTGGTCTTCTCCTGTCTCTGCGGCTCACTTGCTATGAGACACTGGCAAGTCACTTAACCTCAGTGCCTTGGATTCCCATTCCATAAACCTGGGATGATGCAATCCACCTCACAGGACTGTAGTGAGATTTCAGTAGGCTTTGTAACATACTTCTGAGTTCCTTGAATGAGAAGCTATATAAATAATTCACAAAGATAAGGAATAGTGAGCCACATAACTTTTTTTTTTATATAGAACACATTTAGATTGAATGTTTGGTAGAGAATTAATTTTTATTGCTCTCTGGGTCATGGATGGGGTGTTCTATGTTGATGGGGCTTGAAGTCGAAATTTTTGACAGCCCTCAGGGCCGTATCAGTTGAGTAAAAGTCTATTTTGCATTGATTATTTTATTAACCAAGTATCTTCCCTATGCTTCCTTTAGGAGGAAGTATTTCATAACAGTGGTATTAGTTAGGGTGACCAGATAGCAACTGTGAAAAATCAGGACGGGGTGGGGGCTAATAGGCGCCTATATAAGAAAAAGTCCCAAAAAACGGGACTGTCCCGATAAAAACGGGACATCTGGTCACCCTAGTATTAGTGGTGTTATAATGTTCATTATTTTGGCATAGCCTATATAACACTGTAGGCTTTTGGGACTCCTTAAATTAATCTATAAGGTATTTGACTCCAGAGTCAACTCCACTGGCACATCAGAGAACTTCCACATTAAAGACTTTTTTGTTATTTTCCGTAAGAGGGAACCAATAATCGTCCAGACTTTAGAGTCACTTTCTGATCTTTGGACTTTTTTAACATTGATTTTCAATGTTCTTGAGCTGTATGGCACATTATTTGTGTGGTATTTCAAAAAAAATTTTATAAGGAAATCCTTGTTCAATGGCTGAATATACAAGATATTTGGAAATAAGCCAAAAATCATTAACATAAAAAATACTCTGTTAAATGAAAGCACACTAGCTTTCCACATGGACACAAACATATTAAGGACTAGATTCTGATTTCAGTTGTCCTACTGTCAGTGAACTTTCTCTGGATTGCCCTTCTCCCTGTCCCCTCCCCCCCATAACTAACATTAGAATTTACTCTAAACTGCTGCTTCTTTTTGATGATTTCATACCTGAGACACAGTTTGGAAAAACTGGATCAGGGCTACCACAATCCAGGGATACCACTCTAGTAGATTCTTGTTTTCTGTTCTTAACTGCACCATTTTCATGTTTTCTGCTACCCTACTTTTTCTCAGTTCCTACAGATCTTTTTAGTTGGCTGTAAGTATTTGTAGCATCTTTTGAGTGAGATTGTTAGCAGTGAAACCATATCCTTTTAAAGTGACAGGAATAGGAAGCCTCCCCTTTTGCACCTGCAGTGTTATGGATGCAAGTAATTGCAGGTTGCAGTTGCATTTAGAAATCTACCTGATTATTTTCCCCCGATCAGGTAGTTAGAGAGATAAATAAAAATCAAATGCATCTATAGTTATTTGTGAGAGCAAAATGGGAGGTTGGGTTAAGACCTTTTCTAACTCAGGTCTATGGTGTTTGATTATCTGAGCATTTCCTTCCACCCCAAAACAAGTCTTAAAAATAAATTAAACCAATTTTCTCTAATTAAAAACTTCAATAACTGGCAAGAAGACTCAGGACTTATTTATATAGCACTAATAGGTTTCAGACCCAGGGATAACTGGTCACACTATTGACAGCTGACAGTGCCATGCACTGTAGTTATGAAGTCAGTTTATTCAGTTCTTTTGTTAGCAACAGAAAAATATATTTCTGTGTTCTCTTTAGCTCTGTGGAACAGTGGTAGCCAATACTGGAAACATCAGGGGTAAGTAATGAGCTTTTAAAATTTATTTCAGCACATCCTCCCATTTTAAAATCTGCTTCTTAAAATGTAAAAGAACAAAGGCTTGTACACTTATAATAGCATGATTGTTGGTAAGGTAAAGAAGTTTATCTGTTGACACACCCATGACTTTCACATGAAGACCATGTATTTATAGTGTTCTATCTAAATTATATTGCTACCTTAATCAATTTTTTACTGATTCTTTTTCTTGTGATCTATTTTCAGCCTATAGAAATGAGGCTCAAGATTCTTCTACAGGAAACATGAAATTCTTCCAACCACACTGGGATCTGAATTCACCATCCAAATCCCATGCCACTTGTTCTATGTGGCTTGTACAGTAAATCAGTCTTGAATCAAGAAAACAGTGTTTAATGTTATGTCATTAACTATTGTACAAAATACCAGAGCACTTCCTCTTGTTCACTACTGTTTAAGACTTGAACTATAGTGGTTTCTGTTTTTTACTTTTTTTACACTGGGGTTTCTATTTCACATCACAGTACGTATATTAATGTGGCTTACACAGATTTTGCTTAAAATTAACTGCCCTACCATGATTACTCAAGTTCTTACCTTACCGTTTTGTTGGGAATGTGTTAAATACAGTATATACACATTTGCATAAATAATACATTTTGTATACAGAGTCTCTTGTATATACATTTTCTTAAAGCTTAAAAGTGTTTTAGCTAAATTTTTGATATTGTATAATGTACTTCACAGAGGAATTTATCAGCATGTTCAGTGTTGACTTTTGGTGCTCTTGGACGACCACTTTGGACTGAACTTTAAATGTACAGGATATGCAGTATCTCCTGTCTCTGAAAAATTAATTCAGTTGAAGGTTTTTCTCCCTTTTTTTGAGTTACTTAAAAATCATCATGTATTAAGTATTAGATCTAAAAGGGTATTTGCAGACAGACTCATTTAAAATTACAACTTTTATGTATGTGGCAGGGTATGGAGCTCCCTGGAGTTTGAGTGATGCTCTAATTAGACCATGAGAGATGTCATAAAGTTGGTAATTTTTAGAATACTTCATCTCCAGACCAAGTTCCTAATAAATGTCAGTGGTTCTCTAAACAGGCAGTGGTTATTTTTGCTAACTAATTTTTAAATTAAACTTTCTACACAGGAATTTGAACACTTTTAGAAGGTTGTTTTACATCACTGTAGTTTAGTGTATTGCCTTGAATTTAGACATGGCAGTTGTGCTGCTGGATTATGAGACATCGTAAATCCGCTTAAAGGACTGTAAAGGTCTACACTACAAAAATAAAGCACAGGGGATAGGAAAGATGGAAGAATTGGGTATCTTGAACTGAAGAGCAAACTGATTATATACCAATATTAACTATGTTTCCAGAAAGGTTCATTTGGCTTAAAATAACGATAATTCCAAAAACCTTTGAAAACATAAAACAAAACAAAACTGAACAGCAATACCAGTTTTATGTGGAATAACATTGTACGTTTTTCACTCTTTGGTCAGAAATGGAAATGTTTCGATGTGATAATATGTAGCGTGCGTGTGCGTGTGCGTGTTCAGAATTGTAGAATTTAAAAAGTTTATTTTTTAATTTGAGAAAAATTTCCCAATCCATTTAAATAAACAAAAACTTGGTTAAGTAATCTCTATTTGATTCATAAATCACTATTTTATTTCATTTTAAGTGTGTTTGAGAAGTGTAGGAGGCACACTGGGTTAAGATATGGGCTAAGATCACATTGGAAAATGGGTTTTGTCCTCCTTACAAAAACTGATGTACTGTTGGACTTCATTGACAATATTGGCTCCAAGCAAGATGAGAAATCCAGAAATAGAATGAGAGGTATTGGATTACATTGATGAACCTGTGTGGGGAAGCTCATAAACCCCCTGGCCACACTGGGTATGTCTACACAGCAAAGAAAAACCCACTGCTGGCCCATGCCAGCTGACTTGGGCTGCAGGGCTGTTTCATTGCTGTGTAAACTTCTGGGCTCAGGCTGAAGCCCGGGCTCTGGGATCCTGCGTGGTGGGAGGATCCCAAAACTCGGCCTCCGGCCTAAATCGACACAGCAATGAAGCAGCCCAAGACCTGTGAGCCCAAGTCGGCTGGCACGGGCCAGTCATGGGGTTTTCTTTGCTATGTAGACATACCCAGTGTGTCCTAAACTCTTTCCTTAGTTAAGGAATGTGCTGTTGATTTTCCACAGTATTCCATGTTTCCAGTATTGGCACAATGAAATATAAAAGCCACATGCATGCCAGTGCACATCCACAAAAAACATAAGGGTACCACAAATCCATTTTTATTAATTGAATAATTTTTAATCTTCTAGACAAAACCTCATAGGTTTGATTTGGCTGACCTTCTTGTGACTACTTCCATGTGGTCATACAATATCTGGCATAAAGACAGCTATAAAATAGCGGGAGAGTGGAAAATATCTGTTAAAATCAAAGCTGATGTGTGCATTTTGGGTAGGAATGTGCTTTTAAGTTATACAACTATCGTGCTCTATTTAGCTGCAAGATGCGTCTTGTTACCTTCTTGGGAGTTCACAGGTTATTTGACATTCCCTTGAGCTATAAATTATAGGCATATGCTTACACTAGGGTGGTTTATTTAAAAAAAAAAAAAATACAGGCCACCTCGAGAGAGAGAGAGACTTCTTTGTGCACGAAACCTTTAAATTGTGAGCAGACAGTTGCTTGTTTCTTTTGCTTTTTTGGACTGAGTTGCTTCAGGATCTTAGTCTGTGTTTCACCATGAAGACTGTCATCCTTCTTCTAATGATGGTCTGTTGCATGGGAGGATTGGGACAGAAACAGACACAAAAGAAAAGGAGCAATGGTGAAGAAATCCATTTTCAGACTAAAGTCAAAGACGCTTGCACAATGAACATGAGTGGTAATGGGGAAATGAAACTCAGAATTGAATGCAAAAACCAAGGAAAGTCTTACTGGTGTGAATATACTGGCAAACCATCAATTTGTCGTCCTTTCAATAACAACCCAAAGGTTTATTGGAACCAGATTGCCCTTGAACTTAGAAAACTCCCAAACGCTTGCCAGTCCACCCTAGTGCTGAAGCCCAGCATGTGCCAAAAGGCTCCCACAGATGCTCACATGAAGCAAGTAGCTTCCAGCATGAAGCCAAACCAGAATCCTAGCCAGCAAGCAGATACAGCCAATCAGGGGAAATCAATCCAGAAACCCTCAGCTTCTCTAAAGCAAGTTAAAGAAACCCAGGTAGGGAAAAGCTCTGCCAAAAAAGCAGGGAGACCTAAACCATCTACACTACCTCTTGTAAAACCAACACAGCGCGGACAAGGGTCTGAAAATGATACCGAAGTAATGAAGTTGGCACGAGAGCACTGCTGGGAATCACTGCACACTTTCTGCTCCTACATCATCAGCATCTTTAAAGGTTAAGAATTGCTTCAGGTAAAGCTCCCTCTTCAATAATATACAGCCATAACAGAATCTCTTCAAGTCGTTTTTTTTTTTTTTTTTTTAAATTAAGCTCAGAGCTCTTTAAAGGATATAGATAGGGGTAGTATATTGTGTAATTAATTCAGAAACTATCAGATAGGAAGAATTTGTTCACCTTGAAGATTTAAACTCGTTGACTGTTAAGTGATTTAGGGCCTAATCCCATGAGGTGTTGAACAGCATAATCTCCCATTTGAAGTCAATAGGAGTCAGGGGACCCTAGTACCCCTCAAGAATGGGCCTTTAGTAAGAATTAAAACAGAGTGCCTGCTGTCTTAGTTAATAATAAATAGTACTATTTTCCGAATTACTTTCCCGTATACTTCTGTGTGTGATACAATTCTTAACCCAGAAGCTCATCAATTCCACTTGTATAAACTGGATTTATTTTTCCCCCAAAATGCATGCTGCTTTGATTAAAAAATTATGCCATCTGATTAGTTTAAATGTATTGCATGCATCTAAAAGCACAATTTAGAGAAAGAGACATTCAAATTCTGAGAACACAAGGTTAACCAAAACTACTCATTAATATTAACTTTTAAACTATTTTATGGAGTTTAGAAAAGTTACTTAATTTACATACATAAACCAAAACAGACAATTCTTTGAATATTTCTCATGGAAATGAGAGGTGATTACATGCTAAATCTTTGCTGCTATAGTTTGGGCGTAAAGACAAAGCCGTCACAGAAGTAATCAGAGTTGTACCACTTACATTTTACCTTAGAGACTACCAACAGCTGGCTACAAAACCTGACAAACTTTCCACAGGAATGGAAATGTGTACAGCCGGAGACAGAAAGTTAGTTAATTTTAGGTGTGCTTAGACTGCTGAAGATCCCAACTGTGCTTAATAAGGCAAATTGCTAAATGACTAATTTTTATTTTCTTTTTTTATTTTGCAGAACAAATTTCTTACAGCTGAAGAGTTCCCTACTGGAGTTTCTGTTTAATACTCTTTTAGACTAAGTTTCAAAATGGTACCATAGCTATAAATCTTGTAGTTACTTTTTTTCCTTTGCACTTCTAAAATTAAACCATTTTAACAAGTTTTCAAGGCAATCACCAAAGATGCATGAAATTGGAATGATTGTACTGAAATTATTAAGATAAATTCTCCTAGATAAATTCTTTGATTCTTCTAGGTATAGATATAATATATAGGAACATGACTGCATTTAATCTGAGATGCCAGGTTAACTTGGTTTTAAAGTGCTGTACTTTGCTACATTTTACTATTTGTGCAACTTTATTTTAATGAGCATTTATAGAGAGATGAAAGCTGTAAATAATGCTCCAGTTTATGCAACCAATAAAAGAATGATTTTTGAAAATGTCCTTGTGTGTTTTGCTGCAATCTGTGTCTAAACAGTGATTTACATAATATCAATGCCAGTGTCTGAGGACTGGGTTAGATATCTGGGGAGGAGGAAACCACAGATCTCAGAATGAGGTGGCAAGTGCTTGCCCATGCTATGATGCTGAGAAACTTCAGTTGCAAAAACTGAATGGAAAAATTAAAGTATAAATATAGTCCAAAATAGAATATAAAACAGAGGCAGCCCACAGAATGATGCTTTTTTTTTTTTTTAATTCATTGCTATTATGAACATGTAATGAATAATCTTCACTTGTTCTTGACTCCAAATGCTGAACTTGCAGGAAGGATTTGGAAAGGGATAATGGAATATTCAGCTTCTCGCAAACGTACAGGTCTGTGCACTTGCAAAATTACACATTACTTCCACGCAAACATCAATGTCAAAAACCCAGCCAAATGCTGAAAGCATTAATTTGTCTTCATTTTCGGCTATTAGAATTTACAAAACACATTACTCTATTATTAGTCCTCTGAAATAGTTTTTAACAAGTACCCCACTTTGCCCTGGTCCCCTACGTGAGTCTGAGAGAGACAACTGGAAAAGCGGATAAGCTTTGTTTCATACCCGGATTCTGCAAATATTTAGCCTCTTGTGCAACTTTACCTGAGCACTTCCACAAATGTGTCTTATGCTGAAATGCTAACTAATGTTTCAGGGGAGAGTTTTGGAGAGAGAAAAACAAGTGACAAAATTGAGAGAGAATCCTTAATAGTACAGGATTAGTACAGTAGCAAGTACACAGAAGGAGGAAAATATTTGCCAAATAGTTTGATGTAAATGCATGTGCCAGATCTGAACTCTGATAAAACAGGTGCTCAAGGAAGCTTACATTTGATCTCCGTTATAAAGTTAACGTTGTAACTATCACCAGTAATTTCAGTTATCTTTCCTAGCTTTCTGCTTCCTGTGAGGGGCGTTCTGATATGTACCTCCAAACATGGGGAGAGGTGAATGCAGTTTTATATCCAATTCTCAAACTGTTTTATTGCCTATTACTCGGTGTTTGAGCCACCATACAGAGCAATCTTTTAGGAGAATAGACTTATAAATATATAAGTAAACTCTGGTAAGAAACAAAACATGATCTTTTAAAGAGAATTAGGCTGCAGTGTGTTTATCATATTTTAAAACTTTTTTTGGAGACTGCACAGGGCTGCTTGTACTCAAACAATATATACTCTCTAGAATAACTTCCATTTCTTCTCAAGTAATATTTAGACATAGCAGAACTATTCCAGGAATGTGTGTGAATTTTCCAACAAGCAAGGTGTTTGACACGAGTGATTCTGTATGTGAATATATGCAAATGTGGGGGTACAGGATGGGTGGAAGGGTCGAGAAATGAGGCCCAGGAAAAGGAGCAGAAGAACCTGAATGAATTGAAAGTTGTCAATTCTAAATAGCGGGACATCAGGGAACAGTTGCTCTGAAATGAATGGCAGTCTGGGAATGCCAACACTTTCCACAAGTGGTCTTCAAAAATGTGTATGTGTGTATATATATTAATATTATAGCTTTGCAACTTGAATTCTGCCCCCATCTCCCCAAGTTCCTGCTACCTGCAAAGTCAACGTTAATGTGTTTTCTTTAGCAAGGCAGGCATCCTTCCCTTTGTACAGTGTAAAATTTTACTTTAGCTTGCAGACTTAATGGCTGCAGGCACATTCTCAGGAAGCTTTCTTCCTGCGTGAATATGACATTGACCAACTGCAGAGCTGAAGTGTTAGTGTGCAGGACAATGAAAATGGATGGCTGTCCAGGTTACAAAAGAGCATTGGCAACTACTCTGAGAGGGTTGGCTGAGCAAGCACATCTTGAGAGGAGCTTAGATGCCATCATGATGCCAGTGTGAGAGTTGAGGGAAAGAGGAAAAGGAAGTGCTGGTCCCAGTAAGAAACTGCAAGTGGAAATCAGAGGGGACTCCATATAGTCTGCCTTTCAGATCCCAGCCAGCCAAAATGGGTGAAGAACCCATCACTGAATGTTAGAGGAGTCCAAATAAAAACTGAACTTTCAAATCAAAGAGGACTGCACAATCTTAGTTGGAATTATCATTATTTTTGGCACTGTATGAAACCTCTGGCTTCCTAAAACTTCACAGTTATGCTGGACATGATGGCCACTTGAAGCTTCAAAGAAGCAGTGAAATAGAGTTCTGGTCCAGCTGCTACCACCTGAGCTACAGGAGAGTCCCCTGCTCTGGAATAGAATTTTTGTTGTTCCTATGGAGCGTTCTAGACTTCATACGGCTATGTAAAAGCACCAACTTCTATCAATAAATTAAACAAATTAAGATGATAGGATCTATCTACTAAAAATTGGCCTGTGCCACAACAGCTTCATCCCTTTGTCTCCTCCCTCAACTCCACATAGAAGAAGTCTAAGTAAAAACAGATGAGTGAAGAGTGCCTTGAAGGGTCAACAAATCTAGCTTCTGTTGAAGTAGGAGGGAAAGTGAGCTCCGCGGCCAGGAGCCCTTCACAGAAGAAAACCCTGCTGCTAGCATGCTCCCAATTAAGCAAGTGGGCCTGTTAGTTTGAGTACTTCTATTGATAGCAGCTGCTATGGTGGTATGCTCAGAAGGCCTGATCCAAAGCCCATGGAAGTTCCAAGTAATTTCAATGGCTTTGGGATCTGATCTAGAGAGGTGGGGCTGTCCTACAAGGAGCTAGAAGCCCAAACTATATAGAGCTTTATAGGTCAAAGCGAACTGCATCTAGAAATCAACATGCAGCCAGTGCAGCTCATAAGTGTATTATGCTTGTGTGAAAACACTGATTAATAAGCAGTCTGCCAAATGCCACATGGCCTACAGTTTCCAGTTGGTCTGAAGATGTAGCCACATATAGGTCACAGTGCAGTCGTCTAGCTTTGTAGTGAAGGAGGCATGTAGAGCTCTAGCATGGTTTGCCACAGCAAGAAGAGGATGCAACTTGTTCTTGCCAAGTGCAAATGAATAAGTACTTTTGGGAATTGTAGCTATCCTCTTATCCAGAAGGAGCTGGGGGTTGATGACTCTCAGGCTACGAACCTTGTAATGGGGTGCAGATGAAATTTCCTTTTGGGTGGGGGGCTGTTTTCTTTCTTGCCCTCTCTGTCTGTAAGCAATCTCCACCTCTTTCTGATGGACTCTTAGCCACATCCACATTCCAATCTCCATGAGAACATTCCATTACCCTGAGAGGTTAGGAAGAGAGCTGGGTGTCATCAACTCACCAAAGAAACCGTAATGCTATTAAGCCTTCTCTCCCCCTGTATACATTGAACAGGAGGGAGGACAAGACAGGCCCCTACCACATGATCTGTGTGATGTAAAACAGTGTAGGGCCTGTGACACACATTTGAACACCTTGTTCTGAAAAACAGAGGGCACTTTGATACCAGGTGGTAGGCACCTTCAATCAGTTAGATTACATTAGGCAATGGTACGTGTACACAGCAGTCAGGTAATTATTATAATCTTGCTTTCAAACATTATAAAATTGGCTGTTAATTGGCCATGTTCCATTCTCTAATAGCATTATAATTGTATCAATTATAAATTTCCATTTAATTGCTTGTGTTTAAAACTGCAAATGCACAGTTATGAAACTAGCTACCATTTTGGTATAAAAGTGCCATTCATTCATGAAAGGAGCATTTCAAAACTGTTTGCTATAAGTTCAGTGCAGTTTGCAAGTACTCTGTGAATGAATGAACCCTCCTTTGTTTGTTTTAAGTTAACCTGTTGGTCCCCACACTAGACAGGGAAATCCACACAAGTGGAGATGCAGTCTCTTTATTTTCTTGGCAGACAACTGAAGAGTGCTGGGAACCAGGAAGACCTGAGTTCCAGACATAGTTTTCCCACTGACTCAGAGTTGTCAGGCAAGCTATGTGACCTTTGGGTGTCTCCTTATCTGTAAAATGAGGTTGGTAACAGTCTTACATGAGTGAGTGCCATGAAGACTTGCAGTATTTTGAAACGGTAAAGCACTCAATAAATGCCAACTATTTTTAAAAAGCACAATAAAATATCCAGAAAGGATATGTGTATTACACACGTAATTGAGAATGAAGTGGAGAAAATATGAGAGCGTTTAAAGATTCCACTTATTAAATATTGAATTCCTCTGTCAATCTGTGTGTATTCACAAAGAACTTGTTGGATCAGCTGTTTTATCCTGAATAGAGTAGGGGAGAGATTTTCTTCAATTTCACTTATCTCAGTGGTTCCATACTGTGCGGTTCTATGGACTCATTCATGTGATCTTGGGTGTTAATATCTATGTTTACAAAAGTCTCCTAATTTTGAATGCCTCCAATTTTGGTGCCTAATTTGACACAACCGGGGCCTGATTTTAAGAGGTACTGAGCATCTGTACATCCTAGTGAAGTCAGCAGGGCTTTCAGGTGCTGAGCACCACTGGAAATTAAGTCTTGGCTCTCTTAAATGGGGCATTCAAACACTGAGGCAATTCATACTCTCAAGCTAGGGCCTGCCAGTGCTTAGGCCCCTCATATTAAAATGCAGCTCAAGTGTATGCCTAGATAACATGTTATTGCTTCAAGCTGTTTTTCTGTTAAGCAGCCATTAAATTAGCTTGCCTATGCAATAGTGCACTTTGGTGATTTTTGAGAGACATGTTTAATTTTGTTCTTCTTGGTCACAGCCTTTTTCTGCTGATCAGGTTACAAGCTTGTGTTTTGTATGTCTAATTTTTCAACTGATATTATCGTTTCCAGTAAGGCATTTTTCCATCCGCAAAACATACCCTGAAACTAAGTGTGAGAAAGCGGGGTTGGGGAAAATGTTCCTTTCTGTCTCCAGTTGCTGCTGCTTTCTGTTTTCTTTCCAGTTGGTCTAGTCTGCACTACACAGGCTGTGTCAATACAGTATTCTAGTATAGCCCCCAAGTATAGATGCAATGTTTATGATGACATAAGGAGTTTTTCCACCAGTATAGTAACACTGTCTCCCTGAACAATATCAGCCATGCTGACAGAAGCACTCTTTTGTCAGGAGAGCTGCATCTACCCTGGAGGTGTTGCTGGCATAGCTATGTTGGCTAAGGAATGTGAGGTTTTTTCACAGCATAGCTACGGTGACAAAACTTTGTAGTTTAGACGTGCCTCTGTCATGCAGTTGCTTTTTCCCCACTTTTCTTTGTTTCTTTGGGTTAAATAGAATATAGCCCAAGAGACTTTTTAGCCATATCTGTCGTTCTCTAATAAATAACAAAAATGCCTCAGCTGTTTCTTTTCAGATCACAAATACATTTTCACAGTGGCACTTGCATGTTGTGTGCTGAATTACACACTACTAGGGACAAAGCACAGAGGAGACAATAGGTATCATCAAACAGCTCCATTGTCAGCTAGTGGAAAGAAATTGTTGTGCTGACAATCTATTCTCAAACTCTTCACGGCTTGCATATACAAAGTTTATTGGGTAAGTGTTAGGCAAGAGGCCAGTTATGGATTTTTCAGAACAGTTACCCTACTGTATGTATAAGGCAGCTAGGAAATCAGGCTGATGCTTGAATTATGAAGCCCAGAGCCTGTTGGTGAAATATGTTATAAAACAGTTTGCCTAACAAACTACTTGCAGTATGTAGTCAAGCTGTAATTCCAATTCCTTTAGACCTACAAAGATTATAGTCAAGAAAGAGAACAAAGAATCCTTTTTAGGACTGGCTACCTCACAAACTAAGCTAGTCCATTACGATTTTGAAGGCTGTCAACTCGTGACTGCTGCTGCAAGTAAAAATTAACATGTAAATTGAGATTTCCCCCCTATTCTTCTTGCACTATGCATGTAATAATGTTGGGTCCTCTCCATGCTTCTGGTGGCACATGGGTTTCTGATAAGATTAAAGAAGAGATCCATCTTCCCCTTTCAGATAACTTTCCACCTATGAGTCAAGAGACACCAGGAAGGCCAGAGTCTTCCTGTAACAGAAAAGGTTTAACAATATCCAGACGCTGATCCCCACAGTTTCATACATCCATTTTACCTGCCGCAAATGGGTCTCCTAGTATAATGCATAGAAGAGTGTTCCATGGACAAAACAGCATGTGCAGGTACATTAGGGATTGCTCTGATGAGCCTGGAACCATTTCCAACATGAGATACAAAGCACAGTGAAGATATCCTTTGGAGTGACACAGTCTCTCATTGGGTGGAGATGGAAAGCCCATATCTAATAGTAGAATCCTCTCTTCACAGTCCATACCCCAAATTCCTGCCCATGGATGAGGAGCTCATTTGATATACCACAGTACACAGGGAATGAGGTCAAGGTTAGAGAGGCTTCAGAACGCTCGTTTCCTATAGAGAGGATTGGTCATGCTAAGACTTCCAGGCTCATGTGTGGAAAAAGCACATCTTGATACAACACAAAACTGTGAAATACCTCCAGAGGCACAGAAAGCTGACGTGTAAATGCTGAAGTGAGATAGATCTTCTGTTAGTCGGAATATCACTCAGTCTCCACAGGGCAACCCACATAAAAGCAACACTGAGCACACAGCAGACTGACAGACCACGCTGGGTGTCTCTGAAGCAGGAAGTTTCCAGTAGTCAGTGAGCTGGACTACTCCCAAGCAGTTCTGTTCAAACATGTGAAACACAACTTCTTAGGTACCAGAGAAGCAGACCAGAAATCACTGGGAATGGATGTTCTGGCTCACAGATGGCCAAATCAACCTCTTCAAACTTTCCTTCCTCTTCTGTTACTATGAAGAGTGATTCAGAAGATCGAAAAGGAGGAAGACAGTCATTCTTGACACCCTAAAATGATGGCTGTGGTTGTCAGACCTGGCAGAGCTATCCCGGAGTCCTCCAATTCATCTTCTCAGCTGGCAGGATCTGCTTCAGCATTCCTCCTAGATGCCCTCCTAGCCTCTTGTTGGCCTATAAGTATCTACATGGGGACCAAACATTTAATAATAGGCTCTTGAATCTAGCAGAGAAGGGTATAATGTGATCCAATGGCTGGAAGCTACAGCTGGACAAATTCAGGTTGGAAATAAGGCATACATTTTTGACAGTGAGGGTAATTAGCCATTGGAACAATTTACTAAGGGTCGTGGTGGATTCTCCATCACTGACCATTTTTAAATCAAGATTGGATGTTTTTATAAAAGATCTGCTCTGGAAAATATTTTGGGGAAGTTCTAAGGCCTGTGTTGTACAGGAGGTCAGACTAGATCACAATGGTCCCTTCTGGCCTTGACATCTATGAAGTATGTTTGTCTGGAGTTGCTTATGCTGCTGTTATCACCATAGCATAAACAGCTGCTGAGCAGAAGGGTCAACAGCTACTACCACATAAATCTGCAAAGCTGTCACTTGGGCATCCTAAACACCTTTTATAAAGCACTATAGGCTGCACCTCCAATCCTCAGTGCAGCAGCATCCTTTGGCAGGAAGTTGTTCTATGCAAAAGTCCATAATAGATTAACAGCACTGATTTTAGGGAATGGAGAACATTTTACTTATTTTTTTGTCCTATTGCTCTCCCTCACTGCTAGTTTTTCTTTACTGCTCACCACATTGCAAATGTTTCCAATTTGGGAAGAGATCAGGATCTAGAATGGAAAATTGTTTCCTGATCATTTCTTTTTGGGATTGACCTCTACTCTTTTCCCCCGCCCCGCAACACCCACACCCACATAATAAATTATTCATGTATATCTGATGGCCTTTTCTGAGGTGTGTATATAGTTAAATATGTTTGACTGATGAATTAGTTACAAGTTTGTTTAATCTTCAAATAAGAATAAGCACTGAAACCCGTGGGCAAGATTGCGCTGCCTCCAGTATTTGCAGGAAGAGTGGCACACTCTAAATATATCAGGTAGGGGAAGAGGTTGGCCCCAATAAGGAAATCAGGTAACTGATTTTGTATTTGTTCATTCTTTGTTGTTTATTTTAGTATAATGCAAAAGTTATTCAGCAAATTCAGTTATAATGCAAAAGTACATTGTTGCTGGAGAAAAACAATTTAATATTATTTTGCTTTATGAAAATAGCTTTGTTATGAGCACATTACTTTTAGTTGTAGTTCCAAAAGAGGGTAAGAGAATAATTTTAATAGGACAATGATGGTATTATGGTGATGATGGTATTGCTCAGTTGTGGAAATTGCCTTTAATAACAATACCTTATACTTCTATAGTATTTGCATATTTCAAAGCATTTTATAAGCAGTAATTAATTTTGCTTTTTAATACCCCTATGAGAGAGGTGAATATTATCCACATTGTAAAGATTAGGAAACCAAGGAACAAAGAAATTTAAGAGCCACATTTTTAAATGGACCTCAACTAGGCTTTTATTTAAGTACATGCAAATATTTGCATAAACATTTTGGAGCACTGTCATCTGAAAGATTCTCTCACTAATACACACAGGTGACAGAACTTGCATATGCAAACAAATGTGGACAAACATAATTCACTCAAGCAGAACACATCGCCTCTATGTGAAGATGATTGTGCTGGAAAAAAATGAATGAGCATCTGTTTGCAGGCTCTCCAGTGGAGGCCATGTTTTGAAACAAGTGACAATCAAAGCTACATGGGGATGTAACCCTGGCACTGTTAAAATCAATGGGAGTTTTGCCAATGACTTCTGTGGTACTAGGATTTTACCCATGGTCTCTCTGGCAGAGCTAGGAATAGGATCTGATATGGAGACCAGGATTAGACCTATGTGAGGGGCAAGTTACCTCACATCTGCATACTGTGGGGCTCTTGCATCTTCTTCTGAGCCATCTGGTACTGGCTGCCATCAGAGATGGGATACTGGACTACATTGAACTTAGTCTGATCCAGTCCGACAATTCCTGTCTCCTCACTCTTAGTCCTTAGCCACAAAACATCCTTCCACTTCTGTTTTAGAATGAACAGATGAAGGGCTACAGTACTTAACTTCTGATTGTGTCTGTGCTATTCTTCCATAGAGGGGAAATCTTAAAAAAATAAGATAAGTTCAGAACTGTGCCAATAGTATAATCAATGGATTGTGCACATTAGAAATGAGAGAGGAATTCTGCACCGCAAGCACCGTTTTTTTCCCCAGGTCCTGCTGCCTATAATTTTATTTTTTAAGTATAAGCATGTGTTCATCTGTTTGCAGTTCTCCTCTCTCTCTCCATCTCATTAATGCTTTCTTCCTACAGTAAATCTGTCATGGTGCAAAGCAGAGCCAGATATATACAGTATGCCCAATGCATACAAACTCTTCTGTGTGCTAGCATATAAATTACTGTAATTCATGTATCTGAATGCAACAGTGTTTTCTTGGGTTAGTGGTGTTTATATTTAATTAAACCATTTACCCTTTGATCCTTTTTCCTATAGTATCCTTCATTACTTTAGATATGTTGAAGTATAAAAACAAGCTGATAAGGACTGGATATAAGTAATAATAAAATTTAAGACCTACTTTTTACATTTTCAACCATTGTACAAACATTGAGGAGTTAGTATTTCTGGGATGGTTAGAGAAACAGAGTAAGTATTGATGGGCTGACACAACAGTTGTAAGGAAAGCCAAGAAACAATGCTGTCTGTGACTGTACAGTATGCACCTATATCTAAACTGTACATGTGAAGCCAGGAGCAGGGATCAAAGGATTAAATCTCTCTTGCCCTTCACAGTAATTCTTGTTTGTATCTAGCACCTTTATAATAAATTAGTGTTTTAAAAAATATTTTGAGAGGCCACTGAGTAATTTTGCTCATCTTTGAACCCTTTTTACTCCTCCAATCCTGGGACTGCCTGGGCATTAGTCTGGTCCCTGGAGTAAATTAGAGCAATCATCAGGGTATTGCTGGACTGCGAGATGTTCTGGCCACAGCAGCAGGGGAGGCGCAGAGCCAGTAAGCACTGCACTCCTCCTGTGGGGAGAGGCCAGCTCCTCCGACTCTAGGCTTTTAGCAAAATGAAAAAGCACCAGAACAGCCAAGAATTGGGATCTGCCAAGAATTGGGAACTCCTCTCCCCTTGAAGTTACAAATTAAATACTATCTTTAGAAAAACCGTACTTGGATAAATATGTTTGAAAAACTTAAGGACAAATGGAAGTAGGATCAGAGCAGGAAGAGTTAATTCCGTCACTGTCCCTGGCTGTGCTGAGGTCTAGCACACAGGTAGACACTGTGGAAGTAATAGGGAAAAGTCAGTTCCATCGCATGTGAAATGCATTCTTGCCCTGCTGGTTGGTCAAAAAGCAGTGAGGAGTGCCTGGGACCATTGCATCTGAAGATCGTTAATGCCTTGCTGAGAGAGGACAAGTTTAGCATTTGAACATGGGCTGGCCCAGCCCAGGCTCAAGAAACCATAACTTTGTCCACAATCATGCCTATCCTTATATAATATCTGAAAATTTCTTGAGGCATTAGTGGCAGGCCAACAACCCCAGCAGCACCTACCTTCATCTGTATCCTTTCCTATCTAGCTTCAGACCTGGAATTGATTGTGCTCACGGCTATGGAGAGAGGTCAGATATTCATGCTATTATCATTAGATATTTGGGCAGCCATTCAGAATGCTGACCATGGAGTATTTCTAACTCACCTGCCGGAATTGGTAGGGGCTGAACTGTCTCTTTAAACCAATTATCTTCCTTTTGGAGGGATCCCAGAAGGTTGTGATTGGTAGTTGCTAGTCTCCAGAAATCTCCACCTGTGGAGTCAGAGAGCTTTCAGTTTTGTTGTCTCTCTAGTTCCTTTCATATGGGCTGCATGCCCTCAACCACCATCAACATGCAGGTCAAATTCAAGTTATTTATAGTCCGAATGTTCTAGCACGCCATTACCCCAGACATCAACTCTCTCTCTCTACTCCCATCTTGACAGCTAAGACACTGGGGATGGTTTGGCTCTTGGTTCACAGGATGGAATGTGAGGGGACTAGGTTAAGGCTTTCTTTGAGGCTGGCCTGTGGCTGGAAGTCACTCCCCCCAGACACCCAGCTGAGCTGGAGGCCTACCACATTCAGGACACCTTTCATGGCTCAGGTTCCCCCTAATGGAGGAGGAGTTGTTGAATCATTTGAGCAATATGAATCCAGCAAATGGATCTATTCTCTCTTAAAGGTGATCGTGCCTTTAGGCTCACCCCTGATGAGGGGATGGTGTATAGTCCTGCTGCCTCAGGAAGAGCACTGGGAAGGAATTGCCTCTGAGGCACAGTTCCTCTGGAGCTCCCTTTTCTGCTGGAGGGGGTAAGGGGGGGCAGTGTGTAGAGGGGATGTGCTGAGTCATCCCTTTACCAGATGAAGCATAAAATCCCCCTCATAATCTCTGCACAACTATGTAGGAGAAGGGTTCCAACTAGCCCTCTCCCACCTCCCACCCCATGATCTCTTGCTTTTTTGTGAAAGATACTGGGCGTGCAACCCCTGCTCTCCCCACCCCACACCCAGGTCTAGGATCCTATGGAGCCATGCAGAGGTGTGGCGATGGGAGCCTTGTACCCTCTTCCTAAATGGCTGTGCCAGGGAATAACTTGCCTTTATGTATGTTTCTGAATGAGGGAGGGAAGGAAAGTGTCATTCATTCCCTTTATAGGAACGCATTGCATCACTAGCTCATGTTTTGCACACCCAGATACTGCAGTGATGGACAGCTTGGGCAAGTTTCTGCACTAGAAGCGGTTTTATTTAGTAAATGTATTAATAAACAGCAAAAGTGAGTGAGCTGTGAGATGGCAAAGTTTGCAGATGATACAAAATTATTTAGATAATTCAAGACAGGAGAAGCCTGGGAGGACCTAATCCATCTAGGTAGTGGGGCAACGTGACAGAACATGAAAATTCAATGTTGACAAATGCAGAGTAGTACATGTTGGAAAAGGGCTTGCAAATTAAAAATATTACACCTGTAGCAAAATGAAACACTCCCACTGATCTCATATCACTGTCACAGTTCTCAAAAGAGATATATTGGAATTGGAAAAGGTACAGAAAAGGGCAACAAAAATGATCAGGGGTATTGAACAGTTTCCATATGAGGAGAGATTAATAAGACTGGGACTTTTCAGTTTGGAAAAGAGATGACTAAGGGGGGATATGATAGAGGTCTATAAAATCATGACTGTTGTGGAGAAAGGAAGGAAGGAAGTATTATTTAATCCTCATAACACAAGAACCAGGGGTCACCAAATGAAATTAATAGGCAACAGGTTTAAAACCAATAAAAGGAAGTATTTCATCGCACAGTCAACCTGTGAAACTCTTTGCCAGAGGATTTTGTGATAGCTAAGACTATAATAGGGTTCAAAAAGGAGCTAGATACATTCATGGAGGGATAGGTCCATCAATAGCTATTAGACAGGATGGGCAGAAGCTGGGCATGGGCGACAGGAACGGATCACTTGATGATTACATGTTCTGTTCATTCCCTCTGAAGCACCTGGCATTGGCCACTGTTAGAAGACAGGATACCAAGCTAGATGGACATTGGTCTGACCCAGTATGGATGTTCTTATGTTCTTAAATAAAAAAAAGGGTAAGTTAACATTTAGGACTATGTGAGTGACTGTTCATTTCTTGATTGTTAATGGTCTCCACATGAAGGAGCTGTAGAGTTAAAAATGATCGTAGAAAAAAATTGTTAATCAATTTGAAAGAAACATTATAACAAAAGAGCAGCTTTGACTTCCATAACTGTAGTGAGCTGAAACTGAAAACCCAAAGCATCTCTGTTACAAACTCTAGAAGGGGGAGTTGTTTAAGTTTTATTAATGGGTCAGAACAAGTTGCTTTAAAACTAGGAAAACATGACCTTACTCAGCAATATTTTTTGTAATTTTTCTTTTTTCTTTATTTTAACAAATTCTGGAATATCTCAGTATGGACATATTTGAAAAGTTCAAAGAAAAATGTTCTCATTTCCCTTTCATTTATTCACTGCAGGGTCTTTCAAAAACCTATTTTTCATCATTTAAAATGGTGCAAGCCATTTGCCCATAATATAGCTAAAAACTTCGATATTTATTATACTTTGAAATTATAGTGCTTTCAACAGAGCATCTCAACTTACTTTCCAAACATCAGCTTGAGCCTCACAATGCAAAGGTGAGGAAACGTTATGTGTACTAATTATGGAGGGGAACCTGAGGTACAAGGAGGGTGAGCTGCCGTACGTAAACACTTACATGTGTGCTTAACTTTCCTCACAGGAGTGCTCCCAATGAAATCAATGTTTAAGTTAAGTATTTGCACAAGTGTTTGCAGGATCAGGGTCTTAGGTAGCAGTACAGCCCATTGGGTCCCAGTCCCCTGCTCTAATTATAAAAAAGCACATAATTAAATTTAATGCTGTTTCCACAGTAAGCTCTATGAAGTTGCTACTGCACCCGGTACCTGGTCTTGAGAGGTACCAGGGATCCACAACTCATTGATATCAATGGGCCAGATTCTATTGAGAATAAGGGACATGTTATGCAACTGTTCTTGCAGTCAATAGTGGTTGCACGTACCAATCTGAGGACAGAATTCAGCACAAGTCCTTCATTATAATAATTAATAATAATGCCTGTCACTCATATTCAAGGAAAACTACAACTGGAAATCAGTTTCCACGTGTAAGGTTCAGGAGCTGTGCCAGAACAAGTTCGTGTCTACATTCCCTACTACTGTCTCCCCTCTTCCATGCAAAGTTTCAAAACATCAACATGTCAGTTCGGTTTTCAGACAGTTTTCACTCTAGAACTATGAATCCTGATATTCAGTTTAGTATGGATAAGCTGGTGATCCATAAAGCATTCTGTACCTTACATAGTCTAGATAATACTTAGTCCTGCTGTGAGTGCAGGGTACTGGACTAGATGACCTCTCAAGGTCCCTCCAGTCCTATGATTCTATGATAGCTCTGGTAATGTAAACATCCCTCAGGTCTTTACAACGAGTGATGACATAGTGTAGAAGGTGCCATCGTTTTGACCGAGATGTTTGTAACAGCAAGATCAAACTCTGTGCGGAGTGTTAGGAGTAGTTCTCAATTTGTATTTAAAGACCCATGTCTGAATTTCCCCATGACTCTGTTCCAGGTGGTATAACCATGTCCAATGTGAACAGTGAAGTCACCCAGTAATAAGATTTTGTCATTGTTGGGTATGTTTCTTAGAGTGTCACTCAACTGGCTATAGAACAGTCTCTTCATTTCTTCGGGAGCAAGTTGCCTTGGGGCATAGGCACTTATTATTGTCAGAAAATTGTTGTGGGACAGTCGTATCCGCAATATTATTAGGCGCTAAGCTATTAACACAGGTTGCTGCGGAATTTTATTAGTGATGGAGTTTTCTATTGTGAGACCTATCCTATGTAGGCTGGTGTTTTGATCTACCTTATAACCTGACCAGTAGAAAGTGTATTCTTTTTCTCTAGTGCGCCACCGTCATGTAGCCTAGTCTTGGATAGGGAGCAATATCTACTTGATAGCTGTGTAGCTCTTTCGCTACTAATTCAGTTCTGCGGGCTCAATTTTCCTTTGAGTTGAGTAGTATGTAAACGTTCCAACATCCGATTGTCAGTTTCTGTCCGTTTTTGTGATTGTTTCTCCCACTTAGAAATGGAGAGCCCGCTGATTGTGGAAAACCATCCAGGAGTCATAGAATCATAGATTATTAGGGTTGGAAGGGACCTCAGGAGATCATCTAGTCCAACCCCCTGCTCAAAGCAGGATCAATCCCCAAATGGCCCCCTCAAGGATTGAACTCACAACCCTGGGTTTAGCAGGCCAATGCTCAAACCACTGAGCTATCCTTCCCCCCCATATATATATGAGTCAGTGAGATGTGAGCCTTTTTTACCCCAAAAATTTTAGGGGCCTCCTTGGATTGAGCCAGGTGGGGCCTGCCCTGGTCCCAGTGAGCATCATGCGATCATCACACCTAGGACGCTTATGTGAAGATCATTGGCTACCGGCTTCCAGCTTCTCAGGCCTGTCGGCACTGCCTACGAAACTAATGCCATGAGTCTTTTTTTAAGGGTTGGTGAATGATGATGGTGAGGTACTGGGAAGGTGGAAACTGTTGATATTAGTAGATTGTCCATGCAGAATAGTTTTATGTGCAACCTGTGGGGCCTATCAGGATGCATGCTCTGGGACGCTATCACGTTTATCCAACAGAGAGCCATTGGGGAAGGGGAAATCCCATTCCTAGAGCCTCACCCTGGAGGCCACCCCTGCCTTTCCCATAGGTACTCATCTGGGCTAAACATCTAGTATCTGGATCTGGGACTGGTGAATCTAGGTGTACACCTTTCATCAACAGTGGGGAGAACAGTTAGGGCTCAAATAGCTGAGGGAATCCTAATATGGATCAACAACCATCAAGCCTCAGGTGCCTGGAGGACGACCCTCTTTGGACAACTACAGGAGTCAGATAGTCAAGTTAGCAGGCATTGGGGGCAGACACAGCACTCTCCAGCTGTCTAGCCTTTATTATTTATTTATTATTCTGGTCCGTTTTATAATTCTTTCTTTTAGTACACTTTGTGAAAGTGTTCGACTTTGTTCGAAATGCAGCCTGTAGTCATATAGAGAAGTTATGCCATAAGGCTCTTTTGGTCAGACAGGCTGTCACCCATGTTGCACCAAACCATAAAAATCTCAATAGACTAAATAATTCAGATAGCAACTAGTCAACAGTTAATCTCCCCTGGCTGCCAAAACAGCTCAAGCGAGCCATAACAATGGTAAACTTATCCTAACAAATTAAGCAGCATGGTCACTGAAATAAAACCTATAAGACATTAAAATTATTATAATTGGAGAATATTTAGTCATATATGAAACAAATAATGTATTATCAGGTCACAATTGCCACCAGAGTCCAAACTGAAGATAATATACAAAAATGGAGATTTTAAAATTAGAACCAATTACATATGGGAAAATAATAACAAATCTATTCGAAATTCTGTGTTACATCTATCTGTAGCACATGACTTTTACTTCAGTGTCCTTTCTTCTTGCTCAGTGCTGCTAAATTCCTGAGGAGGGAAAACAGATGCACTTTAGAGAATACCATTCTGAACAAATATCACATTGTTTCATATTTTGAAACAAAAAGCTCTGAACTATAGTAGCTGCATCCTACTATAGCATAAATTCAGTGATCTTGTGGCATCATCAAATGCAAATAAGGATGGGCAAGGCTGTTAGGGTATGCTTACACTGGGGATATACAAATGTTAGTAAACATGGTAACTAGCATGTTAGACATGACTTAGTAGCTAGTGAAGACAAGGACAGTCATATTTAAATGCTTTAGCTGGGTCAGAGTTAATCCTAGCTGGTTGTGATTTATTGATAACCCTAAAGTCTCTTACGGTTCACCACAACCATCAAAAACTTTTTAAAAACACAACTGCTCTTGCTTACTTCATGTAAAATCATGTTAGAAAACATGTTAACTACTAAGCCCATGTCTACACAACCACTTATGTTGGCAAAACTTATGTTGCTCGGGTATGAAAAAAACACACCTCTGAGCAACATAAGTTTCGCTGGTATAAGTGGTAGTATGCACAGCGCTATGTGAGCAGCAGATAGCTGACATAGCTATCACCGCTCATTGGGGCTGGTTTAATTATGCCGAGGAGAGAGCCCTCTCCCTTTGGCACAGAGCGGCTACACGAGAGCTCTTCCAGTGGTGGAGCTGCATTGGTACAGCTGTGCCACTGTAAGCTCTCTAGAGTAGACATAGCCTAAGTCTTTGTTTTATTTTCTGCTTTTTATTTCCTCTCCATTTGTATGACATTCTGCTGGAAAATATGAGGCGGTTGGTTAGTTTATGGTCATTTAGTGAAAGGTGTGGACATGACTAAAGAGAAATTAAGAGGGACTGGTGGCTCAGGGAATTGGCAATGGGCTCTAGAGTCTTTTTTGACTTATGTTACCAATATGAATCCAGCCCCAGATCAAAAGTGACTGAAAATGGTTGCTATCTGAAGATTTTTCTGTGGTCTCCATGTGAAATGTATCCTTGATTTTAAAGCAGTTACTAATGGACACTTGTCCTGTACAAAGTCATTACCACAGTTGACACTAATTAACTCCTGTGTTAGCAGCTTCAGCAGATAGGACAATGGGCAGAATCAGCCATGGAGTCTGAATTATCTTGGCAGTGTTCCTTATCAATATGGAAATGTAGAGAAGCTTGTGCTGCTGCTGCCTCCATGTGTAACAGGATGGTCTGCCCCTTTAGAGGTCTGGGGCCAACCAAGCTTGTTCAATTATCAGATCCAGAAGTGAAGGGGTCAGACGATCCCTATAAAGTTCTGAGAGAGTTGCAAAAGGGAGATGAGTTCCTGTAGTGGGCCCTGAAGCAGGGAGATTGAAGGAAAGGGTGTGTCCTTTCAGCACTGGGAAACACCGCAGGGACCTGTAGCTCATAGTGCTCAAGGAACTGCTTCGATTTGGTGTTTGTCTAAGTGTTATGTTTAAAGAATAAAACTGTGCCCTGAGGAAAGGGCCTGAAAGAGACCTGGGTCCAAGGGGAGAGGCTAGCAGCCTTACTATGTTCTTAGGCCAGATAAGAGGGTTTCAGTCTTTAGGGTTGTCAAGCCAGTGTCTGTCACGGTTACTAAATTCTTTGAATTAATAAAAAGAAAAAAAGAGTTTTTTGTTTTAAACTTGTTTACTGAGCAGGGTGGGAGAGATGCCAGAAATCCATACATTTCCACAATAGGAAGGATATTGCTCTTGGATTTAAACATACCAATGGCATTTGTAAAGTATAAACAGCCTTAGTCTTTCTGTAAATGTCTTCAGCAGATAGGTGTGGAGTAGTGCACCCTTCTTGACTGAGTAATTAAACCCCTTTAATTACTAGTACATGAACAGATTAGCCTGTTTTAATTGTGACATTAATAGTGGCTCCACATATTATAACAGTGCCTGTATTCTAAGGACAGTTTTCTGTGTGCCTCAAATATAAATTAAATCTATTTACTTTGGAAAAAATCTTGACATTAACATTAGACAGCTGCTTAATGTCATTCCTTCAGGCAGTCCAATAAATTTTAAAGGCACACTGGGATGCATTGTACAGTTCTGAATGTCATTCCTCCTTCTGGTCACTCAACAAATTTTAAAAACACACTAGGATTTATTGTATATTTTAAAGTGATGTGTAGGAGATACTTGTATATGTGCATTTCCATTCTCTTTTAACAAGATTTGGGTGCGTAACCTCCATGCATTGCTGTAAAATATATCGCCCCAGGTGCCCATGCCTTCAAGTAAACCTAATGCAAACCTGTTAAACTAAAAGGAAAGCTTTGTGGTAGAGAGACTATTCCTGAAGCTGCCCCTTGCGTCCTGTTAGAGTAAAAGCTTCCTTTTACATCCTTGAAACAGACACCTTATGTGGTGACTAACTCTCACACAGACCATATTGTGCCATCATTAGAGCTGCTCAAATGCTGCAAAACAGTATTCGTGGACATTCGTTTAACTTCCAAATGGCTGTTCACTTCACTCACATTTGTGTCCCTTTGAATTTGCTATTTGTGAATATTTGCATGAATGGCAGGGAGGGCAGGTTCAGCATAAATGATTGGGGAATAGCTGTTCTTCATATAAAAATTAATATTTGCATGTGGTTAAAGGAATTCATGCATTCTCAAACAAAAACATCCATTATTCACTATTTGCTATTCTCCTGTTTAAAAACATATCCACTTGTGAACAGGAACAATGGCATGTCAGGTAGGTGACACCACAAGTAATCAGGAAATAGTCAAAGTGTATAGTTTGCTGACAACCCATAGGTTGCAATTAACAAACTGTTCAACCACTAGTTACCCCTCTCCATTCTGAAAATTTACCATTTATTCCTGCCCTTTGTTCCCTGTCTTTTAACCAGTTCTCAATCCATGAAAGGATCTTCCCTCTTATCCCATGACAACTTATTCCATGACAGGGAAAACTGTCAAAATCAGCAAACAGTTTGGGGGCTTTGTTTACAAGCTGGTGAGTTTTAGCATTTAAATAACTCTTTACAAATACCCACTAATTAATCATCACAGCACCTCTGTGAGGTAAGTGGTGTTACCTTCATTTTATGACTGAAGGAAATATGGCAGAGGGATTAAGTTACTTGATGAAGGCCACAGAGGAAATTAGTGTCAGAGACAGGATTAGAATGCAGAATCCCTTGTTCTTAATCCTGTGCTTAGTCCACTAGACTAGACCATGATGATATGTGTATATCATTGAATTAGGGGGAGGTGTGGATGTGGCCATGGGGGCTGCAGGCCCCAAAGGTCAACTCTAGCAATGGACTTTGTATAAGGACTATAGAGAATGACTGACTGATTTTACAGGTGCCAGATCTGCCATGTTTTTATTTAGTTCCAGAGTATAACTTATTTTAGTGAGAACTAGGTCAAGTGAGATTCCCAAACCACACCTTTTCCTTGCTTCTAATCTGTCATTTCCTATGTTTTTTCTGATTCCCAGTCTGTGCCAGCTACTTTCACAATCTCAACTGGTTCTGTGAGTCTGCCTAACTTCGCCTCATTTCATTAACTCTTGTTGGGAATTCAGCACTAACCACAAACCTTTCTGATTACTTCATTTTCAGTTAAGTGGTATGATTAGCTTCCCAATTGCTTCATCAAACTCAGGCCTGGTCTACACTGGGGGGGGGTGGGGGTGGGGGAGGAATCAATCTAAGATACGCAACTTCAGCTACGAGAATAGCGTAGCTGAAGTCGATGTATCTTAGATCGACTTGGAATCACTTACTTCGCGTCCTTGCGGCACGGGATCGACGGCCGCCACTCCCCCGTCGACTTTACTTCCGCCTCTCGCCGAGCTGGAGTTCAGCAATCAACAGGAGAGCGATCAGGGATCGATTTATTGCGTCTACACTACACGCGATAAATCGATCCCCAAGAGATCGATCGCTACCCGCCGATCCGGCAGGTAGTGTAGACGTACCCTCAGAGGTGCACTTTGCAGCTCCGAAGGCTGAATGGGGCCAGAAAGATGTACCAAAGGTAACTAAATATCAGTGGGTGCATTGGCAGGCAGTTGGGGGCTAACAGCTGGGATGCTGTAACATGTCCCCTTCCCCAGTTTCTTTTTGATGTGCTGCAAAAAATTAAGCAAATTGAACTCCCACGTCTCTCCCTTTTCTGTATCTCTGCCTTGGCTTCCTTCCTTTTTCACACAAACATGTCCTTACCTTCAAACCACTTCAGACACTGGCCCCACCTATATCTTGATCTATATCTCCTCCTATTCTCCCATTCTATTTGCACCTGAAGGTGAGGAGGGGAAGCAGAAGACATGCCTCCTGTCCCTTACACCAATTCCCAGTTCATCCCATCACCCATGCTACTTTTTACCCTTGTAAATACCTGCTTCCCACTATATGTCAAATGCCTTTCTGCCCATTCAAAAAAAGCTTCCATGAAGCATTCCAGCTAGAGTGCCCACTATCCACTTTGTCTGTTCTTTATGATAGCGTTGATGGAGTCCCATTCCTAACTCTTAACTTATTTGCTTTTGTGCATTTGTCAGATGCTCACAACTTTATTTTCATATTCTTTTGCAGATTAATATAAATTAGAGATGTGGCCCATACTGAAACTCCATAACCAAATGACCCAAGATTTAGGGGAAAGTTTTAGATTTGGACTTTGTGACTCCTTGCTCTCCCTAATGGGCTGATCCAAATTCCCAGATTCAGATCTCAAATATAAAAGATAATATCTACCCATTACATTGAAACATTTTCTTTTATTAAATGCATATTTTAAGCCTTTGGTTGATAGATTATAAAAACTACCACAAACAGTGTAGCAACCTGCCCATGATGGGCTTCATCCTATAAGGTGCTGTGCACCCAACTCCCATTGAACTCAGTGAGAGTTAAGGGTACTCAGCCCCTTGCAAGATCCAGCCCTTAGTGGATAGGGAAAGGTTATTTAAAGACTTAACAAAACTCTTGTTACTATATGAGAAAAGGTAAGGACTTGGCTGGTGTAACATCTAATTTATTCAACCACACCTCTGTCACCCCACTGTAGCTGATTTCGTTTGTACTGCTATAAGCAATCACTGGCATCTTTTCAAGAAGGTGTGTCAAGAGTAAATGAATAAGTCACTGAAGCATTCAATTGTGTTGTAATAACCTTGTTGGAGGGATAAAGGTGTGTCTCTGCCTTTATAAATAGCACACTGCTTTACAACTAAGCATGACACTTTTGAAAGAGCCAATATTCCACTTGAATTGCAGTTGGATAAATCCAAGCACTGTGCAAGGTATGTGTTCTACTTATCTTACATTTTCAGTATTAAATTTGCAGTAGAATGTTAATGTCACATAATTTATAAACAAGGTTTTGGGGGTTTCATCATTTGATTTGCCTGTTAAGAAGTATTAGAGCTGTAAATAATGTGCAATGTTTTCTATGGAGATCTAGCTATCATAGGTTTTCATACCGTGACAATCTCTGTAGTATCTAGGCATGGGACAAGGAAAAGAAGAGATGTACAAAAGTGATCGCTTCTCTCATATTCTGGGGTCTTCACATTCAGATGAGTAAATCTGCAGGATTAAATTTAAGTATTTACAGATAAGTAAATGCTGAAATACCTTCCTTGATGGAATGCCCTCCCAAGAATATCTAGCTTGCTCACATGGAAACTTAGCTACTGGACGGGGGTCTGGTGCAAGTATATGAACTGTTCATCTAGGAATCGCATCCATTGAAGACCAGATTATAAATTACCTACACGTATGGTAAATTCCATCATATCATTAGGTCCTGACCTTGCAAGCTGCTTAATATAGCTGGACCTCATTGAAATGAATGGGACTCTGTGCAGATGCCAGGATCCAGCTATACAGAGCAGCTTGCAGGATATGGACTTTAATTTTAAAATTGTGTTTGGCCCACCTTGAATTTGCTGGACATCTACATTTAAAATTGAAGTTATGCATAATAAATTAATTTATATTTTCTAGATTTGAGTAGTTTTAGATTGACTCAATATATTGCAAACATATTCAAAAGTGAAACTAGATCTATTTCTTATTCCAAAGTAAAGACCCAATGATTCATGATACAGCCACTGTCTAGTAACCCAATCCTGCCACCCTGATTCATATGAGTTGCCCTTACTCTAGTAGTCACATTGAAGTAAATAGGACTACTCCTTTGTGTGAGAGTTGCAGGATCAGACTCCAATTTCCCAAGAACGAGGTTAAGGCTTTTTATGTGCTGCCCATTAGGAAAGGATTAATTAAATGGTGTGAATGGGTACATCCCATGCATAGCTTTATTCCTCAAATACAATATGAACTTACTTTGAGATGATTTCCAGACAATTTTGTAGATTTTACCAGTAACGTGTCATTTTAATACCATTGTCAGTGAGCAATATGCTATTATTCCTAAAAACTTTAAAAATGCAGCAACTGGATGAACTCCAACATTGTGTGTGGATTTTTTTATTAATTGTTATTTTCAAAATAGGTTACAAGAAAAGCGGAGATCATGAACATCAGAAGTTTTGCACTTCTTTGTGTGTTGATTCTGGTCTCCCAGACACTAGTAGTCAATGGTGAAACACAGAAGGAAAGAAAAAAAGAAAGACAAAACGGTGGAAAAGGTAGAAAAAAACAAACTGGAACTAAACAAGAGAATGAGAAGGGACAGGAATCCAAAGGAGGTAAATCTTCACTTAAAGGCAAGTTTACAGCCAAAGATAATTCTGAATGCACCTGGGCAGTAACTGAAGTAGACACTGTTACCCTAAAAGTAGAATGCAAGAAAGGTGAAAGCAGCTTCCGGTGTGATTTTTCAGGAAGTCCTTCCACCTGTCCTCAATTTGCAGCAAATCAAAAACCATACTGGAAACAAATCTCCCGATCTCTAAAGAAACAGAAGAATATCTGTCAAGACCCAAAAGGTATTTTAAAATCTAAAGTATGTAAGAAGGGGCCACAAAGTGCCCATCTCACCTTGACCAGCTCAAGCTTGATAACGCTACAAAACTCCAGAAAAGGCAAGACTGCTCACCATAGAAAAGAGATCACACAGACTTCAGCACCTGCTATTACACCTGAAAATCAGCCAGGGAAAAGTTCCAATGACTGCGTTGAAGATATAGATTACATTGATCAGCAAAAGGTGGCTGAAGAATACTGTTCAGAAACATGGAGATCTTGGTGCAACTTCTTTATCAAAATGGTACAGGATAAAAAATGCTGATAAGATAATAGAATTCTAGAGTATTGGTAAAATTCTTAGTTACTGAAAGTTTGGTCCGATCTACTTCTTGCATACCGTTCTAGATTTGCCTCTGATTTTATATAGTGTATATAAGAGCAAAAGAAAACAACTGCAATTTCTGACTTGTATTTCATGCAATGCTCTGTACTTGGTGTAGCTGAAGATGCTGTAGACCTTATTTGTATATAGATTGCTATGCAAATGTTACCAATGGATGTTACAAACTCTGTAAAGATGTATATAAAGCAAAGTCTTCTAATTTTTCTCTTTGAGCTGTGTTGGCCAAAGTGATGATTTCAGTGCTATGCACTTTTTCACGGTGTACAGTACTTTTGACTTCAAAATTGCTGAGGATAATAAACTTCAAAATAGATTTAAAATGATTGTTTTTTGTTTTGTTTTTCTGTGTGTGTTAAAACCGATTTCTCTTGCAGTTTAGATATTTGTAAAGGACATATAATTCATAGCAGCAAGGCACTGAGGTGCCTAGATAGCAGTTTTAATAATAATACTTTTGCAGCTTTGCAAAATTGTACTTCCACTCACAGTCAGGGTAAGTATTTTTTTAAATGGGCAATTAAGTTATTGTTTGTTCATTATCCTCAAAGTAAAGGGCAACAAGATTTTTGTGCCTGGGCTGATACATTTTCAGGACAATTTTGCAAAGCTTTGCATTGTACTTTCATCCAAGAATCACAGAGATAGAGCACATGTAAATATTATATGCATTTTTGATGGGTAAACTGAGGCACAGAGATTAAGTGACTTGTCCAAGCTCACACAGTAGGTTAATTGAGGAGCAAGAAATAGGCCCCAGGAGTTGACTCCCAGTCTCTGGCTCTAAGAACTAGACCACATGTACTGCACATTGATTATATATTCTGTCCAAACTTTAATGAAGATTAAATGCCTCACTTATAACTATTATATTTTTACAAAAAAATAAATTCAGTGCATTAAAAATTGCATAACTTTCACTTCAGCTGCGTCTTACAGATTTTATCTGTACTTTGTGTCAATGTAGTGAAATTGTGAGAGAATAGAACTTTTAGAAATTAATGTTAAATAATGACAAGTGATTATTGGTAACCGTTGGAAAATAAATTGGAAGCAATTAAATGTATAAATCATACATTTCCTGTGGGCTTGGGGTGGGAATAATGGTCTTGCAGCTGATTTCAGCTCTGCAATAGGGTATACTTGGAAAGAGCTGAACATTTTAACAAGCAGAGTTGCCATGAGCCTTTTTGGGTGGGTTGCAAACCATTTATTTCTGCCTCTCCCCAAAACATAACCAGTTCCCCTCCATAATGATCACAGTGCTTTCCTCAGGGCTGACCTAAAGATTTTTGGGGAGGATCAGTTAGATGATTATTTAACTACCATGGTATTAAATCCATGGTATGCCCACATTGTTACCCGGAATTGTTTTAACCCAAAGCTCTTGGTAACTTTTACTCTGTGCGAGGCGGTATTAGGAAATAAATCAAGGGCGACACGGCCGTCTGACCGATCGATGGCTGGCACAAACAGAACAACACAAGAGTGCTTTTACTTAAAGCTAAACTTTACTTAGTCTCAAGCACTTACACACGTCCGCAACAGTTTAGTGAAACACCCCCAACCCTCGATAATTACCGAACCTGAGTGTGGCTTTCGAGTGGCACTGTGACAGGCTTCAGCTGGCCAGGCTTCCGTCTGCCGGTGGGGACCCGAAGATGCATCCAGAGGGAGCGTCCCTGAAGAGCCCCTCCTGAGAAGTCCAATTACCTCAAACTTTTTCCCCTTAATTATACGTTAGTAATACGATGACATATCCCTTAAAGAAAACTTGATAAGCAAGCAGAGTTAAAAGGTCAGACTCCTTATGATTGCCAATTAACTAGAGATATTTCTTTTTCAGAGTGTCCATGACTTTGGGCCCTGACAAACATTCCCGGGGGCACATATAAACAGACTTCTTGGTTTTTTTACAATACACGCATCAGCAATTTTAACACTCTTAGCAGGAAGGGTGCAGGATCAAGCTGTCCTGTCTGTGGCACCCGAAACCCCTGCCCCTCCTGTCTGGTTACACTGAGGCCGCTGCATGACCAATTTACGACCTACTGACTTAGCTATTTTTGTTAGCAATAAGCAAGAATGGTTCAGTATGGCCTGTTAACTTCACAACTGTTAGCAATACACAATAGTGGTTTAGGCACTTTACTGGTTTTCCAAAATCTCCCCAAACAACATCTTGACCACATCTGCATGCAGTATTCATCCCATCTCAAAAAAGATGTATTGGAATGGGAAAAGGTTCAGAAAAGATCAACAAAAATGATTAGGGATATGGAACGGCTGCCATATGAGGAGAGATTAATAAGACTGGGAGTTTTCAGCTTGAAAAAAAGACGACTAAGGGGGGATATGATAGAGGTCTATAAAATCATGACTGGTGTGGAGAAAGAAAAAAGAAAGTGTTATTTACTCCTTCTCATAACACAAGAACTAGGGGTCACCAAATGAAATTAGTAGGCAGCAGGTTTCAAACAAACAAAAAAGTATTTTTTCACACAACACACAGTCAACCTGTGGAACTCCTTGCCAGAGGATGTTGTGAAGGCCAAGACTATAACAGGGTTCAAAAAAGAACTAGATACATTAATGGAGGATAGGTCCATCAATGGCTATTAGCCAGGATGGGCAGGGATGGTGTCTCTATCCTCTGTTTGCTAGAAGCTGGGACTGGGTGACAAGGAATGAATCACTTCATGATTACTGTTCATTCCCTCTGGGGCACCTGGCATTGGCCATGGTCGGAAGACAGGATACTGGGTTAGATCCAGTATGGCCGTTCTTATGTATCTCCCCCCCCCGGGGGGGTGGGGAATCTTAAAATCCCCCCCATTCTGTTTCTGCAACAATAGAGCCCAGTTGCATGTACCTTTCAGTCTCAGCAATCAATTAATATCAGTTTCCATTTACATTGAAAAAGACTAGATATGTACTGTTTTTTTAGTGAAAAAAACCACATTCTTTCATACAAATATCCTCAGTAAGAAGACACTGGTGCTATAGGCTGAATTGTTTCTAAGCAGGATGTTTCCAAAAGTTTGCTCTTTAAAGGCGACCACACTGGTTGAGACTTGAATCCACCATATCACAGAGGGTTGAGTTGCTTTTGGCAGAGCAGAACAGAAAAGGAATTTGCTTCAGTAGTCACAGTTTTTTGTTGGCTTTACTCTGAAAGCTCACATGCGTACATGGTTTTGCACCTGATTATAGTTTATGCCACTTCTTATATCGCTACAGACAAACAAATCCTTTATATAACAGATTGGCAAAGGCATGATGCTGCTGATGTGGCAGCATGTGCACACATACGCAATTTCTTACTACTATTTTACTTAATGGACACAATTTTACTATTTACTATTTACAAAGTCCATCTGACAAGAGAAGGCTTAACCATAGGTATTCTACATTTGCATTTGCCCCTAATGCCCACTGCAAAGCATTACTATAGAGGAATTGCTGCAACTTGCTGAGGAGACTGGGGAGACAGTATTTCAGGCTCCTTAGAAAGGGGTGGAAGACTAATAATCAATTACCAATTATCCCAATCTTATGTGTAGGGATCTTAAGGTGCATGCTGTACCCTCACTCCTGGATTTGAATTCTAGCTGCTAACCATCCTTTTTTGGCAAAGACTATCTGCTATTAGGAGACTGTTTTGACAAGAAACAAAATCAGAAGCGAAGAAAGCATTAGCAGTAGCATTTGGCTCAGGCAATCATACACTGAGGCAAGCTTGTATGAGTAACTATACAGTAGACACAAGATGGGCGAGGTAATATCTTGTATTAGCCCAACTTCTGTTACTGGGAGAGATGAGCTGTTAAGCTCACCCAGAGCTCTTCTTCAGGTCTGGGAAATGCTGCACAATAAAAAGATGTACCAGATGCAGCCAGCAACCTATATGATAGTTTCAACTCATAGATAGATGAGCATGTTGAGCTGTGGGCAGGGCTGTCTCTAGGGGTTCTGCTGTTCTAGGCATGCTGGCAAACGTCCATCCTTAACTAGCTACATGACCAGTCAATGAATGTCTTGTTACCTTAAGCCTATTCTATCTCTGCCTATCTGTGCGCAGTATTGCTCCTTTTATGGCTGCTTGCCAGGTGAATCTAGGACTAAGCCAGAGTGGCACAGCACAGTGCATGCTCCAGCCTGAGACTCCTCCATGTAGCTAAGCTTGGAAGCATTCTATTTTTATCGGTAAATGTCGATTTCACTGTGTACACACACACAAGGATGAAAACACATTCCATTGATACTAATCAAAATTTACAGATAGACAAAGTAAGACAAATGCTGCTTGAAAACTTACTAGAATTTGATTTAAGGTTATATACTTTGTATATTTTGGCATGTGATGTTGACAATTTGTGTTTTAACGGTTTATAAAGCTTTTTTTTTTTTTTTTTGAACCTCAGCATCTACTGTCATTAAATAATTGTCTAACACCCCACCTATAATTTGGCACTCTATGATAAATGAGATGAGGTGTGCCCTAAAAAGCTTACTATCTAAAGGGAGAGGTTAATCCCACTGAGTTCCATGGGGCTATTTGCACGAGTAATGATTTGCAGGATTAGGTTCTTAGTCCTCATTTATTTTCAGGCAGTTATTAAGGGCCCACTACTGCAACTCATGCTGAGAAGTGTTTACTTACATAACTAAATGCAATGGGCCCACTTACATAGGATTTATTGACCCACCAAGATGTGCACATGACTACAGTGACTATCCATACAATGCTTTTGCTCCCTCTATCAATTTTTCCCTACTGTTACATTATCTCTCTTCGCTGACTTGTTGCATCGTCTAGTTAGTAAGTATTAATATGGTTCTTCTCTCCATAACTGAGCACCTCACAAAGCACTTGTGGATTTTGTCCTCACAACACCCCCTGTGAGGAAGGGAAGTATTACCCCCATTTACAATGGGGAAATAAGACACAGGATAGATTAAATGGCTTGGCCAAGGTCACACAGGAAGTCTGTGGCTGAACTAGGAATTAAACACAGGTCTCTTGAGTCCCAGATCAAGCGCTGGCTCATATTAGATTATTAACTCATCGGGGCAGGGACTATTGTAAAAAAAGAATATACTGATTAGCAATATCTCTGTAAGAACTGTGGTTTCCTTTTCAATGAAAGATAGTTTACTGCGTTTTTATTTTTTTAACTCATGATTTATAACTTGCATCTCTTGCTGAGAAAGAGGTATAGAATTGGCAGACTTGGAAAATTCATTCTAGTTTCAGAGGCAGTAAAGGTTTCAGAGGGATTCCCTTAAAATGCAGAATAGTCCCAGAACTGGTAGCCTGCAACCTGTGAACATCAATGAACTTCTTAACTATGCCCATTGTATATTAGATGAAAAAATAAACAAACACCCACAACCAAGAACCCTCAAAGCTTTGTAGTGAAATATAAAGTGGAATCAGTGCTGCATCCTATCCAATAGTGTTACATTGTTTAAAATAATTTCCAGTCATCTTGACACACACAAAGTTATCCTTATTTTAAGGGAAATTTTGGGACTGATGTTCAAAAACAGCCTCCAATTGTATGAAAAAACTTTCTGCACATTTTTCCACCTGCAATTAATTTTGTGGGCTCAGAAGCTAGCTCATATACATCTGTCAGTGCACCCTGTACACCAGGCACGGAGACCGCTCAGTGGTTTTATTGGTGCCTGCATTTACTGTGGTGCAGCATTGGAGGCCTGAGCTAAGGCTCGTTGAAATGTCAGGCCCTTTTAGCTTTAGTTCCTTTCTAGTTTACTTGTTTCAATGTGGTTTTCACTCACTTTCACTACAGGACACATTTTCTTTAATAACTTTTAATTCCTTGCATGCCCGGCTTTACTCATTCCTCTATTTGGCAGCAGTACTGGTTACACACCTAATCTCACAACATGTTGCTTAATTGCCCTCGAGAGACCAGAATGTGAGTGACTCACCCTTCCTGCTTCCAACATAACCCAACCTTCCCCTTGCCCCGAGGGAGCCAACGAGTACCTACCACCTGATATCACCTCACCTGTACCCGGCCAATCAGCGCAGAGGATCAATCTTCAGGCACTACACATTTTACACCATTGGTGTCAGTTCATGTGGACATGACTGAGCTCAGATAACGAACTCTCCTCCCTTTTCCGCCTCTACCTTCTGCTGCTGATGCCCTAGGCAGAGCAGCTTCTTACTTGTTAGTGGCTGCTGCACCTCTCCTGTTCTTGGCACACTTTCCAGTCCGTTTCCATACACTGTTTTGTTTGTTTCCTCCAGGCTATCTCCAAGGGTGGTATTAATTTGGTTAGCAAATGAGGCTTAGCTCAAACCCTACATGAAAAAAATCCTACTTAAAAAGGAGAGGAAATGTCATGAGCTTCAGCTCAGAGTCTCCTTGCAATCATAGCATCAGGGTGGTGCAGTTTTATTCCCCCTGTGGAGCATAGGTGGGCCTTTGCCCTTCACCTCCACGAATGGGCCAGGGAATCCTATTGATCGCAAGGCCATGGCAGGGAGCCAGGGATTCTGTGCAGAGGTCTAGTGTGTCTGCATGGCTCCCCTTTGCTATGTCAGCACAGATTCCTTAGGAGCCAGAGGATACCTCAACCCCATCTGCTACCCTAAAGCCCCCTGAAGGGAAAGTAGAATAAGAGAATTCTGAGGTCAGTGCTATGTACACTGACAAATCCTTATGGGTTTGAATGGGGATGGTGCTGCAGAATGGCCAAGACCCCCAGCTTGCTCCCTCCAATGCCATGACACTGCAGATTTGGGCGCTAGAGACTTCTATATTAAGAAGCAACAGGAGGCCATAGCACAAAGCCCCCTTCTACTCACCCCCATCCTAGCTCTGCCCTGCTTAGAAAGCCACTACAAGCGGAAAAGGGAAGGAGAATTGGGGCTCAATTTCTTTAATTAACAAGGCTGCATTTGTCACTGGTTTCTTTGGAAGGCTGCTCCTGTCCCAGGTGAGGGATTTATTAGGCTTCTTTAACCGCTGGTACAGTTTGCTCTGGCTTCCTTCCAAGCTTACTTACTTATTGCCATTGAAAAAGCTAGTTCTCAAGACAGAGCAGTGATAAAGAGCTGGGGAAGAAATGGGGTAGCTTACATGCGAAGACAGTCCATAGGGTTGTTGCCACGTGGCTGGTTTTTAACTGGGTCAGCCTTTGATCGTGTCTATCATGGTGCAGTCATGATACATTTAATTAACTTGAAGTTCCCAGTCCACCATGGAAATCACAAACTGACTTACAGGTAGTAGACACCTCAAAAAGATTATGTGAAAGGCTGAAACATGTTCAAAACTGTTTATTTGTACCACAGCTCTATGATGTGTTTGCTTGTGTCAGGCTGGAAAAGGGTCGCACCAGTGAGCCAGAATGTTTTAAACTAGATATTAAATTAAAACCCAGAAATTCTTTCAATCAAATATTATCTTTTAAAGGTGACATACTCTGTACTTCTATGATATTCAAACAGAGAGAGGGTAATAGGATATTATATATAAAAACTAAGATCAGGTAATAAGGTATTTGAGGTATGTGAAGGTAGAGGAGATGCTATAATTCTTTTTGCTGTGTGGTGCACTTTTAAATGTGAAGAGACTTCTTGCCTTTCTGCTGGGTTAGGTAAAACCATGAAGTGAATCAAGATGGTGGTTTTTATAGGCTACTTTCTCTTCATGGGGTATTCTGGTTGTTTTGTTCTCTGTTGGTTCTGCCCCCCTGATCTGAAAGTAAACCACCCCTGTGGAAAGTCACATTTTGGTTGAGAATCTGTGCTGTGCCTCCAGGAGGGGCAGCCCGAGGAGAGGAAAGGCAAAGGTGGCTTTAGGCCGCCCTGGTGCCTGTCCCATTCTGGGTTGCTATGGGGATGTTGTGCCCCTGGCCAAGCCTAGGACTGCCTTTGGGCTATTCTGCAGGAGCTGAGAATACCCTCAGCTGTGGATGCTATAGGAATTCCCCTTCTGCCCCTTGTCCTAAGGTTTGTGAGAGGGTATCCTATCCAGTGCTTGCAGTGGGGGAGTTGTCTCCTGGTCAGCTAAGGGACTTTGTACAGCTGCAGCAGTATACAATGGCTGTAGTAGGAGGGAGAATCCCACTCTTTGTGTATGGAAAGCATAGCAGTGTTAACACACTGTATAGTACTGTGCACTCCAAGAAAGCTTTGAATTCACAAACTTTGCATTCCTTAAACCCTGTACAAATGACACAGAAGCAAGATAATAATGACGATGCCAGTTTATGGACAGGGAAGCAGGAGGTTGACATTAGGATGTTGGACTCCATTTTATATCAGATGGAACTCTCTTTCTTCTGAATTGATACTGAAACAATTCTCTAGCACAGTGTTAGGAGGTCACGCTGCTACAGACGGAGTCTTTTAGATAATGACATCTAAAAAGCAAAGTATTGATTAAACTGTGGTCATCAGAGGCCTCATGTTGCTAGCTTTGTAAGAGTAACTGACACTTTTAAGCCCAGATGAGGGCAATTTACCACAGCCCCCCAAAGCTGAGGGAGCCCCCACATTTAGAAAGAATGAAAGAAGACAATAAGAGAAAGAAAGGTGTAAAAAGGAAGAAAAAAAACCCAACCATGTGGTTAGAGGTCTTAAATATTGTAAGCTAGAGTCACAATGTTGTCAACTTGCAGTTTTCTCTCAAGTCTTGTCATCTTTGGTGTTTCTCTAAAAGGCCCAACTCCTGGAGTGCTGTGATTAGGGGAGAATTTCCAAATCCAGTAAAATAAAGTAAGATTCTAGCATTTATGATTAAAGAGAAAAGCTGGAAAAGGTGACCAAATGCACCCTGTGGCTCAAAGAACAGAAGGCAAATGAAAAGAAGTCCAAATCGATTCATTTTTAAAACTGGCATGATTTGTAAGCCAATCTCATGATTTCTGAACATGTAGAATGTGTCCACACTACAGTTGAGAGGTCTGGTTGCAACATATATAAGCTGGCTGTTCTAAAATTACAAGGTCACCTTCACCCCAGATAGACAGGGCTTCGAGCCCAAATATGTCCCTGGCTCATGCCCCTCCCCACTCTCCAAAGTCCAGGCCCTGGACGCACTGTCAAGCTGGCAATTCTGTCACCTCAGACTTCTCCAGAAGAAGTGATTTCTTTCCAGTGGGGGCAGATCAAGAGGGCTTGTCTGACCATGGAATGTAACAGGCCACGCCATGTTTATAAGGTAATGACCATTGTACAAATTAATGGACTGACACATAACAAGCTTTAGTGGATTTGGACTGTGATAAGGGAAGGCCTGTGAAAAGAGGATGGGGATGGTAGGGGGGGCTTCCTTCCAAGGTGGAACAATGGCCTCAGTTCCTGGACAGTAGAGTGGAGGGGGTTCTCCTTCAATTAAAACTTCCCCTCCAGCACCGAGTTCAGGTTGGCAGCCTGCAGTGGAGCAATAGCCCTCCTACAGTTGCTGCTAGTACAGAGGTTGCCAAACTGTGGCTCATGAGCCACATGCGGCTCTTTTATCGTTAAAGTGTGGCTTGCAGAGCCCCCACTTCCACCCCCATTCTCCACCTACCAGAATGGGTGAGGGGAGCTCAGGATCTCTGCCTTGCAGTGGGGTGGTGGGATAGGGGCTTCTGCCCAGCAGGGAGGGGGGTTTCAGGGCTTCAGCCCTGCGGGGTGCACCTGCCAGGGCTCGGGGCTTCAGCAGGAGCAGGGTGAAGCCCCAAGCCCCATCAGGTGTGCCGTGGTTCTCGAACTTTTGAAGATTGTCATATGCGGTTCGGAGGGTAAGTAAGTTTGGCCACCCCTGTGCTTCTATATCACAATATCCTTCCTAATTTGCATACAGAAGCAGAGTTTATTGTTTGTATCAGGGTTTAAAAAGTTTGCTTCCATTAGACAGGTCTAAACCAGTCTAAATACATCATTTTGGTACAGCAAACAGCAATCAATCTTATCCAATTGCAAGCTTTCACTGGCTTGTTACAATCACCTCACATTTCATCTGCCAATTGCAGGAGCACAGGAGATGACAGTTTAATCTCCTGATTGTTAGAAACACCTTGTGACTGCAGCATTTGTTTGATATATTGTTGCTCAGATGCTTGGGGTGATGTCCAATTCTGTGACTGGAAAAAGGTGCTTTTATATTTTTATAGGGCCTGATTCAAAGCCTACATTGACGTCAATGGCGCTTTGGATCAGGCCCATAGTGACTATAATATTTAATGAGTCTCTTCAAACAAGTCCAGTTCCAGAAGACCTAATCCTGGTCTCTAGGATCTGTGAAGGCCATATGAAAAATAAAGGGTATCCTTCTAAAATCCAGGAGACTTTGAGCTTGATCCATCTGCTAGTGTAGTGCCAATGTTTGAGTTCTGTTGTTGTCTCTGAGAATGCAAGGAGCTCTTTGGAGCAGAGACCATCTCCTTATATGGTTTTAAAGCACCAAGCACACTGATGGTGCTCAATAAACAACAAATAATGGGCAGGTTTTGAAAAGTGCGTTTTTTCATGCACAAAGCAGGAGTTTTCAGTGCTCAAGCTGGCGATGTGTAAAACCTCTCCTTCGAAAAATCAGAGTAAGCAACATATCACTACGTCACACTGGGAAAATATTATTAACATATCCTCTCCAAGATTACTTATCGCAAGCAGGGCTTAAATTCAGCCAGAGCCGTCCGGAGCAGAGCTCTGATAAATATTTTCAAACTCGCGGGAGCCAAGGCGTGCCAAGAAGGCTGGAGCCCTGGGGTCCCGGGAAATATTTGGTGAGAATTTAAGCCCTGATTGCAAGCCAGATGCATCCCCTGTTGCCCATATTTTCAAAAATGTGCATACAGTAGAACCTTAGAGTTACAAACACCTTGGGAATGCAGGTGTTCGTAACTCTGAAATGTTCATAACTCTGAACAAAATGTTATGGTAGTTCTTTCAAAAGTTTACAACTGAACATAGACTTAAACTTTACTATTCAGAAGAAAAATGCTGATTTTAACCATCTTAATTTAAATGAAACAAGCACAGAAACAGTTTCCTTACCTTGTCACATCTTTTTTTAACTTTCCCTTTTTTTAGTAGTTCATGTTTAGCACGGTACTGTACTATATTTGCTTTTTTTGTCTCTGCTGCTGCCTGACTGTGTACTTTTGGTTCCAAATGAGATGTGTGGTTGACCAGTCAGTTTGTAACTCTAGTGTTCAAAACTCTGAGGTTCTACTGTATATTTATTACAGTTGTGTGTGAAATTATTTTTGCATACATAGATGATTGCTGTTACATAGTTTTGAACATTTGGCCCTGTATGTTCTACTGTACTGTCTTTCTTTGGCTCCAACATACAGAGTGGCACCTTCCAGTGAGGTGTACCAAAACACACCTTACTTCAGAGAAACTCCCGGATAGGTAGGGGGAGCATGTCCACTATCATACTCTTTCAAGTTGTGCACAGATTGCTGCTGCAGCAGAGAGGACATGGTTTGCCTGGGTTCAGCTTTAAGATAGTCTGAGTATCAGACATATCACAGTTCATTCTCTACTGAAAATCTTATAAGAAATAATGGTGGCAACTGTGTGGTACCTGTTGCCAAGTGTTGCATTTTCGTGGCAACCACTGTTAGTAGAAATGGGTCTGATTAGGAATTCAACATCCAAACACCCAGCACTTTGGGGGAAGTTTAGATTCAAAGCCTAAAATTGCAAACCTAGCTCATCTCAAATGACAAGGCAATGGTTTTATTATAGTTATTTATTATTTGTATTACTGTACTGCCAAAGAACCCTAGTCATGGACCAGAACCCTGTGGTGCTAGGTGCTGTACAAATAGGTATGTGCTGTCATGTGAATTTCCTTTGGGCTATACAAAGGAGTGGACGAGAGCAAACATAGTGCACTGTATCAGAGGGGTAGCCATGTTAGTCTGAATCTGTAAAAAGCAACAGAGGGTCCTGTGGCACCTTTAAGACTAACAGAAGTATTGGGAGCATAAGCTTTCGTGGGTAAGAACCTCACTTCTTCAGATGCAAGTAATGGAAATTTCCAGAGGCAGGTATAAATCAGTATGGAGATAACGAGGTTAGTTCAATCAGGGAGGGTGAGGTGCTCTGCCAGCAGTTGAGGTGTGAACACTAAGGGAGGAGAAACTGCTTCTGTAGTTGGATAGCCATTCACAGCTTTGTTTAATCCTGATCTGATGGTGTCAAATTTGCAAATGAACTAGAGCTCAGCAGTTTCTCTTTGGAGTCTAGTCCTGAAGTTTTTTTGCTGTAAGATGGCTACCTTTACATCTGCTATTGTGTGGCCAGGGAGGTTGAAGTGTTCTCCTACAGGTTTTTGTATATTGCCATTCCTGATATCTGACTTGTGTCCATTTATCCTCTTGCGTAGTGACTGTCCAGTTTGGCCAATGTACATAACAGAGGGGCATTGCTGGCACATGATGGCATATATAACATTGGTGGACGTGCAGGTGAATGAGCCGGTGATGTTGTAGCTGATCTGGTTAGGTCCTGTGTTGGTGTTGCTGGTGTAGATATGTGGGCAGAGTTGGCATCGAGGTTTGTTGCATGGGTTGGTTCCTGATTTAGAGTTATTATGGTGCGGTGCATGGTTGCTGGTGAGAATATGCTTAAGGTTGGTGGGTTGTCTGTGGGCGAGGACTGACCTGCCTCCCAAGGTCTGTGAAAGTGAGGGATCATTGTCCAGGATGGGTTGTAGATCACTGATGATGCGTTGGAGAGGTTTAAGCTGAGGACTGTAGGTGATGGCCAGTTGGTTTCTTTTTTGGGCCTGTCTTGTAGCAGGAGGCTTCTGGGTACACGTCTGTCTTTGTTGATTTGTTTCTTTATTTCCTTGTGTGGGTATCGTAGTTTTGAGAATGCTTGGTGAAGATCTTGTAGGTGTTGGTCTCTGTCTGAGGGGTTGGAGCAGATGCGGTTGTACCTCAGCACTTGGCTGTAGACGATGGATTGTGTGGTGTGTCCGGGGTGGAAGCTGGAGGCATGAAGGTAGGCGTAGCAGTCGGTGGGTTTTCGGTATAGGGTGGTGTTAACGTGGCCATCGCTTATTTGTACTGTGGTGTCTAGGAAGTGGACCTCCCGTGTAGATTGGTCCAGGCTGAGGTTGATGGTGGGGTGGAAGCTGTTGAAATCATGGTGGAATTCTTCCAGGGTCTCCTTCCCATGGGTCCAGATGATGAAGATGTCATCAATGTAGCGTAGGTAGAGAAGGGGCGTGAGTGGACGAGAGCTGAGGAAGCGTTGTTCCAGGTCAGCCATAAAAATGTTGGCATATTGTGGGGCCATGCGGGTGCCCATAGCGATGCCACTGGTCTGGAGGTATATATTGTCACCAAATTTGAAATAATTGTGCGTGAGGATAAAGCTTATGCTCCCAATACTTCTGTTAGTCTTAAAGGTGCCACAGGACCCTCTGTTGCTTTATATAGTGCACTGATGAATTTACAGCCTCTTCAGAACACAGTGACCCAAATTCTCATCTAATTCATGCCACTCACAGTTTGGATTAATGCCATTGCATAGTATGCTTGTCTGGTGGAGTTTGTCTTGGTGCCTGTAGATAATAGAATGAAAAGGCCCAGTTTCATCCTGAGTAACACCTGTGTGAGACCAATGGAAGGACTAGTCCAAAACATAAAATATTTCTTAGGGTATGTCTACATACATTAATCCGAATTTACAGAATTCGAATTTTGGAAACAGATTGTATAAAGTCGAATGTATGCGGCCACACTAAGCACATTAATTCGGCGGTGTGCGTCCATGTACCAGGGCTAGCGTCGATTTCCGGAGCGTTGCACTGTGGGTAGTTATCCCATAGCTATCCCATAGTTCCCGCAGTCTCCCCCGCCCATTGGAATTCTGAGTTGAGATCCCAGTGCCTGATGGGGCAAAAAACATTGTCGCAGGTGGTTCTGGGTACAGCCTCACCCCTCCCTCCATGAAAGCAACGGCAGACAACCATTTCACGCCTTTTTTCCTGGGTGAACACTGCAGACTCCATACCATGGCAAGCATGGAGCCCGCTCAGCTCAAGACAGCAGTCTTGAACATTGTAAACACCTCGCGCATTCTCGTGCAGTTTATGCTGAACCAGGATCAGAAAAACGAGGCGAGGAGGAGGCGGCGACGGCAGCGCAGCGACAAGAGTGATGAGGACATGGACATGGACACAGAATTCTCTCAAACTGCGGGCCCCGGTGCTTTGGAGATCATGTTGTTAATGGGGCAGGTTCTATCCGTGGAACGCCGATTCTGGGCCCGGAAAACAAGCACAGACTGGTGGGACCACATAGTGTTGCAGGTGTGGGACGATTCCCAGTGGCTGCAAAACTTTCGCATGCGTAAGGGCACTTTCATGGAACTTTGTGACTTGCTGTCCCCTGCCCTGAAGCGCCAGAATACCAAGATGAGAGCCGCCCTCACAGTTGAGAAGCGAATGGCGATAGCCCTGTGGAAGCTTGCAACGCCAGACAGCTACCGGTCAGTCGGGAATCAATTTGGAGTGGGCAATCTACTGTGGGGGCTGCTGTGATGCAAGTAGCCAAAGCAATCACTGAGCTGCTGCTATGAAAGGTAGTGACTCTGGGAAATGTGCAGGTCATAGTGGATAGCTTTATTGCAATGGGATTCCCTAACTGTGGTGGGGCGATAGATGGAACCCATATCCCTATCTTGGCACCGGAGCACCAGGGTACCCAGTACATAAACCGCAAGGGGTACTTTTCAATGGTGCTGCAAGCACTGGTGGATCACAAGGGACGTTTCACCAACAGCAACGTGGGCTGGCCGGGGAGGGTTCATGATGCTTGCGTCTTCAGGAACACTACTCTGTTTAAACGGCTGCAGCAAGGGACTTACTTCCCGGACCAGAAAATAACCGTTGGGGATGTTGAAATGCCAATAGTTATTCTTGGGGACCCAGCCTACCCCTTAATGCCATGGCTCATGAAGCTATACACAGGCAGCCTGGACAGGAGTCAGGAGCTGTTCAACTACAGGCTGAGCAAGTGCAGAATGGTGGTAGAATGTGCATTTGGACGTTTAAAAGGTTGCTGGTGATCGTTACTGACTCGCTCAGACCTCAGCCAAACCAATATCCCCATTGTTATTGCTGCTTGCTGTGTGCTCCACAATCTCTGTGAAAGTAAGGGGGAGACCTTTATGGCGGGGTGGGAGGCTGAGGCAAATCGCCTGGCTGCTGATTATGCGCAGCCAGACACCAGGGTGATTAGAAGAGCACACCAGGAAGCGCTGCGCATCAGAGAAGCTTTGAAAACCAGTTTCATGACTGGCCAGGCTACAGTGTGAAATTTCTGTTTGTTTCTCCTTGATGAAAACCCGCCCCCTTTATTGACTCATTCTCTATAAGGAACCCACCCTCCCCCTTCGATCACAGCTTGCTTTCAAAGGAAATAAAGTCACCATCATTTAAAAATCATTTATTCTTTATTAATTGATTATAAAAAGAGGGAGAAAACCCGGGTGGGGTTTGGGAGGAGGATCGGCGGGAAGGAAAAGGCCACTAAAAAAAGGTTAAAAAATGACAGCCTTTTGCTTGGGCTGTCCACTGGGGTGGAATGGGAGGGTGTACGGAGCCTCCCCCCCCACGTTCTTACACGTCTGGGTGAGGAGGCTATGGAACATGGTGAGGGGGGAGGGGGCTGTAGCGGCACTCTGTTATCCTGCTGCCATTCCTGAAGCTCCACCAGACGCCGGAGCATGTCTGTTTGCTCACGCAGCAGCCCCAGCGTTGCATCCTGCCTCCTCTGATCTTCCTGCCGCCACCTCTCATCTGAAGCGTCTCTCCTGTCCTCACGTTGGTCCCTCCTGTCCTCACGTTCACTGGCATCTTTCCTATATTTTGAAACCGTGTCCTTCCACTCATTCAGATGAGCTCTTTCACTGCGGGTGGATTCCATGATTGCCGCAAACATCTTGTCTCGCGTCTTCTTTTTCCGACGCCTTATCTGAGATAGCCTTCGGGACAAAGGAGGGAGGCTTGAAAAATTTGCAGCTGCTGGAGGGAGGGAAAAAAGGAGAGAATTTTTTAAAAAGATACATTTTACAGAACAATGCTTATACTCTTTCACGGTGACCAACACTATTCACGTTACATAGCACATGTGATTTCTGTGCAAGGTCGCATTTTGCCTCTTAATATTGAGTGCCTGTGGCTTTGCTGCTAGAGATCACAGACGCAGGTCCGGGCAACAGAATTCGGCTTGCATGCGACCATGGTAAGCCATTGTCTTTTGGCTTCTGCGCCCTCCTTTCCCACATACCAAGCAAAGCCTGTTGAGTGCTGCGGTTTTCCTGTTAACCTTCAGCAGCAGAAAACAAACTAACCCACCCCCCATCCAATTCTCTGGATGATCGCTTTATCCCTCCTCCCACTGCGTGGCTGGTATCAGGGAAGATCCCTGCTAGCCAAACGCGAAAAGCTCAGGGCCAATTCTCCCTCCCCCCTGCGCTTGGCTAACTGCAGGGAAGGATTTCTTTTCAGCCACAGGCAAACAGCCCGGTAGGAACGGCCACCTCTGTCCCCTTAATTAAATTCCTGTATTTCAACCAGGTTACCATGAGTGATATCACTCTCCTGAGGATTACACAGCGAGATAAAGAACGGATGTTGCTTGAATGCCAGCAAACACAGGGACCATATGCTGCCAGGCTTTGTCATGCAATGATACCAGATTACTTGCTACTAGCATGGCGTGGTCAAGTGTCCTACCATGGAGGACGGAATAAGGCTGCACTGCCCAGAAACCTTGTGGCAAGGCTTTTGGAGTACCTCCAGGAGATCTTCATGGAGATGTCCCTGGAGGATTTCCGCTCCATCCCCAGACACGTTAACAGACTTTTCCAGTAGCTGTACTGGCCGCGAATGCATCCCAAGTCCTCAGGGCAAAGTAATCATTAAAAAATGCTTTTAAAACCAGTTTTATATTTTAAAAAGTAAACTCACCTGAGGTCCCTTCCATTGGGTCATGGTCTTGGATACTGGCTTGGGAGGGTTGGGAGGGTACTTCAGTCAGGCTGAGAAAAAGATCCTGGCTGTTGGGGAGAACGGAGTGCTGTGTGCTCTCCGCAAGCTCGTCCTCCTCCTCCTCCTCCTCCTCTTCCCCATCCGCAGAATCCTCAGGTGTAGCTGATGAGATTATCCCCACCTCGGAATCCATGGTCAGAGGTGGGGTAGTGGTGGCGGCCCCCCCTAGAACTGCATGCAGCTCGGCGTAGAAGCGGCATGTCCGTGGCTCTCACCCGGAGCGACCGTTTGCCTCCTTTGTTTTTTGATAGGCTTGTCTGAGCTCCTTGACTTTCACGCGGCACTGATCTGAGTCCCTATTGTGGCCTCTCTCCATCATGCCCTTGGAGATTTTTTCAAAAGTTTTGGCATTTCGTCTTTTCGAACGAAGTTCTGCTAGCACTGAATCCTCTCCCCATATAGCGATCAGATCCAGTACCTCCCGTACGGTCCATGCTGGTGCTCTTTTTCGATTATCAGCCTGCATGGTTACCTGTGCTGATGAGCTATCTGTGGTCACCTGTGCTCTCCACGCTGGGCAAACAGGAAATAAAATTCAAATGTTCTCGGGGCTTTTCCTGTCTACCTGGCCAGTGCATCCGAGTTCAGATTGCTGCCCAGAGCGGTCACAATGGTGCACTGTGGGATAGCTCCCGGAGGCCAATACCATCGAATTGCGGCCACACTAACCCTAATTCGAAATGACAATATCGATTTTGGCGCTACTCCGCTCGTCGGGGTGGAGTACAGAAATCAATTTTAAGAGCCCTTTATTTCGAAATAAATGGCTTCGTTGTGTGGACGGGTGCAGGGTTAATTCGATTTAACGCTGCTAAATCTGAATTAAAGTCATAGTGTAGCCCAGGCCTTAGGCTTTACTGCTAATTTTATAGACAGAAACACCCCAAGAAACACAGTTTTTTCCCCCAGTTGCTAGCAGACACTGGTATTTCTGTTGCTAAGTGTGATGAGGCATTGCACCCATTACAGGGAAATAAAGTGGCTGTAATAATGTAAGAGTTGTATGTGCTTGCCAAGAAAGGCTGTCATTAAAATTATTCTCATGCTAGTAGATTTCATTAAGGCATTCAATTCGGATTTAACTTCTAGACACCCATCAACATGCTGAGTGTCTCACAAATATCTCCAAGAATGCATGAAAAACGCTGAATTGTTACAAAAACCACAAACCAGCCTGACCAGCTGAGCTCCTCAATCAGTCAAAAAGCCTGCTGACTTCATTGCAGTGTAGTTGTAGCTGTGTCTGTCATTCCCAGGATATGAGAGAGACAAGCTGGGTGAGGTAATATCTTTTATTGGACCAACTTTTGTTGGTGGGCGAGGCAAGCTGTGATGCTCGGAGTACCTTTCCCAGACCTAAGGAAGAGCTCTGTGTGGCGCAAAAGCTTGTCTTTCTCACCAACAGCAGTTGGTCCAATAAAAGATATTACCTCACCCACCTTGTCTCTCTACAGACTTTGTGGGCAGTTTTGCCTGATTAAGGTCTGCATGATGAAGCTCTGCAGTTTATAAGTTTGTGCACTTATAAACACTTTCTAATGCTGTATCTAGGACCTCTAAATCCTTATGGATATTGCCATTCCTAGTTTCTAACAATGGTATATAAAAATATATCAAAAGATGGCTGAAAATCCTGGTACAGATTTAATGGGAAAAGTACAGTACTACCGCTGCATTTTACTCATCCATTTGCTGTCAATGTTGCAAACCACAACAGGGCACTCAGGCTTTTCACTGCTGGAAAATAAAGGGCCAGATCCTCAGCTATGTTGCTGCACTATAGGAACCATACGAGGCCACTGAAGGAGTTCTCCTGCATAGGAAAATCCAGGGTGGCTCCTATTTTGTCCCTTCTCACCCCAGGATGCCAGCACAGGTGGTGTAACCAGAGAAAAAGGGGCATGGTGAAGTAGGGTTGCCAACCCTCCCAGAAATGGCCAGGAGTCTCCCAGAATTGGTCTCAATCTCCCGGTTGCTATTGAAAGCAATCCAGGATATTTTAATAGGCCAAAAGTCTGGTCAGTGGCACAGCGAGGCTAAGGCAGACTCCCTACCTGCCCTGGCTCCGCGCAGCTCCCGGAAGTGGCCGGCAGGTCCCTGCAGCCCCTAGGCACAGTGGCAATCAGGGAGGCTTCGCGCACTGCCCCTTCCCTTAGCGCCTGCTCCGCAGCTCCCATTGGCTGAGAAGCGTGGCCAATGGGAGCTACGGGGGCGGTGCCTGCAGGCAGGGGCAGTGCGCAGAGCCACCTGGCTGCCTAGAAGCCGCAGGGACATGCCGGTCACTTCTGGGAGCTGCCTGAGGTAAGCATCGTCTGGCCAGAGCCTGCATCCCGCAGCCCCTCCCACAGCCCAAACCCCAGTCCCAGCCCTGAGCCCCCTTCCTCACCCAAACTCCCTCCCAGAGCTCGCACCACTCACCTCCTCCCACACCCCAACCCCTTGCCCCAGCCCTGAGCCCCCTCCTGCACTCAAACTCCCTCCCAGAGCCTGCACCCCCTCCTGCACCCTAACCCCATGCCCCAGGCTCAGCCCGGAGCCCCCTCCCACACTCTGAATCCCTTGGCCCCACCCCCCAGCCCAGAGCCTGCACCCCCTACTGCACCCCAACCTCCTTAGGGATCTGAGGGGAGGGAGGGGCAACGCACTAATGTTTTGCCTAGGGTGGCAGACTGTTCTGAGCGGCCTCTGTCTTAATGCTACCACCTTCATGAAATTTCAGTGCAAATCATCGGCTGGTGAAAATGTTAATGTTATTAAAGATAAGTCGTTTCTCCCATTTCTGACTCACTGCATTAAGCATGACAGTGCTAAGACACACCCAGTATAACTTTGCCTAAGCTAATTGAACATAACGTCAGTGAACATATTGGCAATTTTAGGAATGCAAAATGATGAATTTCTGCTATGACTGTACAATTTTCCAGATGCGGTAATTAGGAATTAAAAAGCACTTACCTTGCAGTCCTGACACATTTTGTGATGCTGTCCGTCTGGGGATCAAATTCAACCAGAACCACACAAAAAAGGTCATTAACTTCTTTAAGGTAAGGTTGTTATACTCTATTTACCACCAGCCCAAGAGGTAAAAAGCATGGGAATAAGCAATGAAATCATTCAGCTCCCCATCTACACTTTGCTGATCCATTCATCGGCTCAACCTCAACTGCTTTCCAGTATCCACAGCCCACCTAGCTCCACCTGCCACCTGAACTCCCACTGGGCATCCTTGAACTCCAGGCTTTGAGGGTGGAGGGGCAAGGGGAAGCAGGAATTTGGTGTGGGCAGGTAGAGTAACTGAGGCAAACTCCTCAGGCCAAGTTTTACCCACTCTTACATCCTTGAAGCCCCAGTGAAATCAATGGGGTTGTGTAACTATTGGACCAAAGACCTCCAGAGCTGAAATATGAGTCTCTAGAGCTGGAGCTAAAGGACTAAATTCCATATGTGAGAGCTGTAGCAGACTGATATCCTCTGTAGATCAGGCACAGAGAGGGATACATGATACACACTGAAGAATGGATTACAGGTACTCTGGTGTACCTGAGAAACAAATCTGGCCCCATCTTCAGAGCTAAATCCGGTGGTTGAAGTATGTTACACAGGAGGTGCGAGTTGGCCAGAAAACAGGTGGACGGTCCTGATGCTGATCCCACTGAAGACAAATGCCCATCAAGTTCAGTGTGAGGCTGTGTCTACATTTACATAGTCAGATGCCAGCAGGAGAGGGTTGCGAAGGGTGGTAGGCAGAAGTGAATCATACAAAGAACAGAGTACTATTAGGGATAACACTGCTTTCCTCCTTCTCATAAAGTTCCTGGGTCAGTGTTGGAAGAAAATGACACTTTCGGTTATTTATTACCAGGGACGCATGACTTTCAGTGGACACAGGACTGGGCTCTATCATAAATGCTGTAAGTGCTAATGTAGAGTAACTTGCCCCACATTATAATATGAGGGACATTACAGTGGCTGCAAAGTTACTCCTGAACTGCTGGAACCCTCTGTTGATAAATCCACCATCTTTCTCTTGGAGAACAGCTGTGCTACAGGGGGTGTTTTCAGGAGGCCTGGATGCTATTGCCAGCTCTGTCACTGATTTGCAGCAGGGCCTTGGGCGAGGCATTTAATCGCTTGCCGCGAATTTCCTGTCTGCTTACTTTAACTGCTTACCTAAATTGGCAGAGATTTGACAGAAGATGCACAGCTGTGCAGGCAACCAGGACTGAAGGGCATCCAAGGCACTGAAGCAACAGTTTGTGGAGAGACCTTTAGGTATCAATGCCTCAGTGCAGAGACATTCATCTGCTCCAGTTTTGCTGCATCAGCTCACCAGCACACAGAGGAAGCAGGCTGATGAACTAAGTATCTCTTCACTGAGGAGCCAGCACATCATGGGCTTTCTGTGTAACTGCTGCATTGGTGCACTGGGGAGCTAAGGCAACAGTGCTGTGGAGCCCTTGATTCCCCTAACCCATATCACCCACACAGTTCTCTTCCATCCGCTCTACAAAGCCCCACCAGCTACCCATGCCTCCTCCCCCACCAGTCTCCTCCCCCTCGCCCCAGAGCTGCTGACCTCTATAAGAATGTTCAAACAATGTAAGAAGAAAGGTCAGTCTGTCAGTACATTTCATCTGCATCTCAAACCATATTATCAACGAAATTGCTTCTGAGTGCAGCATATTTTCATTCTCTCCCTGGCACAGTTTCCAACAAGGATGGGGCTTGCTGGTCTGATCTTCTTACTCCCTCTGCTGAACCTTTTTGTGAGAGTAGGTTTGAGAGATGATTTTTTTGGAAGCCCAATGGACCTTCTAGGGCCATGCATGGAGGGCATCCTGACCCCACTGATCTGGGAGAAGGTTCTGCTTCTGTACCACAGTCCCTGCTGCAGGTAAAGCTATGTGAGGAATCCCATTTATAATCCCCTGTTGTCAGTTGCTCATCACTATCTGAAAATCTCATATTTTGGGGTGGAAAGTTTATATACTTGGTCTTGGCCGAGTGATGAATTCTTCTGAGTAACATTCAGTCAGTCATTATAGGTGAAATATATATATATGTACACTTTTCCCATTTTAACTAATTTTACTGTTTTAGTTTCTGCTTGCACACAACTCAAAATAGCTAAGCCCTGACACTCCTATTCTGTGTTCCAGCCTGCCCAGTCTGCACCCCATCCCTTTGGCAACACTGAGTGTCATCCTAAATATAAGATGAGACAGTAAGTGAATAGACCAAATCTCTCTGTGCTTCAGTTCCCTAGATGCAAAATGGGGATAATAGCACTTCTGTTTAGCTCAGGGCTTTTATGAGGATAAATGCAGTAAAGATGGGGAGGTGCTTAGTTACTATGGTACTGGGGGGCCATATAAGTAGCCTTGATAGATTATATATGCTCCTGGGAGCTCAGGGTGCATTATACCTCCCTCCTGCACGATCCTGCTAAGGTTTTTGAGCAATGCACATCTGCACAACTCCCCATACAGGGCTGAGTTTGTCCCACAATCCAGCCTTGTTAGCTTTAATATAATCTGTACAAATTACAAGAAGGATTAGTTTCAGTGTATTCAATGCATATTTAAAATACTGACTATACTTTGTACATGTTTTGAACTATATGAATAGATGCTTCTTTATTTCAAAAGGGCAGTGGAATTTATGAATTATACTAATAGATGGAACAGACAAGTCAAATGTTTAATACTTCCATCATTTTATTTTGTTTTCCTGCCAAGTCTATCTGTAAATAATCCCTCTTAAAGAAATATTGCTGGTAGCACAATGGTATGCCAGGCACCTGCGCTCAAAAGCTGTCATTTATTAAAGCACAGTTGTCAAAGTTAATTGTTCACTGTTGTCTTGAAATGTGTATTTCCTGATGAGAACAAAACCACCAGTTTGCTTGACAGGTTTTATTGTATAATCAGTGATAACCACCATAAATCCTCCTCAGCTATCGTGAATAAGAGCTAATTATATAATCCGATTGTCCATGTGCCATCAAGGCTGGCTCACTGCAATGCACTTCATTCTGAGCAACACAAATGGCTGATCAACTGCAGAATTTGACAGCAAGAGATTTGTTTGGTGTAGAGAGAGGGGATTTGTGATGTGGCCTCTCTGCTAAATGCTCAGGTGGGTATAAGTATAGTTTAATATTTTGAGAGGTCATGAGGTGGTTCCCCCCCCCCCCGAGCATTTAGCACCGGGACGAGATGCTAGACACACAGTCCTGAAGAATGGAATCCTCTATCTATCTACAGACGAGCAAGCTTCCCCACACTCTTCTATCACTATGCCTCCACCATGTTATAGAACAGTGGTTCTCAAACATTTGTATTGGTGACCCCTTTCACACAGCAAGCCTCTCGTGCAACCTCCCCTGTAAATAAAAACACATTTTTTTATATATTTAACACAATTATAAATACTGAAAGCAAAGTTTGGGGGGTGGAGGCTGACAGCTCATGACCCCCACATAATAACCTCATGACCCTCTGAGGGGTCATGACTCCCAGTTTAAGAACCTCTGTTCTAGAAGAACCATCTGTAGGGTTGAAAGGGTAATTCACTCTTCATGGCCCAGTCAGTCCCTGGCTTCTCCACTGACATTCAGTAAGGGTGCCATATATTGAAACTACTTCTAAGTGTTACAGGTTTATTGGGTTAAAAACTCAACAATGAAATAATGGTCTGAAAAATCTTTCACAATCTATTACTGCTACTTTTTGGGAAGTTTTCCCCAATGGAATAGTGTATTCTAGATACAAATGTTTCAAAAACCAAGAATGTGTTGCTATACATAATGTAAATGTTACAGTAGAATAGTACAGTGGAGATGTAAGTCCGAGGGCTAGATTTCACTTAAAGGGGGCAGCCATTGGGAAGGATGGCATGGTACAGAAATGCACCAATCCCATAGGAATTCTTGGACAGAATATGCCCTAGACTCTTAATATGTAGCAGTGTGTAGGCAAAACTAAAGACTGAGAGAAAACAATAAAAATCATTTGTTGAAAAAGAAAAGCAATTCTTGGCTCTGCTGATTTTCTTCCTCTTCCTTATTCTCATAATGCAAATATGTTTTCATAGAGAAACACTTCTGAAATTATTCCACTTTTCTGACTATTCTAATCCACATGGAAATCTCTTAATAGATGACTCATTTTAAGTATCCCAGTCCATGATTAACCAATGTGTGTAATAGAATTAGGAACATTAACCATCAGCGATTTTATTGTACATTACCATTTTACATTCAACATTTTGTATTATGACAAAATATGTACAAAAGCCAATATTAAACTCTCCAACCCTCTTGTCAGAAATAACAGAATTAAAGTTATTGATATATGTCTGAGTTAATCGCAGTAACCACATATCAGAGTGCAATTAGAAAATTAAAATTCTGCTTAATGTAAACATTCCCAGTCACAGACCTGGCTAGGAATTACCAATCTGCACCATGAACACCCCCGTGCCTAAATGAGTGACAAATTGCTGGCTATACTAGTATTATACCACCTGGGGATTTCCATATTTCAGAAAAGCCCCAGCTCTCTTCTTTTGTGTCATTACAGTAGCACAAAATGAAGAGAGTCAAGGCCAGATTCTGGCCCTAAGTCTTCAGTTTCATCTGAATCTGAGTATCATGACAGCAAAAAAGAAATATAAGAAAACTATTACAGTTTATGGTATTACGGTATGTGTGCTTGGAAATTGTATGCTACAAAGAAGTCACCATCAACTTCAGAAGCTAAGCAGAGACTACTTATTTTGGGATCTTCCTGTCTGTCTCTGTCTCAGTGGTGACCAAGTCCACGGAGGCCACTTTGTAGACTGTGAGGGTGACTGTTTGCTAAGAAGAAAATGTTATATTTGATTCTGAACTGAAAATGTGTTCCCAGAGCTGTGCCCAGTGATTTTTAAATGGAAGAGTTGGAATTGGCCCTGTTGCTCCCTCTTCCCCAGCTGCCTCCCACCTCCTCTCTTGCAGCCTCAGGTGTAGGTCTGGTGTGAGCTGGAAGTGCTCTGAGAGCCGCTATCTCTTAGCAGCAGCTGCTCAGCAGTTTCCCTGTTGGCCACCTACTGCAATGCTGGGTAGGGAGGTGAGAGTAGTTCTGCCTTTTCTGGTGCATGCTTCCCTTCCAGGCTCTGGGCGCTCCAGAGAGAAGAGGAGAGAACATCAACTGGCTGTGCCAGACCTAAGGGAGTGCCTAGCAATGGAAGGCTGCCCTCCCTCACACAACCAGACAGGGCAACCTGAGAGAGGGGAAAAGAGAAGCTGACAACTGTAACTGATTAGGTCTCTTCCTGCCCTGGTACGGTTCAGAGTAGCTTGCGGGCTGCTGTAACTTGTACCATTTTGCAACAGTCTTCTAAGAAACACATTCCCACTGAGGATAGCCAAAGCACAGCTGTTCCAGCCACTTCCCCTTACCTCCTCCCACACTCCTCTGTGTGCCAGGAAGGAAGGGAAGAAATGGCTATGGCTCTTCCCGATGTATTCCCTACCCCAGGGAATCCCCAGCAGGGGACTTACAGGTGGCTTCTGTTCCCTTTGCACCACCTGTGCTGTGTAAAGAGAGGGGAGCAGGGCTGAGAATCTGACCCAAACCACTTATTGTGGTCCTTTTGACCTTTCTGAAATAATGTGTGGCCCTCAGGCTGAAGAGGTTGGAAGTGTGTGTGTGTGTGTACAGTAACCGCACCTAAAATATCATCTCCTTTCATTCATTTATGAGTGTTGCAGCCACAGCAAGGTTTTCTGGTAACATACAGTGTTTGTATACACATTTATACTATATAGTACTCTATACACATATTCTTGTTCAGTATCATACACAGTTAAGGAATGATTTAAGCAATGTGGAGTATTGTGTGTTTCACTGTACACTATTGGTGCAAAGTCTGCAGTCTGCATGGTCAGGATCACTTGCACACTGAAGCAGCTGAACTGGCCTGTGATAA